>NC_140540.1:19006175-19366175 GCF_057382185.1 Mchenga conophoros
TGTCACCGTAGCCTCTCACACTGCGCTTGCACAAACACAGAAATGAAAGTGAAAAAGACGGAGTATAAGGCAGCGGAAACAAGCAAAGTAAGCAGAACTTGTAAAACTTTGGCAGGCTCATCTGAGCCTTTTCCATGTGGCCTCACAAAATTATCACGACCACAACAACCATGAAAATATTTGGATGGACACTGCTGCTGAATCACAGCTGCCTGATCAATAATTTTCATAAGCAATTTAGCAAAGTTTATGGTGGTGGTGCGTGTCTGTGTGAGTGAAAGACAGAGAGGGAGAGCAAGGGACAGATTCTGCGTTATAACCTTGACGCATAGTGTGAGTACTCGGGTCGCATGGGGACGTATAGTGTGAGTACTCGGGTCGCATGGGGACGTATAGTGTGAGTACTCGGGTCGCATGGGGACGTATAGTGTGAGACCCTGCATCGTGACCCACGAACTTCTAACCCCTGCAAGTCAATCATACAGTTTGAGCAGGAGCGGAATAATGCTGGGGATACACTGTGCGATTTTTGGCCCATTTTGAGCCGATTTTTCAGTCGTGCGACCGTTTTGGTGATCGGCCCGATTTTGGCCTTCATCGTGCCTCGTGCATGGTGTAGTATACATGGGGTAACGAGAAGCGATTAACACCTCACGACCAGCTCCCGATCATCAATTGCTTAACCTACGAACTTCTAACCTCTGCGAGTCAATCGTACAGTTTGAGCAGGAGCTGAATCGCGCGACTGAAAAAAATCGCACAGCGTATGCCCGCCGATGCTGATGGAAATGGACGAAACGCAAAGTGAGACAAATGCGGTTTCTGACCTCTATTTATCCCCTCGATAGGTGTGACGTAACGGCCGCACTTCAAAGCACGACCAAACTTCAAAGCACTCAGCCTTGTGACGTGACATAATCTTCGTTCTGATGAGAGGGCTTTGGAGTTGACGTTACGCCGCAATGCATTGTGGGGGCGCGGCACCATTTTCGGGTCTACGAATCAAAACAAACACACTGGCTGTGTCCCAATAGTTGGGTTGCGGTCACGTGGTTCTGATGACGTCCGGAGGCAGCGCGATTTTTGAGTGGAGGGCGGAAGTAAACATGGAGGACACTGTGGAGAGTCAGGAGAGCAGCTATTGTGCAACTTTAGACCCCGTTTCTCGGGAGAGATATAAACAGATAGTTAAAAAATATATCTGAGAGACTGCACGCTTGAAGTACGCATTTTAAGTGCGGTTACGTCACCGCCACGCGACGACGGCTGTCCCAATTCGAAGTGTACTTCAAATGCATACTCCAAATGCGCCGTCGATCTCCCCAAATATCAAGCGTGGTGCGGTGCACGCTTCGTGGTCCCATATATCCCACAATTCATAGCGCGGCGGTGGGTGTGGATAATTTTGCCGCAAAATGCGACAGAAGGGAGCGGCCGAAGATGTTTTTTTTATTTTTCCAAACTTTATTGAACTTATAAAGCGAACAGTCAGTCATTCCAGTTCAGTCTGTACAGTAGACATACAAGGCAAATAAGAGTAACAATATACAGTACAATGAAATAAGAAGGATAAATAAATAAAGGATAAAAAAAAGAAAAAAAGGGGGGAATGTGACAGACTTCATAACAACTTTGTACTTGAAAGTTGTGACAGCTCATTCCTTAAACATTTCTGAATGAATTTCAATCAATGATAAACCTTTTTTATTGGACGTTAATTTAAGAGAGTTTAAGTAATATTCAATTTCAATCAAAAACAAATTAAATGATGGGGTTGAGTTTTGAAATGTACATTTATGTATATGGAATTTCCCTAATAAGATGGAGCGGCCGAAGAGTGAACTGTCAAAAGTACTGAATATGACATCACTTATTTATGTGCGAATGTTTAATAATTAAAGTCAGTCATATATCCACAAACACAACAAGCTGGAAGTCAGTGATATATGTATATGTGTATATATATATGTGTGTGTGTATATATATATATATATATATATATATATATATATATATATATCATAATAATATTGGCCATATTATATTTACATTGCCACAGTGAGATGACTTTAGTCTCATGAACAACATTAACTAATTGTTATTTACTAACTAATCTTAAATGACTGTTCAGCACAGAAATGAAGCCCAACAATCATGTTTTACAGTCCTGTGGTCTCAGCCTCAGATACTCAACTAATCAAAGTGATGTCATGACAAAAATGAATGACTAACAAAACATTTTTCTCCTTCATTTCTGTCAAACAAAGCTGTATGTAACGTGTCTCGCGGTTAGTATCATGGTTGCTAGGCAACCTGAACAGCGCGACAAAGCGTATACCGTCCCATTTCACAAGCCTCTCACTTCCGCACTTCTCGTACTTATAGTACGCACCGTACGTAGTACGAGAAGTGCGCGTACTTCAAGCGTGCAGTCTCTTAATTGGGACACAGCCACTGTGTTGGAACGACGATTACAAGATGCTTAAAAGCAGCTCAAAAGAGAATGGACTGCATTGACACTGATTTCGTTCAGAAGCAAAGCAGCTGTAGCCTACTTGCAGAAAATAGCATGCATTGGAAAGGACCCTTATGAAAAGGACACCAAGGGAACAGTTTACCCTGCCCGGGATAGGGTTACCGGGGCCCCGCCCTGGAGCCAGGCCCGGGGAGGGTGCCCGAGGGCGAGCGTCTGGTGGCCGGGCCTTAGTCCATGGGGCCCGGCCGGGCACGGCCCGAAGAGGAGACATGGGCCCATCCTCCCGCAGGCCCATTGTGTGCCGGGTGGCGGCCAGGAGCGGAGGCCCTGGCGGACTGACCCCCGGCTGCCAAGACTGGCAATAGGGACATGGAATGTCACCTCTCTGGTGGGGAAGGAGCCTGAGTTAGTGCGTGAGGTTGAGAGGTACCGGCTAGATATAGTCGGGCTCACCTCTACACATGGCTTGGGCTCTGGAACCAGTCTCCTGGAGAGGGGCTGGACTCTGTCTCAGTCTGGAGTTGCCCCTGGTGAGAGGCGGTGGGCTGGGGTGGGTATTCTAATATCCCCTCGGCTTGCTGCCGGTACGTTGGGGTTTTTCCCGGTGGACGAGAGGGTTTGTTCCCTGTGCCTTAGGGTTGGGGAACGGGTCCTGACTGTCATCTGCGCTTATGCGCCGAGTGGCAGTTCAGAGTACCCAGCCTTCTTAGAGTCCCTTGGGGGGGGGGGCGTGATTGGGAGGAACGGCCTCCCTGATCTGAACCCGAGCGGTGCTTTGTTATTGGACTTCTGTGCTAATCACAGTTTGGCCATAACGAACACCCTGTTCGAACATAAGAGTGTCCATAAGTGCACGTGGCACCAGGACGCTCTAGGCCGTAGGTCGATGATCGATTTTGTAATCGTATCAGCAGACCTGCGACCATATGTTCTGGACACTCGGGTAAAGAGAGGGGCTGAGCTGTCAACTGATCACCACCTGGTGGTGAGTTGGATCAGGTGGCGGGGGAGGACGCTGGACAGACCTGGTGCACCTAAACGCGTAGTGAGGGTGTGCTGGGAACGTCTAGCAGAGGCCCCAGTCCGCGAGATCTTCAACGCACACCTCCGGCAGAGCTTCAACAGCATTCCGAGGGAGACTGGGGACATTGAGTCCGAATGGACCATGTTCAGCGTCTCCATTGCCGAAGCTGCTGCATTGAGCTGCGGCCGCAAAGTGGTTGGTGCCTGCCGCGGTGGTAATCCCCGAACCAAATGGTGGACACCAGAGGTGAAGGGAGCCACCAGGCTGAAGAAGGAGTCCTATCGGGCTTGGTTAGCCTGTGGGACTCCGGAGGCAGCCAACAGGTATCGACAGGCCAAGCGGAATGCGGCTCGGGCAGTGGCTGAAGCAAAAACTCGGGTGTAGGAGGAGTTCGGAGAGGCCATGGAAAAAGACTTTCGGACTGCCTCGAAGAGATTCTGGCAAACCATCAGACGTCTCAGGAGGGGAAAGCGGTGCTCTACCTGCACTGTGTATAGTGCTGGCGGAGCGCTACTGACGTCGACTGAGAAAATTGTCAGGCGGTGGAAGGAATACTTCGAGGACCTCCTTAATCCTACTGACACGTCTTCCGAGGAGAAAGCAGAGTCTGGGGATGAGGGGAATGACCCGCCAATTTCCGGGGGCGAGGTCACTGAGGCAGTTAAACAACTCCTTGGTGGCAGAGCCCCTGGTGTTGATGAGGTCCGCCCCGAGTTCCTGAAGGCTCTGGACATTGTAGGGCTGTCCTGGTTGACACGCCTCTGCAATGTTGCGTGGAGATCAGGGGCAGTACCTGTGGACTGGCAGACCGGGGTGGTGGTCCCCATCTTTAAGAAGGGGGACCAGAGGGTGTGTTCCAACTACAGGGGGATCACACTCCTCAGCCTCCCTGGGAAAGTCTATGCCAGGGTGCTGGAAAGGAGAGTTCGTCCGTTAGTCGAACCTTGGATACAGGAGGAACAATGCGGTTTTCGTCCTGGTCGCGGAACACTGGACCAGCTCTTTATCCTCTCCAGGATACTTGAGGGTGCATGGGAGTTTGCCCAACCAGTCTACATGTGTTTTGTGGACTTGGAGAAGGCATTCGACCGTGTCCCTTGGGGTGCCCTGTGGGAGGTGTTGCGGGAGTATGGGGTGTCTGGCCCATTGCTACGGGCCATTCGATCCCTATACAACCGTTGCAAGAGCTTGGTTCGCATTGCCGGCAATAAGTCGGACTCGTTCCCGGTGGGTGATGGGCTCCGCCAGGGCTGCCCTTTGTCTCCGGTTCTGTTCATAATTTTTATGGACAGGATTTCTAGGCGCAGCCAAGTGGCGGAGGGCTTTCGCTTTGGTGGCCTCAGAATCTCATCTCTGATTTTTGCAGATGATGTGGTTCTGTTGGCTTCATCGGGTGAGGGCCTCCAGCTCGCACTGGAACGGTTCGCAGCCGAGTGTGAAGCAGCGGGAATGAGGATCAGCACCTCCAAATCTGAGGCCATGGTTCTCAGCCGGAAAAGGGTGGAGTGCCCACTCCGGGTCGGGGATGAGTTCCTGCCCCAAGTGGAGGAGTTCAAGTATCTCGGGGTCTTGTTCGCGAGTGATGGGAGAAGGGAGCCGGAGATCGACAGACGGATTGGGGCTGCGGCTGCAGTAATGCAGATGCTGCACCGGTCTGTCGTGGTGAAGAGGGAGCTGAGTGTAAAAGCGAAGCTCTCAATTTACCGGTCGATCTACGTCCCTACCCTCACCTATGGCCACGAGCTGTGGGTAGTGACCGAAAGAACGAGATCGCGGATACAAGCGGCAGAAATGAGCTTCCTCCGAAGGGTGGCTGGCCTCTCCCTTAGAGATAGGGTGAGAAGTTCGGCCATCCGGGAGGGGCTCAGAGTAGAGCAGCTGCTGCTCCACATCGAAAGGAGCCAGCTGAGGTGGTTCGGGCATCTGACAAGGATGCCCCCTGGGCGCCTCCTGGGTGAGGTGTTCCAGGCATGTTCCACCGGGAGGAGGCCCCGGGGAAGACCCAGGACACGCTGGAGAGATTATACCTCTCGGCTGGCCTGGGAACGCCTTGGTGTTCCCCCGGATAAGCTGGAGGAGGTGGCTGGGGAGAGGGAGGTCTGGGCCTCTTTGCTTAGGCTGCTGCCCCCGCGACCCGGCCCCGGATAAAGCGGATGAAGATGGATGGATGGAAATGTGGACCCGTATGAAATATGGCCGTGGAGTAGAAACCCTGAAGACCAACCGCTATTAATGTAGCCTGACATATTTCGTACCTTATCCTTGGAGTCAGCGCGTACAAGTCGTCATTCAAACAAAGGTAAGTCAGCTCGAGTACTGCGAGTAAAATGCGTTTGATTTTCCTGCAAACATTCACATGAGTGTAGCATAAATTCATTCATGAGGGGAAATTACAGTGAGAACATGTGGAGGCAGTTAGAGGGATAACATAGTGAGTTCAGTGCATTGATGTGACATTGTCCTGAAGGATTTAGTTATTCTGTATGGTTAAAGAATTTGCAATGATTTATTAATGTTTATTATAAATAATCCTAATTATACATCTTGCTTCCATATTTGTATCTCGTGTCACTAAAAATACATTTTATTTTAATTTTATACATTGATTAATGACCTGCAGAATCTCCTTATCATATTAAGTGATTCATGATTGTCATTTTATGCTTTCTCCATCTCTAAAGTCATGACATCCTTGCATTACATACTTTAGGTTCATTTTCTGCAGGCAGGTTTCTGACAGAGAACAGGCAGATTTACACTATGACATGCAGCGTTCTTTCTAAACACTTATCTACATTTATGATAAAGTAGATAAAACACATTTGTGTCGGCCTTGGCTCATAGTTCTTGTCTTTAAATGAACTTTGTCTGTGTGTGTTTCAGGTCCTGCACTCTCAAAGACTGAATGAACCAGCATTGCAGCCATGGGTCACTGTGAGCATCACAGGGAAGGTTGAAGCCGCCCACTGCACCTGTAAGGCCGGAGTCGCGGAGACCTGCAGCCATGTCGCTGCTCTTCTGTTTAATGTAGAAGCAACAGTGTTGATCTGTGGCACAAGGAGTGTTACAGATGAACCTGCATACTGGGTTTTGCTGGGTAATATGACCAAGATACAGCCAGAGGTTGGCCATAAGATAGACTTCTCCTCTTCAGCTGCCCAAAAAAAAGGCTCTCAATCAAAACATAAACAGACCATCTGTAATGAAAGGTAAAAGGAGCCGTCCTCAAAAAAGAAAAATCCCACCTGCTACTGTGGAGGAGTTGTCACTGCTATAATGCCATAATGTTTTATCTAGGGGTCTAGATTTATGCCTGTGGTGCACTGCCGTGTAAATAATTTGCATTTACTGAATATGTACTGACTGAGTACCACTGTTCAAAAATTGAATAAAGAAACAAACTAATTTTTGCCTCTTTTTTATTTTTATTAAAACCACCTTATAGAACATCACATCAGTAACAGTGTAGAATCAATGTCATTTATAGTTTACAAATGACAAAATGTTTACACAAAATCATGACAGTGTTTACATGATATTACCCACTACTAACATTACTTTATTTACTGTATCTTTTGAAAAAATACCGCTATTTATACAGCAAAAGACTTAAGAATATTTAACAGGAGCAGGTTTCATTTTTCCCTGGTTTTACTACCACACTGTTCACTAAACGCAGAAAACCACCATCTTATCCAGAAGGGTCACCTCTTCACCCTCACATGGAAGAAGTAATCTGATTGGCATGGTGGTATGTTTGAAGCAGGTCCCTTGTGTAGCACTGGAACCCAGTCACGATGTTTCATCCATTTCATTGGCTGGTTTGCTGCAATAATGCCAAATAATTAGCAACTCTATAAATATTAGGTAGTTCTGCAAAATCACTCAGTAGGATGTTTGTTCTAATTTGCTATGACCTCAGAGCGCATCGAAAATAAAACTAATAGGCTATAAAGAGTGATATGAACATATTTAGAACTTACCGGAATGAAAATGTCTGGAGCACCGACAGATATCTGGGAATGGTAGAGAACTGGATATCAGCTCGTCTCACAGCTAGTGATGTGACGTTCTGTATCGAGGCTTCGAAGCTAGTGTCGAGTAATGAGGCACCAGAAAGCCTAAGTGTAGGCAGGAAGCTGTGTAAAGTTGTTAATCCCTGTTCAGTGGGGTTCAGTTCATTTAAGCATTAGTTAAGTTCATTCCTGAAGGCCCATCAACTTGAATGTTTTCCTTGTCTCCCTGCTTTATCACACCTAATTTGACTAGTCAGATGTGTTTGGGTGATCAGAAACAAATTTACACCAAGTTAATACTGCAAATATACACAATTAGGTTAGGGTGTGAAGCCAGGACCTACCAACTCTATGATCTTCACTAAGCCAGCACCAAATAGGATGGCCCAGACTGGAGTATGGTAATTAGAATTGTAAAATTTGGTTTTCTGTGTTACAAATGCATGTTCTATTTGTTCATTTTTGCATGTGTCAGAATAGGTATTAATTTACTTACAACATTGCACTTTCTGAAGACGGCTAACTTCAGAAAGATACATCCCAGTCTCTAACTTATGCACCACTGTTTCAGTTGTTGTTCAGTATAATAACCTTCTTCCTTACATTATTGACATTGATGTTTTCTTTAGGAGTCGATTCTACAGAGGCATTGTGGGTCAATTACCAGATCCTTGCTTGTTCAGAATAACGGAGGCATATGCAAAATTTAATATTGAGGACAGGCCACTTGTGACCACAATGAACCTGAGAAGACCTGACAAGCCCCTTGTGGAAAGTGCCTTTGGGCTGGTGCAGGAGGGCAGTGTTCTGTCCTATCAGCAGCCAGTTTTGACAACCTGGTACATCACACTACACCTTGATGCACCACCAACACCGCACTTGCCTCTGGAGGGGTGTGACATCAAGGAAACTCTGCTCACTCAGACAGCCTGTGATATTTTCTCAAACTGCTGCGCTGAACAAGTTTCCAAAGAACATGCTGTGTGACACGATAAATATCCTTTAACCTGTTAACCTGTGGCTTCTGGAAGAAACTCGTCTGAGTCAGTCACTGCAAACACATTTGTATCATCAAGTGTTTGTCAAATGATATGTTTTTCTACACTTAGGGTCATTTTCTATGTTGCAGTGCAGTAAAGTGCATGTTTCTTCTGTGTTCAATCATACATGTTCTAATTGTTATAAACAGAACAAATATTTCCTTACTTAACTGGTTGATTCTTAACTTGTTTAACTGAAAATTGATGAAATGCCATAGTATTATTTTTTTTTAAATTGTAACTACTAATAAAAAGTCCTGTGTGTACTTTGGTGTGTGTTTTATGTTATTTCATTGCAAATAAATAATAGTCATTTTATTTTATATTTACACACAATATATGATTTTTAAATTCATATCATAGGTGTGAGTTTAGAGTTCAGATTTTTTCTGCACATTCTTTCTTTTTGTATTTAACTATGATGGTAAATACATTTTGCAACATATTTGCCTTCATATTTACTAACTCCATCAAAATATTTTCTTTTGCTTTAATTAATGAAAATGAAGGGTTTTAGTTTCCCCTCAGATCCTTTCATCCTCTTGATTTATGAAAGTCTCCACTTGCTCTTAAAGTAGGAACAGTTCACCTTTCCAGCTGTATTTTAAATACTGATGAGTTTACTTAAATTGTTAGCCTATTGGTCAAAATGTATTGTGTTTCTGATTCATTTTTAATGCTTTACTCAAATAATACATCAACATTTCAGCACGTAAGCAGCTGTTTGTCTCAGTATTACCCAAAAACATACTGAGGCCTGGTGATCACGAAGTATGTGGGACATAAAAGCATGTTAGGAAGAGACTAGGGCCATTTTCAGTTTGTGCCTGTTTTCTCTCCAACACCTTAGCTCAAAAAATGCCCTCAGTGGTGATGCTGAAGTTGACCTCGACCTTGTGAGCCAATTTTTGTTTCATCTCCCACTTCATATGCTGCAGATGCTCCTGCAGCTCAGTCTTCTCATTGTTTGCAGGGATAACCATTTCATTATGAGGAAGAGGAGCAGGAATGTAGTCCAAAGACAAATGGATGTGGAGAGGAACACTGGGACTTTCTCTCTTTTTATCTCTGTTTTTTTCATTTGCTAATTCCCCTTAAGAGGAATGAGTTCATGTTCATGGGCTCTGTTGCCACATGTTGTGGTTCACTTTCTAGAATAAGGATGAGTTAGTTTCTGGTCATACCACAGAGAAGCAGCCAGAAAGAAAACGTGCTTCACGGTCAAAAACATAGACAAAACAGTTGCATGACTTAGTGTAATTATTTGAGTACAGAGATTAGACTTAAAGCAGGATGATAATAAGTTGTGATTTAAAAAAAAAATATTGTGTGAATGTGTGTGAATGTGTGTGTGAATGGGTGGATGACTGGATATGTAAAGCGCTTTGGGGTCCTTAGGGAGTCCTTTAGGGGTCCTTTAGAAACATTCCATTCACCTAAAGTAATTTACATCCAATAGTATAACAAAACTGTCTGAAGAAGGCATGACGGAGACACACTTTCGTGTTTTTTATGCAAAATTCTGACCCTACCTTCTGAATCTTGCTCACATTGTTTTTCCAGTCTTCTAATTTCCATTTTTGGTGAGCCTGTGCTGTCTTAGTTGACAGGAGTGGGACCGAATGTAGTCTTCTGCTGTTGTAGACCCTCTGCTTCAGGATTCAACGTGTTATTCATTCAGAGATGCCTTTCTACACACCTTGGTTGATATGTGTGGTTATTTGAGTTATTGCTACCTTCCTATTATCTTGAAGCAGTCTCGCCATTCTCCTCTGACCTCTGATGTCAACAAGGTATTTTTACTCAAAGGACTGCTGCTCACTGCAAATGTTCCTCTTTTTAATCCCCAGAGATGGTTGTGTGAGAAAATCCTAGCAGATCAACAGTTTCTGAAATACTCAGACCAGCCTGTCTTACACCAACAACTATGCAAAGTTTAAAGTTACTTAACTCACTTTTCTTCCCAACTCCAATGCTAAATTTGAACCTCAGCAGGTCGTCTTGACCAAATGTCTAAA
The DNA here is from genome assembly GCF_057382185.1 of Mchenga conophoros. Taxonomy (NCBI): domain Eukaryota; kingdom Metazoa; phylum Chordata; class Actinopteri; order Cichliformes; family Cichlidae; genus Mchenga; species Mchenga conophoros. The sequence goes on from NC_140540.1 coordinate 19,016,750, forward strand.
ATGCATCAAGTGGCTGCCATGTGATTAGATGAAGTCTGAAAGGATTCAGGACTTTCATGCACAAGATCATAAAAAAGTATGTGGATCCTTGAATATAACTAGAAGAATTTCTATCCTGCTTGTTCAGAATCATTATTGCTTAGAAAAAGAAATGCACAGAATATATTTTGCTAAATGTAGTGTTTTTGGATGGGTTAGGATGGCACTTCAAGTGCAGCATCATCCAGGATTTATGAGTCAAGACTCATATGCGTCTTTCTCTCCCTGTGGCTTTTTTCATCTGGAATCAAACAGAATTGCAACTCATGAAAGAATTGTTTCCATACTGCAAACATGCAGAGACTGCCTTCCAGTTTAACTCCACTCCTCAGCTTGTATAAAACACTTTATAGTTCACTCTGTCTCCTGCCCAAACAAGCCACAGTATAACCAGAGATTATATATGCCAAGTAATGAGATGAAGAATAGGGAGGATGGCATGTGGAGTTGATGCTGAGGAGAATTTACAACATCTGCCTTCTTTGTTGTGGCAAATGCATGAGTTGGACCAATGTTTTGGTTAATTTCATGTCTGAACCAGACATGAAGAACCCTCGGTTTCTTGTTATGAAACTGAGTGCTCTTATGGGATGAACAAGAAAATAATCTCATGTATTGTAATTGAGAAAAAACAATGAGAAAAAAAAAATATATATATAAAAAACCCCAAAACAAAACACTGGTCATATCTTTAGAAAGCAACATTATGCCATAGATTGCTGTGCAGTTTTGCCGTCACAGTCTTGACATGTTGAATCTGGCATGTGACAAGTGAGTGAGGATTTCACTGTTAAATTGAGGCACACACTGAAAGGCTTGCAAGCTGTCAGTTACACAAAGGAGAACATAATTTATACAATGAAAGTCACATTGTATTAAACAAGACTTGAAACTAGTGACTCTGGCCACAAATTCATCAGCAAAGTGTTTCCTGAGGTTGTGGATCAAAGTCTTTGTTTTCCAGACTTCCATAGAAGAAGAATTATTTTCGAAACCAAACGAGTCCCCTCCTCATGGCCATCAGGAATAATGAAAGCTGAATTATTGGCTTCACTTTCCAAACTCCAAAGCTACATTCATGTTTTATATACAGTCTATGGTTCTGGCATGGATTGTTACTGTGACTAGGAAGTGTCCCTTGTGTTAACGGCACAAACTGCTTACAACAATCCATGAACGCTCCAACCTCCTGAAAGAATTCACTGTCAAAGTCTCGTGTCCATCTATGGTAGTTCAGATTTTTCATCCAGTCACTTTTACATTCGTTTCGCATTTGGAAACAATCATACACGTGATTACTGCTAGAAGCTGTCAGTGAAAACACCCATGTGCTGTACACCTCCACATGCCTCAGCTGTCTGATTTCTGTGACACACACACACACACACACACACACACACACACACACACACACACACACACACACACACACACACACACACACACGTCCATCTTAACTTCCTCCCTCTCTTTTCTTTTCACCTGCTGACGTGCAGAGATTTCCTGCTTCCAATTCCCCTCCACAAATCTGCAGAAATAATGAAGTTCACCTGTTTAAACAAATCTACATTTTATTATTTCAGCAGTACATATGCAGCATTTTAGTGGCACATATAAACAGTACACAAAGTAAAAAGCTCTGTGAGTTTTCAGGTGAAATCCTTTTTTTAATTCCTAAGCTCTTCTATCTGTTACGAGCAGCACAGTGTTATAAAAGATACACAGAACACAGCCAAGACATTACAATCCACAAGGACAGTTTTTTTTTGCTGTTAAATGTAATTGAATGAAAATGAGAAAACATTACAAGATGGTTGCAGTATGTGGTCACTTCCAAGGGTATTTCTGAGTAATGACATGAGGGTGTTTTTGTACTCAAACTATTATCTGAGATCAGAGGAGTCGCTAACTAGCCAGTTAATCACAGCACAACAGTTTTGCTCTGCTGATGTCTAACACACTGGAGCTCAGCCAGTTACCTTGAACTGAGTCAAAATAAACAGAACCAAGAAAAGAAAGCCCACAGTAGAAGACACTGGTTTACATTTTCTGCCTGATAAATTGTACCCATAAGGTAATAGTATATGATTAGCCTGCAATGTATTCACCAGCAGATTAGATTCATCTGAGGTAAATTTAAGCTTTTCTCTGCAGTTGCTGTTTTTGGAAGGCCTCAACCTGTTTTTAAAAAGTGCTCTCAAATACTCTCATCATTTGTAGGACTTATATAAACACCCACGGTTTGATTCCCTTGAACTAAAGTATATGATGCTGTTGTTCACCAGTATGTTCAGTTTTTCGGGTACAAAGAAAGCGTGGGTGTCCTTTCACCTTTGCCACTCATCCAAGTTTTCTCTGGCATGTCTGGGCATCCTACCTTCCTCTCACAACATACCTACATTTGTGATTTTCAAGCTTTTTGAACCAAAGAAAAAGCAGCACAATGGCCCCTAATGCATAATAGAACAATCAGATCCTTTCACTATATGGGGTTCAGTGTTTTTTTGTATTTATTTTGTCACCAATCTGCAGCTCTTTTTATTTAGAAATGTCCAAAGAAATTAAGTCTGATGAAAAATACAGAGAATATGATCTGAACAAATCAACATGCTTTTTTTCCCAATTCAGTCTTACATTCACCCAGTTTAAAAAAAAAAAATCGCAATTTTTTGTCCCTTTACTTCCTGTTTGTTAAGTTGGAAATGAAATGGCACAAAATTTGAGCTGGAAACAAAAACTGAAGAAACTGCCACTTGGATGTTATGATATACTGTAACTTTAATTAAAGAAACATATTAAAATTACAAATAACAAAACATGTATAAATACTGTAGTATGCTACAAACCGCCCTTTATTTTCTAAAAAACTAATGCCAGTACAAAATGATTTACAAAAAAAAAATTCAACCTGCTTTTGCTTGTTTTTATGGTTAACTTAACGTATCGTTTTTTTAAAAGGAGATGACAAACAAACAGATAGAAAAAATATGGAAGGAGTCGAGGGTGTTATTTCTGGCTGTTGTTTTACAAAGGAAGTAATAACTCTGCAGCCAAAGTGCTGAATCTGACGCCTCTAGAAGATAAATGAGAGAAACTCAGAGGCCTGGCCGCCACACAGTCACATTTTGCTTTATCGCTTTCTGTGCTCCAAAAAGAATTTCCACATATCCTTCTGCCTGTCTAAGAAGAATTTGAATGAGAATGAAATAATCTGCTGTAAAATCCAGCCAGGGGTTTACTCTTTAACGCACAACTATTTATGGAGATTTCTACAATAAAAAAAAACAAACTCCATTTCTCAGACAGATCCTCCCATGCTTTTCATGGCTAGTTTCAAAAAGACCAAAACAGTAATGCCACTGGCCACAATGCTCACTTTTATATACAATCTAATGGTCTACTTTCCAGATTAAACTTATGCAAATTTTGATTTTATGCAGAGTAAATAGAAAGTCAAAGATGCAAAGTGATGCAAATACAATATTTCAAATATTTTAAGAACAGGTAAAATAAAAAAAAAACCCATCATGCTTGGCAGTAAAAGCCTGTGTGCGGTACAAACTTACTGCTGCTTGTACACACCTGCAGCTGAAAGATTTACCTTTGCTTTAATGTGGAAAAACAACAACAACAAAAGAAGATGTCAGTTATTGGTTGTAACTGTATTTGTGGCAAAACTTTGGTCTGAACACTGTATTGTTGAAACATTTATTGGCATTAGTGATTTATCTAATGATTATTTTGTTGTTTCTTCTATAAAATATTAAAAAAATACAAAATCCTGTCACACAGAAAGTTTAAGAAGATAATGTGAAGAGTTTTTGTTAATGTACTGATTAGCTGACAAACTATTTGACCTCTAATATGTTTTATATCATTAAATAGAATGAGCAACAATACAGATGTTGTTGCATATATTAAAGTGATTATGAAAGAAAAGCCCAGCAGCCCAGAGTTTTCATTGCCTTTCACTAGACACGATGGAGGTATGTAATGTAATGCAGATGTCACACGTGATGATTTAATGTGATCAGCTAGCCAAAGGACACTGATATAACCTGATTATGCACGAGTCCTGAGTCACCCTGCCAATACTTGCAGAAAATACAAGAAAAACACATCAACCATTCTCACTTACATCAGTTTGCTGAATCTGGTTTATCACCTCATTTTCTCTTTCCCGAGACTCCCTCTTTTTGTTCGTCATTTCTGTTTTGCTGTGGCAGGATTGCGGTTTAAAGCAAAAACCTCGACAAACACCAAGGCACTTAGACATGGGGCAGAGAAAACCATTTTTGGCCGCAGCAGAACAAAGTCAAGTTCATCTCCAAAATATTTTTTCCTCTGCTCTCTTGGATCCAGACACCAAGTTTGCAGATTGATTTTCATAAAAAGTAAGTGGGACAAATCTAAGACAGCTCACAGATTTTAAGGCTGGAGAGAATTTAACTTCAGTCTTTTGAGGTTTGTGAGATTGCCAGATTTTTAAGGTGGATAAAAAAACTTTCCAAACTTCAAATATAAAACATGGGTGTGTTCAGGTTTCTGCGTGTATTCTTTTCCAGCTTGCCGCTCCATGTCTTCTGCTGGCTCCGAAGCAATGACGAGGAAACCTGGGAGGTACAAAGTTTTTGGATTTGAAAGCAGCCGTGAAGCTGAAATTCCACTGAGAGTGAGGTAAAATGTGGGAGAAAGGTCCATTGTAGTTGGTCTGATGTTTTGATGTGAGTGAGATTGTGTGTATGCATGTTATTGCTGAAACAAGCCAATTTTTTTGGCAGTAAACACCGACAGACCCACAGTTATAAATCATACAGGGCAGGCCTCCATGCATCCATCTGTTTATACTCATCTGTTCTTCTTCATCATCACTTCATCTGTCAACAGGGGTGACTGTTAACTCTTTCCAGAACTTGTTATTTAATGACATTATTATAATTTTTGCATAAATATAGAAGCCCACGGTAAGCACAGGTTGGTGATTTGCAGTTTAAAGGATGCACACATGAAAGAAACAAACACATTTTTTGGCACTTTGTGCATTTCAAAAACAGACCCTGCTTGTATATTATTGGCTTTCAAAATTGTGTATTTGTTTGCTACATAAACGACTACTGAGCAACATTCAGCTGATGAGTAAACGTCCAGCATCCAAATTGTGTGTTGATTGTTTTTTTTTGGTATTCACAAACTCCTGAAGGAAATATTTTAGGACTTTGTAGCTGTGAAATGTTTTATTTGATTTATGTTTTACTCTTTGTTGTTAGGTTTAACATTTGTTGGGCTTTTTGGATAAAAATAGCTACCACCATGCAACTGGAAATGATGCTGATGCTAAAAAGAATACTTAAGCTCAAAGAATCAGCTAAAAATCTTTGCCAGAATGCAGATTTGATAGATTGCTCAAGCTTTAAAAAAAAAAAAATCACTATTAGTACCTGATAGAGCTTTAATCACTAAGGACTATAAAAAGTGACAGAAATATAAAAAAGTTTAAGCCTTAAACTCCACCTCAATAACTATACACTGGAAAAGCGTGAAAGTGGAGAGACTTTTTGACTATGTGACGAGCACTTCTGACCGTTTACTGGACCCGAAGTGCAGAAAGAGGGGTATCTACAGGATGCTGTAAACAAAACTTCATTTAGAATAATTCAAAATTTCGTTTTGCAGCTGTTTTACAAATGGAATAGTATAAACAGATCTGAAAGAAAAGCATGCTTTGTTGAGAAATGGTGAATATAAACAGTACTTTAGTTTGCATTCAAATAAAAGACAAAAAAAAAATAACGAAAAAGTTCAATTAGTTTGATTATGTGGCATCGCCTGGTTTGCAAACCACCAAACAGTTACCTACTTGGGCATTGCTGTAACGTGTAATAAGGCAACACTGTGGTATACTGAGCAAAAGCCATTGCTAAATAATACTGTGAAGAGCAGCTGCCTGCATATGAAAACCAGTTCTCCAGAGACTGTCCTGTCAGTTCCATTGCATGCCTTTTCAGCGCTTTAGTAAGTGGAAATGTAGATGAAGTTGTCAGATCCGGCAATCCTCTCGTGGGTGTCAAAGCAGCAAACCTGGTCCGTGGTGAGCCTCCATTCCTGTTAATGCTGACCTTTGCCCTTTAGTTCAGCCTCATGAAGCATCCTGTCATGTGATCATCCTTCAGCTCATACTGTAGAGTTAATGAAAACATAACTTTTATGTTGGCAAAAGCTGCACTGTGATTCAATCCCGTGGCTCATATAGATATGTTTAGTCATGAACTTCTAACCAAGCTGCAGGTTAAGTTCATGCATCAGGTGAGTTGGCACTTTTTTTTATAGGTAAGTAGGCAGCATACTACTAATATGACACTCTTGCTGCACACGGCAGGGCTTTCAGCACTTGAAGTTTAAGGCAGCGTTTGGGTGATACTTGGCAGCTGCAGCAGTGTTGGGATCCTGAAAGTTCAGACGGTGCAGGTCACACCAGCGTCCTCGACGTGGCCACAGTTGGTTTTGCCCCAACCGGAAAACTTACACTGGTGAATACTGTCTTCTGTCCCTGCGCATGCAACATCATCCATCCAGATCAGACCAGTACCTGCACAGAAAAGAAGAGGAAGCATTACAAAAAAAGACATGTTTTCAAAAATTATCCAGAAAGGAGACTGATGTTTTTATCTGAGGTGAAATTGAAGGGCAGAGCAGAAACAAAACCCCCAGCATGGAATAGAACATCAGTGACATCAGAGATTAAATGAATTAATGCAGTCGCTACATGAAAAGGAGGAACTGTGGCAGAGGCGATTTGCAAAGCAAAGCAACTATGGGCAATGTAAAGCAACTCAAATACGCAACTCAAAAATAAATGGATATGTAGAATTTTATGAGCCAAACCATCACCTAATGTAGGCTGGCACTGAGATGAGCTGATCACCTGGGACTGCAGCTGAGCTTAACTTCATGAACTGCCTGAACTAATGCTATGCTTGATTAATAATTTCTGAACTACACAGACCCTAGTGTCTCTGTGGTTTTCTTCTCTCCTGTTGTCTTTTTTTCCTGACCTGCTTTTATAAAGCCGTTCTGTTTTCCTCATACTGCTGTAAGAAGAATTAAAATGATAGATTTGAAGAAACTTAAGATAAAAAATGGTCAAAACATGAAACATGTCCTGGAATTTAATGGGTTTTATGATTGAACGTAATCATATATTTGGAAGAAGGAAAAATAACATCTGGACTCAAATACCAACAGAGCACCTCCGATTGTTTCTTTTATGCACCACTTTCCCTGTTGTCTATGTGCACATGTTAGAAGTGGAGCCAAAGAGTAGAAACAAATTCTGAACAAATTGTGCTTCTGAGTTTAAATCACCAGCTGAAGTTTGTGAGTGCTGCAAATCAGCTTTGTGTATCTGTTTGTGCTTCAAATTCTAGAAAGTTTAGAAAGTCAAAAGTTTCAGAGACAAGTGGGATTAATCAAATTCTTCTCATCTCCAAAGAATCACTCAAATCATCCTATCCAAAGAAGTTTGTATTCGTGTCTTGTGAAACACAAAGTACTGACACTGCTTCCTCGCAGAACTGTGGATGAGATCGTTTGTATCCGGTAATAGAATAGACATTTCCAGCTGGTAAGCAGACCATTTGGCAGTATTGTTTTACATTATAATCTTTGGTTCCTGTTTGCAAAACTGGAATCGCTGGAGCTTTCAGGAAGTCCCAAATGCTTTAGTTTTGCAACAATTGTAGATGATTGGAGGTTCTCGGCTTCAAGTGTGGGTTAGTGAACATTTGATTGCACTATGATGCAGATTATGCATTAAACTTAAAAGTAACTAAAATTTTTACTTATAGGGCATCTTTCAAGCTAAATTTAAAAACTAAAATTCTAAAAACATACAGATAAAATGTTTTAAAAAGTTGAAAGAGATTTAAGCACATTTATAAAAAAAATTAAAAATCCAAAGGTGATGAACTAAAGACATGAATAGCAATCTACAATTCAGATATTGACACAGTGGACCTGGACTTTGCAATAAGTCCTATTTGATAAAAGCAAGAGTGAACCAGAGATTTAATGTGAGCATCCAAGGTCAGAATTAAACCAAAAGTCATCCCAAGGTTTCTGAGAGAAGATTTGGCAAAAGGTTTAAGGCATCTGAATGGTTCACTCATCATCACTGTTAATGCAATGCAATTTAACCATAAGAACCAAAAACAAGAGGCATAAATCTTCAAATTATTTTCTGTTATAAATATGTGCACCTCTACTTTGCATCTGTGCACTGAAACAAGCACAGAATTCATATAAAACAGAAACATAATTAAGTTCAGGACGGCTCGCTCACAACGCCAAAGTTAAATAAATAAACAAGTTTAAGGCAACCTTCACACTTCCAACTTTCCCTTTTTTTCTTACAGCAGGAAAATAGGTCAAGACAGTGACAAGACAAAGACAGCTGGAGATTAAATTTTAAAATATGCATGAATAAATTAAGGGAACAGGATAATAAAACTGTGATTACCTTAATTTATTTCTGACCTTATGGACTAATCAAAGTGTGAAAACTATATGAAGCTGACTGTAAACTGCTGCCCTGTAGTGAATGTGATAACATCATCACTAAGTCATAACATAATTAGAAATATGGGTCAGTCCTGTCACACCAATATGGGAGCTGCATTAATAATCTATAATGTTCAATATACTGAAATAATAATGACAAGTCTCTGGGCAGTTTAACTGAACAGCATATTAAACCCTGAAAGTCATTTTATGTTTTTGAAGCTCTTTTTCTTAATGGCTCCATTGGTTCCTTTATCTGTGATAGATATTCTATAATGATCAAATGGATTTATGATGTTCATCATGCAAAAAGGTGTTTATGCCACATTTGCTTGTTTAGAAAAGGAGATGTGTTGCCCCAAACTGCCCCTGCATCTGAAATCTACCAGCTGTTCATCCCCACACAGATCATGACAATGGAGCCAGTATTTGGGTAACTGGGCTGTAAACACTGTCCAAATGTCCCTGAAAGCAGCATATTGGTCCATGGTTTGCCTGTCTGTTTAGATTGTTTGGCTGCTAAACTGCATGTACTCCGGGACATCTGTGAGTCTTCACAGAAAACATCACAATGCAGTGATTAAAAGTGAAAAATTACAATAAACTCAAAGGCTATAATTTCATAAATTAGACCACGCAACTTTACGTTTAACCTGGCCAAAACTGTGAAAGGTTTTTGGAGAAGTTACACGACAAATTTATTGTTTATGATTAAAACTATCACAAAAGCTCAAAACATATATATATATAACTTGGTCATTAATAATCCCACTTTTCATACCTGCCAAGTAGTTCAAGGCTTGTTAAGATCAAGAAGATTTTATAGGACTATGATGTTAGGATGATATCTGCTGTTACCCCAATGTATGTACGATTCCTGCCCTATATTTTAAGTGATAAAGTCATCTCTCAGTTACAACTCAAAGGAAAATGTGGGTCACAGTCTTCAAACCAGTATGGGAGCTGCACTCTACATTAATTATCTATAATGCTAAATATACTGAAATAATAATGCCAAGTCTCAGGATGATTTAGCTGAATAGGATATTCAAAGTGAGCAAACTAAGGATCAAAAACAAAAGGGGCTCATTCATTTTAAAACATTACAGCCTTTGAAGCATTCGTTTTATATGCTGTACATGATTTCTTTTAAAAAATCTTCATGCCAGTAGGACTAACATGACAGCATGAGGTTTAAGTGTTCCATTATGGACCAGTGTATTTGTTAAATTATGCTTTTAAATTGAATTTATAAGCGCTGTCATAATACCACATTCTGCTTTTATATTGTTTTACATGACCTTCAATATGATCAATGAAAATAACAGTTCAGTCAGCAAACCCGATGTTTTCACAACACTGTCAAACTGCCTGTTTCCCACTTTTCATCTGGAACACTTTCGATGCATGGACACAGATTTATCAGATGGACCGTGCATAAATGAAACAGGTCCATGCAGAGAAAGCGTTTGCCAGTTTCCTCTTCCTCTGACATTTTTTATGTTTTGCTGCCTGATTAAAGTCGTGCTGAGAAGCAGGAGGCTTTCACAGAAACACATCCAGACTTCAGGAGAAAGATAAACTACAGGATCAATGGAATATCAGGCTAATGGAAATGACACTGAGATCTGGGCATACCGTTGTGTTTATCATGGTCATAGGGGTCACAGCACTTCTTTTTTAACTTTTAATATTTTTATTGATTTCTTTGAACAATTGCTTTTTTCAGGATGGAAACAAAAACAGTATCTTATATGGCTTTAAAAAGAACAGAGTGCGTAAGTTTCAGTTTATTTTGGATTTTCTGTAATTCACATAGGTTCATTTTGATGTTTGCACAGGGTCAAATATATACATACAAGCTCAAATATACACATAGACTCCCACTAATATTTGGTTAAATGTGATTTTGCTAGCTGCACCTCGACCAGATGCTTTTGTTAGCCATCAACAAGCCACAAGTTGACGACTCTTCCTAACAGGATTAGTAGAGTTAATTTAAATTGGTTGGTTTTATGGCATGACCAGAGTTTTAAGCCTAGCACACACATCTTCAACATGAGGTTGGGGTTTTGGGATGGCCATTCCAGAAACTTAATGTTAGCCTGGTTTTCATGTATGACTGGAATCATTGTCCTGTTGGAACACCCAGTTGTGTCCAAGTTTCAACCATTTAGCTGCTGATTTGAGGTGAATTTGAAGAATTTGCAGGTAATCCCCTTTTTTTAAATTATTTTATCCACTTTCGGCAATGTACCAGTATCACTGTAAACAGCCCCAGAGCATGATGCTACCACCACCATGCTTGACAGCTGGTACATTGCTCTTACATTTGAAAGCTTCACCTTTACTTATCCAAACATACTTCCTGTCAATTTAGCCAAACACCTCGATTGTCATGGTCCTGAGTCTGTGACTCAGGGTTTTTGTATTAATAAATATTAGCTTGTGTTCTGGTTGTTTTCTGTTAAGCTTTTCCTAGTTAGGTTTTGCGCTCCCCCCTGTTTAGTGTTGGGTCATTCCTGCCCGTGCGTTTCCTCTGTTCGCGGTCTGTGTAATTTTCCTGTTTTACTTTGAAAATCTGTGTCTCGTGATGTCAATTAGGATCAGCTGTGTCTTCCTCCTGTTTTGGCCATTCCTCATTCCCTTCCATGTGTATTTATAGTGTGTGTATACCTGTGCTGATCGTCGCTTCGTCTGTGTATCTCAGTGTCTCTCTGTGCCGTTTCCCCGTGTTTGTATGATTTCAGGTTTGTTCCCTAGTTTTCCCCAGTTTGACTTAGTTTTGTCCTCACTTCTGTTTATTGTCACTCACTGTAAATAAACTCACTCGCATCACCACCATTGTCTGCAACTTGGGTCTTCCTTCACAACAGCACACGACTGCTGCTCCAGCAGTGACATCGATCTTTTTCTTTTCTGGCCATAAAATCTTTCTCCAGAAGGCATTTGGCTTCTCAAAGTGGGCGGCTGCAAATTTCAGTTAAGCTTAAAGGTGTTGATTTTAGAGCAGGGGCTTGTTTCTTGAATGACACCCTCTCAGTCCAAACTTGTTTCACTGTGGACAGTGATGCAGCAGTTCTAAGGTCATGCCCGGCTTGACATTGCCTTGGTGCGTCCTGGGTTGTTTTTGAACATCCTAACAAAGAAGAGTTGAAGTCTTCTTGGAAAAGTGGTGACTCATTTGAATAACTTGTATTTCTGCTGCTGTACAGTTGTTTGAACTGATTGTCTTGGAGTTGTTTAGAAATAGCTCCGAGAGACCCTCCCAGCTTGTGTACATCTACAATTCTCCTTCTTAGATCTTCACTTTGTCCCCTAGACCTTCCCGTTGTTCTGGGTATTGATCAATCCATTGAGTGCTGTCAAACAAATTCTTTTTATGTTGGCAAAAGAGAAACTGCCAGTTGTGGTCAATCATCAGAACAGGTCAAAGAAATCATTAAAACCCCCAAATTACCATGAAATTTATGGCAATAAGTGTATTCAAACGTCTAATCACAACTGTATATGTTTTATGCCTGAAAGATGTATTATATATAATCAGTTCCCTGACTGGTTGTGGGAACTGATTTCTATCCAGTTCTGAAAGATTTAAATATTCACTTGAAGCTATGTTCTTGATGACTAGTTCAATAAACAGAGGATAAGACAGGAGGGAAAAAAATTGACTAATGTATGAGCAATAAAATTCAAAACTGTTTATAGTTCAATGGAAAAGGCTAAACATTGTTTATACAAATATTATGTGTATATGTAAGAGCCATTTGGAAGAGTTAATCACATTCTTCAGTAATTAAATCGTATTTCAAATCTTGTAGCTCTTTGAACTGTGGATAACAAACACACAGGGCCAGATCAGTGTGGATAATGATAGCACTGCTGGCACCAACAGCCAGATTAACATCCAAATGCTTGTGCTGAATGTTGTTACACACTGCGCCAGTCAGTTTACATACAGGGTACAAAAAACTATTAATTTTTTTAATCAAAGAATTGCTGATTAGTATGGCTCATCTCTCAGCACTAATTATATATAAAAACATCTCAATGTTGTAACTTTTGCAATGAAGTGAACTGAGATGAACCTGGTGATCCAAACAGAGAGTTAAAATCAAAGTTAATCACTGAGTTATAATATTTCAACTTCAACATAATTTTTCAGTGGTGCTCTAATGTGACTGTATTCAGGCAAAAAAACACAAGGAGAAAGATTTTCGCCTTGCGTCTTAGACTCAAAGGTTAACTGGTGTTGCACATTTATAAAATATGATATTTCAACCCACTATCTTCTATCTTCATTGACAATTTTTAAATAAATCACAAAAATTAAAAATGAAATGCCTGTAAAATGTATTTGTTTGGAAATGAGTGTATTATGTGTGCCAGGCTTCCACGACTCACACTTTGCACCTTAAACTCCTAGGACCTGGCGTCCACATATGTGGACATCACATTTTGGGTTATTTAGACCAAAATACTCAATTTTGCTCTACAAGGGCCTGATATCCACTTACGAGGACATTATACTGCCACTGTTCTATCAAAATTTTAAACGAATATCCTCATATGTGCCTCTTATTTTTCTTAAAAACAAAAATAAGGTAAAAAAATAATCTGGTAATTCTTTGTTTTTACATTCACATCTGGCCCCAATATGCCCAAATATCAAAGAGAAATTAAAAATCCATGCCGTGGAAGAGTTCAGGTCTTAGGAGGTTAATGTGCACATCCACACAGGATGATAAAGATTTCTTTTATGTCAAATGTTTAATTTAAAGGCTCATTACTGAATAATAATGGATAATAAGGGCAAACATCTATCTGATTCAATCTGCATGCCTCCTACATTCTTGCTCTAAAGATAAACTGCTGCAGCATTGACATCCTGAAAGCAGGAGGACCCCATAACCACATGTGTCTCCATGCGGCCTGCACAAGATGGAAATAAGGTATGTAGAGGGGAAAGAACACATGAGGCTTCAGAGGTAGTTGGTCCATTGTGGTTGTACATGATACTCCAGCTGTTCTGCGGTTGAGCCTTCTGAGGGTTTACTTTAACGGACATGAGCCTTTGAGCCGTTTACTCTGGATCTCAACACACATTTGCAGCACTATGTGCGCGCCCATGTTTTGTCCGTTTACGCCAAATTTGTGACACTTCACACAAACAAGAGTTGAATCACCAAACCACTGCGTGAGAGTTGAGGGAAACACCCAAGAGAGGGATTTAGAAGACGGAAAAGTAGACGTTTTGTGTAATCAGGCAAAAAACAGCACTGCTGTCTGCAGAAATGAATCAAGCCAAATTTTATTTCTGTGGAATGTAGTTTGTCCAAATTACTGATAATAGCTGTGTTTCAGACAGAGACTTCTGATGTTTCTATTCAACAAGCACTTTTTTAGTAAATTAGACCACACGTGTTAGTCCCGGTCTCAGTGTTTGCTACTTCCTGTTTTATTTTGATAGTGCCTTGTCTGTTGTGTGCTATGTTTAATTTTGCGTCCCCTCTTCTTGTTACTCTGATTCCATTTAGCTGTGTTCCCTGGTGTTTAATTAAACCACCATCTTAGTTTATTTCCCCGTTTTTCCAAGTCCTGTTTTTGGGTCCAATTCTGCTAGCCACACAGCCTATATAACAATAATATATGTTATTTTTCTGCCATATATGTATACGCACAGTGGTGGATATTAAATATGGCCAAAGTTTAATAATATAGCACCTTATGACCTTTATAATAAGGTCAGCACATGTACAAGTAATCTCTGTGACCCAAAAGCTCAGGCTTCAGAGTGCTCTAAATGTTTTCATATTTATTTTTCATCTCTAAATGTTTCATGATGTCAGTAAGAGCAAAGCTACAAGCAAAGCTAAAGATGACCACAGCAGGTAGCTCTGGATGTCTAATTTATCAGACTTTTTACAAACTGAATTGTCAGAAACAAATTGTGAATCTTTGCTTGCTAGGCAAATGTGTAAACAAGTGTGAAGCCACTGATGTCAATAAGAGCAGACACTCAAAATATGGCCATTTTTTGACATATTATTTTTAGTTGCTGTTCAGGACTCCTGTTTTCAAAGGGTATTCTTCCAGAAGAAAGTTAACTTAAAAAGAGAAGAGCTAAAACATCTCATTTCAGACTCAAACTTAGCGACTGTACACAGGACCAGTCTAAGATTAATAAAGATTAACTATGAATAAAAACAAAACAAAACAAAACACTTTTTCTTGTAGCTAATTCAAAATTAAAAATAAGTATTAAAAAAGGCTTTAAATGAAACAATTATGCCCCCTTCAATTCTGTTTTCAGAGTTTAATAGAAAGTTCAGTGTTTTTTTGTACAGATGTTTTTCATCACACCATAATAATTATTTAGCTTATGATTCATATGTGATGTAGCCCTGTTGCATCACAGTCAGTGGCTTCTAGGTTTGAATCTGGATCAGAGCACTTCTGCATAGATTTAGGAGTTTCTCTCTTTTACTTGCATGGGTTTCATCTGAATTAATCAAAAACAGGCCAGGTTAATTTCCCCATTAGTGTACCTGACAGAGTACAGAGTACTGTACTCTGGCTCCACTTGTTAAAGCTGGAGCCAGATATAAGCCAGTACTTATTTACAACCCTGCACCCCACCTCTCACATATCTAGAACGTGACCTGATAGGTCATTTGTGCAAACTGTTTTCATAAGTTTGCATAATGCATAATGCAGCTGTATGAAGAAGTGCAAGTAAAAACTGGTGACTTACTTTTGGTTAAAGTTGAAGTCAACACCCTTAATCTTTTTAAAATCTTTTTCTTTTAAAGTTTTATAATCTTTTTATAATCTACTACAGTACTCTGCAAACATTTTACACACTTCTCATTTCTTTATATTTTGCTATGTAAATAGCAAAGGTACATTGTTTATGTTTAAACATGTTTTAGAGTTGAAACTTAATATGGCCACCTTTATTCTTCAACACAGCCTGAACTCTCTTATTTCACTCTCTAATTTCTTTAAGTAGTCCTCAGGAATAGTTCTTCAGGCTTCTTGAAGGACATTCAAAGCTTCTATAGATGTTGGCTGCATTTTGTTTAATTCTCTGTCAAGTAGTGCTCCATTTTGTCTTTTATTTATTTAAATCCAGGCGTGCTCTTTCTGCATTGTGTTGAGGGTGACTGTCATGCTGAAAAATTAATCCACTTCCAGTCCACTTTTCAAGCTTCCCAGTTGGTATTGCATGGTGGATCCGGATCTGAGAATACTTTTCTGCACTCATAATTCCATCAATATTGACACCACTGGCTGTGATGAAGCCTTACACCATGACAGAGCCCCCAAAATATATTACAGATGGGTGTAGGCTAGGGCTGTGCGATATGACCAAAGTATATCCCGATATTCATATCCCGATATAAGACATCTATCGTCTCGGCAACGATGTAAATCACAAAAATGTAACATTTTCTGTAAAGTCTATGAATCTCAGGCAGGTCGACTTGCGTGAAGTGTTTCCAGCCGGGCGTCTTGTACCTGGAGTCAAGTATTTCAACTGATGCATGAAACGATACATTTTTAGACATAAGTTGTAACGGCAGTCCTTTTCTTTGTAAGTATTTATTACATGGCGTGCCCCGGGGAAAAGCCTGTTCTAACGTTTGAGTCTAAGGTTTATTTGTTAGCACCTAATGGCGCTTTTTTTTACTTCTCATCCACAAACACTCTGCATACTCTTTCACGTGATTCAGTTTATTTTGAAAAGTCTCAACAGGATCTCGAGCTTTATTGTGAAAGGTTTATGTGGAAAATAAACAAGCGGACGGTGGAGCCACGCCATGGTTTTACCGTCGTTGTTGCTAACGACAACGCATAAAAGCAGTCACTTGTCTGTTCGTAGTGTGGTTATATTAAATATAAGAGAAAGAGAGAACTTTAAGAAATTAAACGATGAAAAAATATTGCCGTAAACAGTTTATTTTGCGACATCATGAAACAAAAGATAGCGTAAAATGAAACGATAGACGCGTTTATATCGTCGTCCGATATATATCGTTATATCGAACAGCCCTAGTGTAGGCACTCTCTGTTGTACCATAAGACTTCTTCACAACCTTTTCTCCCTGTTTCCCTTCCTAAAGAGTGGCTTCATGACAGCAACCCTTTCATGAAGACCATTTCTGATGAGGCTTCAGTGAACAGTAGATGGATCAACTGAAAGTGCAGATACATCTTTCAGTTCATGTGTCAGGCCTTTGCTGGATTTTCTCCTGTTTCTTAAGAACATGACTTGCTCATCAGCGGTTTGCATCTTTTTGGCTTTTTGGCTAAAAGGGGATTCATGATGTTGGTGTTGATATCTCTACCAAACTGCGTTATCTTTGGTATTTTTCATTGATTGAAAGAAAGAAATTGGAACAAATTTATATGTTTCTTTTTTTATAAGGCTGGTAATAAGTGCCTAAAGACAAAATATTAAACTGGTTCTTTTCAAAGGTATCCGTTACGTGTAGAAAAAACACTGGTTCATCCCTTGAGTTAGATGCCTATTTTTTTTGAATGACTCAAAGGTCAGTGGATAACAAAACAAAAAAAACCTTTCTTTTTCTGAAAATGGCCCGGTACAAGGATTGAAGTAAAAATAAGTGAAAAAGCAGCCAGTGCCCAAAGAAAAACTTTAAAAGACCTCCAGATAGCCTGAAAAAGTAGTCTGCCTCCTTATAAACAAAACATAATGAAATGAGGAGTTGCTCAAGACTTTTTCACACTGCTGTGGACGGGTTTATTTTTACTGCAATTATGATGACACAAACCCCAGTTTCCTGGCTGGAGTTCAGGTTTCTCTGAGCCATCATACATAATATAAACTTTAATATAAACTTTATTACTGTTTTCTAAGCAGAAACACTCCTGTGTGTTATTATTAGCAATCAATATGATGTTTCTTTGAATATGTTTAGGGCACGTACTGAATGAGCTAAGGATTTTAGGAGTTGAGAAATGTCCATAGTTTGTTTTACAAGTTTGAAAAATAGTGTTTCAAGTTTCGCTTTTGTGCTTTTTTGATAACTGCTGTGGTATTAATGGAGAAGGACAGGTCATCAGCTAGGTGTACACCCAGGAACTTAACACTGCTGAGCCTTTCCACAGCAGATCCATCTGTGGTGAGGTCTGTGTGGTGATCTCTGCCAGACTTCCTGAAATCGACCACCATTTCTTTTGTTTTGTCCACATTGATAGTGAAATTATGGGATCTACACCAAACTTCAAGCTGCTCCACGTCCAATCTATAAGTGGACTCATCGTTGTCAGTGATGACACCAACCACAGTTGTGTCGTCTGCGAACTTCACAATGTGGTTAGTGCTGAGTCTGGCGGTACAGTCATGTGTGAGCAGACTGAAAAACAGCGGGCTCAGGGCAGTTTTGTATTTCCTAAAGAAATTCAGGGTTTGTAATGTCCGAAATTAATATAAAAGTTTGGAAAAAGTTTGGTTATTTTTAGTTTGGACAAACGTTAAAACAGAAAGCTGGGAGGTTAAAAGGGTGTACAGAGTTTAAGCAGGGTATTTAGAGATTACACAGAAAGTCTCCAGTTCAAGTTTATTTAAAATCAAAGATGGAAAATTGTAACTGAAAACTACTGGTCTGTTTATTGGAGCAGGGATGAAGCATGAAAGGTAACCTGACTTGTCTTTGGACTGCTAATTGAATGTATTTTTTACAGTTGTGCCTGATTTTGTGTAGCTCTGGAAAAACTCACCTGTCGTTTCTGCAAACACTCACATACTGTATGTCATTTTGGTAGTCAGGAGGCAAATGAGTGGCTTTCTCATCAAGTCATTTTATTTTGTTCTGTCCTTTCACAGATGCTATGAGTAAGACAAAGGCTAAAACGGAATCAGAAAGGTTAGTGAGTCATCTGAAAATGTATGTGAATTCCAGATAGTTTAAAATTGAATCCAGCCATGATGTTAGCCTGTGCTGTTTTCTTGAGGTTGTCCCCTGGAACAAAAGCATGATTTCTCTCAATTTTCCAGACTTATTGGTAACAACTCAGCCTGGACAGAGGCTCTGAATGATGTCAGGCTGACTGCTGAATGAAATAAAATGGGGAAAGAAACAGATGGATATGACCCATGAGAGTCTTTCTTGACGACATCTGGCTAGCACGACTTTCACCATAAAAGTTTAATATTAATCCCTGCAGCATTTTAGGGTACAGTTGTGCCACTCAAATCCAAAAAGCAGAGTTAGTAAAAATCAGAGCGACTTCCATCATTAAGTTTCACCATGGATATGTATTGTAGATAAAAACAATGATTGCCATGTTCCTCATTGCAGATCATGAGCGCTGACCTATAAAGAATGAGCTTAAAAACTCAGAAAAGACGATTACATTGCTATTACATCAGACTCAACAAGTGAAAGGTTTATTCACTTAGTCAACTGGTTCAAATGGGAACAGCCTGACTTGGTGCCAGATCCCACAGTTTGCCTTCAGAGGTCTTGCTGAGTCCATGCCTTGGTAAATCTAAGCTGTTTTGGCAGTAGCATGCAAGTAACCAGCAAACATAATGCCATAAGGTTTTGACCCATTGATATATGGGTGTTTTGACACAAAATGGTTTATAATGTGCTTCTAATTCACCCCAGCACTCACTCACACTTACATGCTGATGGTGGCAAACCAAAACCCATTAAAGACACTTTGGCAGAAGAGCTGAAACCAAACATGCATTTTGTGGAAATTCTAACATTTCCTGAAACATGAGCACTGCTTTACCACATGACAACAATAAAGCTGTGATGAAAAGACAAGAAAAAAACAACAACAATGTGATGCCCTTATACTAAAATTCCAGTGGTTAATAGTGTCATGGTCCTGAGTCTCTGAGCCAATGTTTTGACTTTTGCAAAGTTTATGGTTCATTGAGTTTTGTATTTTTGGTTATCATTTAGGACTTTAGTTTTTAAGTTCTGGTTACATGTGTAATGTGGGTTCTCTTTACATCTTAATTATTGATTTGTATGTACTTCTCTGTGACTCAGTTTAGTATGGCCACCCTCAGTGTCTCTTTGTTTCTCATTAAGTCTTCATTTATGTTATGTCCTGCTTCATTTTGGTACTTCTTTGTCTTTTGTGGTTTGTATATAGTTTTTTTTTTTTTTTTTACCTTGTCTAGTTACCTAGATTCTGTTTAAATGTGCCTCATTTGCCCCCTTGTGTTCAGTTCTTTTAATTGCCCTCTTGTGTGTATACGATGTCTTCCTCATTCTATATAGAGTTTTTCCACCAGTTTAAAATAAGACTGTGCATTTGTGCAACCTGCTAGTCACCCACCTACTACAATGACAGCCACCTGCTTGCCAGATCCTGCTACCCCTAAGTCTAAGTCCTCTGAAAGGAAGTGTTGATTTTGGCAATGCTGTTCAGCCTCATTGCTGCAGCAATAGCACAGCAGCAGTGTTCACTTCCCCTAAATGCTTTCTTGTGTGTATATAAGCAGTGTCTTCCCCTGAGTCATCGTCACAGTGTCTGTTTTTGGTTCTTGTGTCTTCTCTGCCTGAATTATTGGATTCCTCTATTGACTTATATTTTATTTAATTTTTGATTTTCCATCTATTTAAATAAAGCTACATTTCCAGTTTATTCTGTTGCCTTAAGACTTTGAATGTGTTCGCTGGTCCACTGCAGGATACTGTGTCAACGTTATGATTTGATTTAATCTGATATAAAAACCCCACCTGGATTCAAATCATTCTCAATTCTTTTTTTTATTTGTATTTGACGGTGAATGCACTAACACATATCCCACCCCCATCTTCTTAAAGGACTTAAACTCGGTCCAGCAGTTTTGCTGCCTCTGGTTCAGATCCAAACACTATTGAAATGAACCAAGTTTCTCTCCAAAGGGATGTTTGGTTTTCAAGACCTCCTCAGCTGGCTTGGCACCATTATAGCATTAGCCACCTTTTCCTGACTCTTTGACTCATACATGTAAGAAAGTAATGTGTTTCCTCCTTTGTTAACCATATTTCTGTCAAAAGGGGCCTTTGATGAGTTGCAGTCTCATAATTCCCACCTTGCAAGTGTAGCTGCATTAAATGAATGAATTCATTGATTGCAATAATAGCATATGGCCAAAGCAAATCTTGGCTTTTCTCAAGGCCCACCAGTGCGTCTTGTCACATCACACCACTGATGTAAAGGATGGTCAACATGCAACAGTAAACTGCTCCTTTTAAATCATTATACAGTAAATGCTGATTGAACAATGTAGTGAGTACAAATTAATAAATCCTTTGCAGTTCTGTTTGGTTTTCTATAAGGCCTACTATACTATTCTGAATACAAAATCTCCTGGGAAATTCAAGGCTAAAAGGAAGAGGATCTTGTTTATGTTACCTCTGCGAAGGAGGTTATATCCTTGTTGTTGTTTTTTTCATTTAAAGGATCACTTGGAAGTTTATGAATAGATTCAAAGTTTTTACCAGGGGTGGTCTGAGCCTGCTTTTACAGATTATTCTGGAACATATCTTTCACCATTCAGATTTGACATTTTGGTGTCATAATGTCATAAATACATATAAAACTGGAAGATGTAAAATTGGAAATTTTAGTTTCAACTGGCATACTGTTTTACTAATTAATGCATGGCCTAACCTTCTACACAAGCCACAGCCAAAAAATATGGCCACCTATTTGGTGTTTCTGTCAACACTGACATGGTGGACCAAGTCGACCTATTACATCCTTTGGCACAATATGAGGTTGAATAAACGCACGTAAGTGTTACATGAACTGAATGACAGCAAGGTTTGCACCAAACACACCAATGAAATAAGAGTGTTACGCACCCTGCCCGAAGCGTCCAGTCTTATGAACCTCAGTTGCTCCTTGGTATCCCAGCATCCTGCAGACTACATCTCCATCCTTTTTATCCCAGACATCATCGCACACGGTTCCCCAGCGATGTTCATGGAAAACTTCCACACGGCCTTCGTGAAGACCTGACCCATTCACCAACCGTACCAAGGTCTCCTCCACTGAAAACCAAACACACAAAACAGAAGCTTTGTATCCAGATACACAAATGCATTGGCAGAGGGATTCCTACATTTTGCTGCAACTATTTAGTGTGTTTGCAGAGTGTTTATAAGCATTCCATTGTTATTTATGCCAAAAAGACAACAATAAAGGCCCTCGCTCATTTTTGGAGGGACTCATTCATTGTGTTTATAAGTTTAACGAAGCTCTGTGAATCACATCAATATGAAAACAAACTGAGATGAATGGGGTTTTTTTTGACATGCTGAAAAATAAAAATTCCATAAACCACAGAAAAACACTAAATAAGAACAATAAATAAAAATACCCTGGAAACTTTTTGTGTTCTTTTGTGAACCCTCTTTAAAAAAGTTTGACGTATGTTTCTTTCTGAATATACTGTTTTCTGTGATTGTAAAGCCTATAATATGGCAACAATCTCACGGATGTGAAGCGAATCCATTGAAGGGTTTTGAAATTCATAACTTCCTACTTTGGAACTTCACAGTATGCATCTGCAAGCATTTATCCAGTTTAGCTTATTTGAGCACTAAAGACTAACAGCTGCTTAAAAATACTGAGGAAAGGAGGGAAAGTGAGTGAATAAATAAAAGGAGAGATAGAAACTGTAAGTGGACATCAAAGATGAGAAGTAAAAAAGGAGACAAAGGGATGAATTAAAGTAGATTGCTAACAGGCTAAGAGTTTTGCATAGTCAAAACATTTTTATAACATTGTTAAAAAAAACTGTAAAGGTAGGGGTGTGGTAAATTTGACTGAGGATTAAGGCAACACTGGGAGCTTTAAGTTACTGACTGAGATGGCTCCACTTTGTTTCTGCTATTTGTTGCTTTTGAAGTATTTTAATTTGTTTATCTGTCAAATGTCGATCATGTTTGTACTTCGGTTTTGATGCAAAAACTTTTAGCATTTTATTAGTCCTTACTTTACACTACTTAGCAGATATGCTTGCACCCATAAGGTCAATGGATACAGCAATGCTCTGGTTCAAACATGGTAACTTCTGGCTCCCCAAAAAAACCTAACAGAGAATTAGGCAAAACATTCATGTTAAAGCTTCAAAACGTAACCTAACACTGCGACTACACTTTATGACATTCTTTTATACACAGTCTCTGTAAAAGATTCCTCACATAGGTGAACAAAACAACCATCTCTGTATTATTATTGTTGTTCTGGTTTGACAGAGTATTTTGGCTCCTGTAATATAATAAAAATCTAAAGGTTGAAATATGGTCGCAGGGCCCTGGAGTGTAAGCTATCACAGGGCGGAATTTTAGGATCATCCTTTTTTGAAGGAAGCTGGTTAGTTTTTAAATTTGTAAACCTCTAGGAATGCATGTAAATAAAAGTACTAGAGATGCCCCATTTTCATGGATTTAGGGTTGGAAAGCCTTGCTCAGGGGTGCCATGTCCACAAACTTGCATGTAAGAGCTTACAGAACAAGTGTGTGTGTAAATGAGTGTGTTTGTTTTAGCAGAAGCTTCATGGCTCTGCAGTTCATCTGGTATTCCTCAAAGTATGCAGCAGCTGTTCTCATGTGATTGATTTGATTTATCACCTTTCAGAGGGCAGAGAGGAAATAAGAAGAAGAAGAGGTAAACACACACTCGCAGCTACACTTTTCTGAACTGCTCATCACTGTTAAGACAAAGTGCCGCAGAGTAAAGCCAGACACATTATATAGACAGGATATTAGTCTCATCAGACCATCATACATTTTAACTGTGTACCATTTAACTCTCATTACAGTCAAGTATTTTGCACTCACTAGCCCATCATAATTTAATATCTGCTGTATTATTATATTGTCATAACTGCTGCACTGTATGATATTCTCTCCTGAGAACCAGCAAATTCAAACCAGAAATTAAATATTATTTCAACCTTCTGTTGTACTTTTGTACTGCAGGAGGTTTTTTCAGGCAACTCTACCCCACAAACTGTTAAGAGTAGAGCACCACATGTTTCGTTTTCAGCTAGGGTCAAGCATTTGAATTACTTGAAACAGTTATGTTCACTCATCAAACAATAACACAATATCATTTTTGCTATTGCCATGCATATAAAAATGATCACATTGATTAATAGCCCTTGTGACTGTTTAGTACTTCTCTAAACAGCCAGTTTACTATATATCCTAAAGCTCTTCTCAGCCAAAATCTGAAGCAATGACACCCAGCATGCAGTCTGCTAAATATTACATTTCTATGCCTATTTTGGAAAGGAAAACTTAAATCACATGCTAATGGAAAGTAGATCTTTTCTTACTATATGACATAATACAACATCATCCACAATTTACAGGAACTTTTCCAGCTCATTTGACAGTATGAGAGTGTCCTGATACCAAGAACAGCCAATGACATTTGTGGAATGTGTCATTTCCTTTAATAACTGCATGTTAATGAAGCAAGGCCGACAGGTTAAGTAACTCAAGTCTTAAATGCTGCATCATTTTTAGCTTTGCATGCATGCATGAAAAAACCCGAGACATGGAAAACGATCTTCTTACATCCTTCTCTTACTATACTCTATGGGGTGATAGAGTATCACTAATGTTCATCTGTTTCAGCTCTTTATTAGTTTCTTTCGAAGAGCTTGAGAATCCCCATGGAGAAAATGAGAGACTGGGGAGAAGATAAAGGAAAGGAAACGCTCCAGAGGTACCACATGTAGACTAATCTGAGCCATACAACAAAGCTTCACAGGGATTTATATCTCAGTCTATGGAGAGCTGGACAGCTGAACTCAGTTGAACAACGTCATGTGTGTGCTTTGGGTTACAAAAAAATTGGTACAATTTAGGCAATGCATGAATAACATTCAGTGAATAACACTGCAGCCTCTGAAACGGCAAGAGTTGGACATGCTTTCAAACAAAAACAAGACCTGACTGCACATTAACCACTTCCCTCAAAAATGCTCACCTAATCATTTGTAATCACACTCATTGTTTATCTACTGGTGATAGTACCCTTTCAGCTAAAACTGGTCATTAAGATGTGCTCATATTTTGTACAATAATAAGAGCTGTGTTCAGAGGATTTGAAGTATGTAAGAGCCTAGGAGTTAGGGGTTGTCTTTTTGAACCCAAAAACAAAATTGAATACACAAATGTCAAAAGGCAGCTCTGAGACTAAACTTTGAGAAACGTGATTAATCTGACTTTCACTAGTTTGTTTGAATCATCCAAACAAACATGCTAACAATTTAGCCTAGTGTGTGTCCTGTTCACGGAACTCAGTACTAAGTTAAATATTCAAACACTTTGAATAGGATAACAGATAACATCTGTTACTTGTATGCTTTGGTCTATATCATTTTGTTTTTATGACTCATGTAGACAGCTTTGCAACCTTTCCAGTTTGTTTTAAAATGAGTCAGCCAGATGCTATACTAGCATTTTGAGTGTTAGCTCAAATAGCTAGTTGGCTGTAAAAAATATACAAAAAATATGCCACAGATGGTTGTTGAAATTATAAAGTTAATGGTTGTAGACTAGAAATAAGAAGCAAATATTTGCCTGACACTGAGGACATGTTGTTAAGTCATTAGGAATTTTGAGCAATACAAGGACAGAAAGGTTGACAGGTTTAGCCAAAGTAACTAGGGGCAATACATTATTTGGTGAAATAAAAAGTGGGGTAGTCTAGATATAATAACATGTCAGCATAACCACTAATTACATTTTGGATCAGAATATGTGGAAACAGGTTGGTGGACAAAAGTCCTCTGAAATGTGTTTCCCACTAAGCCCTCAACTTTGTAAAAGTAATGACTTTTTCTACTGACACATGCTCACAGAGACAAAAGTCACTTCTCAAATTCCTTAAAGTAATTAAACCAAAGGTCAATATCCTGGTTTCTAACTTATGCCATTGGTACAGCCTAACAGCTTCTGTCTTACATTCACTTTTGACAGCCAGCAAAGTGATTCATCATAAAACAGAGGCGATCTAATCTGGACATAAATCATGTACTGCTTCTGTAAAAGTAAGGAAATTAAAATGAGCTTTGAGAGATATAATGACTGTTTCTGTTCAGTGAATACTAGTCAAATGAGCTTCAACTGCTGGGGGCCTTCCAAGTGGTTCAAGCCTCTGAGGCCAGATAAGCTGCAGCAACCACAACATGAAGGCCAGAACATGGAGTGATAGAGTATTACTAATGTTTTTCTGGCAGGCAGGAAGAATCTGTACTGGATCGAACTACATGGCTCCAAGACAGCAGCTAACTAGATCCATCTGTTCATAACATCTTCTTTCAGCTGCTCCCTTCAGGG
Source organism: Mchenga conophoros (assembly GCF_057382185.1). Taxonomy (NCBI): domain Eukaryota; kingdom Metazoa; phylum Chordata; class Actinopteri; order Cichliformes; family Cichlidae; genus Mchenga; species Mchenga conophoros. The sequence goes on from NC_140540.1 coordinate 19,042,687, forward strand.
GTCACCACAGCTAATCATTTGCCTCTAGCTCACCCTGTTACTTGCATCCTGTCACACCAACCCTCTGCACGTCCTCCTTCAATACCTCCTTGATGCTTCTTTGTGGCCTTACTGGTTTCCTTCTGCCTGCCAGCTCCATATTCAACATCCTCTGTCCAGTATGTCCAATATCACTCAAACCCTCTCAACTTTGCCTCTCTAACTTTATCTTTTTTGTAAAACATCCCTTTCACTCTTGCTGATCGTTTCCTCACCCGCTCCACCCTTCCTGTACTCTCTTCTTTGCCTCTCTTATGCACTGTCCATTGCTTTAGATGGAGAAGTACATTCTGATATTGGATTATCTCATTTCTTGACACTGAAAGGCCACACTGACGAGAAATGAAAACTTTCCTTCATGTTGATTTTCACATTCAACTACATGGTTTCTCATGAGCTCAAGTCCCAGGACACACACAAATTTCTCGTTTTTGAGTCAGAAATCTGAACTCGTTAATGTTTGGATCTCTGTACCTGCTGATGTGCACAGGAAAAACAAACAATAAAACAACTACACTTAATGCTGGAGTCCTGAGGTCAGCTGTCAAACTGCCAGATTTTATGGCTGTTGTAATATGTGAGGTCAAGAAAAAAACATTACATCAATGTTAGCAATGACCTCTACATGAAAAGAACATTTTGTTACATGTTACATGCCCATAGGAAAATATCTATCATTTTCACCGCCTCAATACTGAAAATCAAAACAAGTGAGAAATTTCTATTTATGATAATCGGTTTCAGTAGAACTTAGATTCATAGAAAACAGTATTGAAAATGTTTGTTTTCAACACTAGTTTACAGTGTGTAAACCAAGCAATCAAACAGAGACCAAGATTTTACATTTTCTTTAGTACATCTAAAAATAAGTAGCTTTACACTAAAATGCAAAAACAACCAAACTCCTTTATATCCTTCCTTTTAAAATGTGCTATACCTTTTAAAATTGTCATTTTCTTTCATGTTACATTGGGGGCGTATTTTCAGCCAGCTCATAGAGCGACTGTCATTGCCAGTTAAGAGGCAGCTAACTAACTAAGAAAAAGTTGGTTAAAAGTTATGGGGGAAAAAAAGCTGACATATTTTAACCTAAAGATCTTTTTGTAAACATAACAGTAGATTTAATGTCTAAACCTTTCTACCCTTACCATAATCAAATTGTTTTTATTGCTCAAACCTAATGTATCTATCCTAAAGCACTTTGAGGACTCCAGTACAACAGAAAAGTGCAGGATAACAATCAGTCCATCTACTATTTACCAACTAATGAAACCATGTATTTCTAATGAATAAAATTTTAAATTAAAAATGATCAAAATTTAAAAAAACAAAACAAAATTTAATCAAGTATGAAAAACATTTAGTGTCAGCAGCAACATTAATTGCTCCACAATTTTGTGCACATGGCCACGAATCACTACATGTGAGATGGAAAGATGAATCGTCTTGCAAAAAATGGATGGTACACAGGGAATTCCATGTTCAGAAATAAGTAGACAACAGCAAACTGTTGTAAGACCAATTTGAGCTGGACATTGTCTTAAACATAAGCACAACTACCATCAACTGATCACAAAAATATATACAACATAGGTAAAAAATCAAATACTTTGTGCTAGGATGCAATACTAGCAATACATACAAGATAAAAAACTGTTTTTAAAGCCTGTTGATTAAGAGGTTATTAAATCCAGACGTTTGTGAATTTGCAAGAACCCACTGGCATTTTTTGGGCAAAGTTTGGGATCTATGCATGTAGCCTAATTAACCCAGTAAATCTAAGAGATCTTTATGCAATGTCTTTATGTAATCAATGCTAATTAAATGTAGTCAATCAACCAAGAAAGAAAAAAAAATTAAAGCCTAATGGGCAAAACAACAATTACAACACAGCATGTGTTCAACGGTGCTGGCATGAGGAGTAAACAATGCAGTCAACACCCAGCAGTATGCAGGATTTGGATAAATTACCATTGCATTCACAAATATAGTAGAAACAAAAAATTAACTACAAAAATCAGGAAGACTGGCGCAGTGCATTATATAAATAGCAAGATACATGAGAATGTTGTTCATATAACATCAGTACAAGACTAAATTAATGTGTTTATTATTTTTCTAGTAGTTGTTTCTTTTCTTTACCTTTTTTCTTTCTGGCATGCCTCATTACTCTTTTTATTTGTTTTGTTCAGATACAGTAGAAAAAAAAAATCTCATCTGTCTTCTTGGACATAAGATTTTGCTGGAAATACATACAATCTGGACTCCATTTGTTCTTTTTCACTCAGAGACAATCACTCATGCTTCGAGGAAAGCATTTGATTCTGTCAGTGACATAACATCCTCTTCAGCAGGTTCATTTTATGGTAATACCCAACACATGTGGACTAACGCTCCGTTTTCCCACTAATTCCTCACAAACTTTTGCTTGTTCTGGAAAGTGATTACACAGGTATGAACTGTTTGCTTTAAAGTGTAAAACAATTGAAGTCACGCATCCAACAATAAGTCGGTTGTGACAGAAATACAAACGACGTTATGATTTGAAATTTCTAACAGCCAACAGAATGTGGGCTCAGTCTGTCTTTTCTTCTCTGAAACATCAAACATCCGCGTCGCGTAAATGACGTGAGGAAAGAACTGATCTTTGACGGCTCTGTAATGGGCAGAAACTGCATTCATGTGGTCAAGGGATCAGGATTATTTGACATGAACACCACCCCATCACTCAGCACATGCAGAACAGTCATGGTGATGCAAAAAAGAAAGAAAAATACAAGCATGGAAAAAAGATGTAATGACCTTTTTCTTTCTACTTTGTGGTTTTGCATTCAAGTTCAGGTTACCGCCACAGGACTTATACTTATTTTGAAATCCTTTTGATGTACACTGTGAGATTACATTAAAAACAAATGCACACCTACCAGCCTTTGAAACCATGTTCAGCTCTATGTGATTGATATCAAATGAACCAAAGATGAATGAAAGCCATAAAGTTATCACGTCATAATTTATGGTTGATTTTGGATCACACGCACCGATAGATGTGAGGTACTCAGACTTTCATTCCTGTGACTGTGAAACACGTACAACATTTGAAATGATACATTACAATATTCAAAGTACATTCTTACAAAAATGAAATAATTCAGAAGTTTGCTAAACATTTCTGTAAATGCAAAACTTGCTTAGGCCTTCTATTTGTGATCACTTCTTGAACCAACATACTGGTTGGAATCACCTAATGATCCCCATATGTAGCTGTTACATCCTGTGAGGCTGTGGGAGTGTGTGTGTGGGTGGGGTGTTTGCCCACTCTCTCCGCCTCCTCCTCTCTTGCCACTCCTACACTCTCCTCTCTCTCCCCAGGACAGCTGTTTTTGTTAAGCCTCGTTTGCCACCTGAATCCAGTCAGCAATCACCTCTGAGGCTATTTAAGCTGGGGATGAGCTGTGAGAAAGATGGGTTTTTCCCCTCTGTGGTGCGATGCAGTTTCTGCTAGGTTTTGGACAGACAGCCTCCTAGTGAGTAGATGGGCTTGTGGGCCCTGGAAGTGTCTCCCTTATTTGTTTGGTAGCTTTTTCTTTTGTTGCTGCCAGTGTTTCCTTTGTTTCTTTGGCATTATTGGTAAAACGGCGTTGCCGGCTCTTTAAGTCATTTGTAATAAAACTATATTATTTGTAATAAAATTATATTATTATTATTATAGAACAACTCTGTCTGTTTATCTTCAGGTCAGCCACTAACCAGAAAGTCGGTGGTTCAATCCCAGGCTGCTCCAAGCCAAATATCCTTGGGCAAGATACTAACCCCATGTTTGCCTACTGGTGGTGGTCAGAGGGCCCGGTGGCGCCAGTGTCCGGCAGCCTCGCCTCTGTCAGTGCACCCCAGGGCAGCTGTGGGCTACAATGTAGCTTGCCATCACCAGTGTGTGAATGGGTGAATGTAGTGTAAAGCGCTATACAAATGCAGGCCATTTACCATTTTACCATTTAAAGGTTAAATATGGATAGAATCAGCTCAGTTGGGCACTGCTACCATCCAGATATCCTTCAGCATGCATGGTGAGGGAATCGATCTTGGTCAAGGCTTACAGCTTCATACTGACCTTGTTGATTTCTGTGTCTGAAAGTTTGGTTAAATTACAAGTAATCAACATCCATCCATTCGCTTCCGCTTATCCTTTTCAGGGTCGCGGGGGGCGCTGGAGCCTATCCCAGCTGTCATAGGGTGAGAGGCAGGGTACACCCTGGACAGGTTGCCAGTCTGTAGCAGGGCCAACACACAAGGACAGACGACCATTCACATTCACTCGCACATTCACACCTAGTGGCAATTTGGATTATCCAATTAACCTATCCCCACAAGCTGCATGTCTTTTGGACGGTGGGAGGAAGCCGGAGTACCCGGAGGGAACCCACGCAAACACGGGGAGAACATGCAAACTCCACACAGAAAGACCCCGGCCTGATGGTGGAATTGAACTCAGGACCTTCTTGCTGTGCGGCAACAGTGCTAACCACCGTGCTAATCAACATAACAACAGGAATATAAATCAAAGTAAGTAAAGTGCTTAATTTAAAAACAAAGCAACCAAAAACACTTTGCTGGATTAGATGGTGGAAAAAAAGTCTCATTGGAATAATCTGCAGTTTGTTATGCTACTAATTAGTGGGTAGATTACTGTACATCTAATATTCTGTCCACAGTGATGTCTATAAAACACTTAATTTGCCTGTTGAATCTTTTAGCAGACCATGTTCCCTTTTTTACTGTTTCTGTAGTAGTTTGCCTGCATGCATGTGTGGTCATCTAATAACTTTGAAGCTGCAGTTACTGCTGCCAATAAGACATTAATGAAACTTACTGAAAAAAAGAGAGGAACTTGGAATCACTTAAAGGATGTTATTATTTTGGGGCCAAATAAAACGGTTGCAGGTCTGCAACTTTTGTTATTCTCATAGTTGTTCATCAAGAAGGAGAGTAGAAGAACAGAAGGAGTATAATGTTTTTGTAAAACTGGTATGATAGTGTGCAAAAAATATTATAAATGCATTTAAAAACTATACAAATCAGGATAAAATGAACCTGTATGGATTGGTTCTTTGCAGCTATACTACTTGAGTTGGTACAAACAGGCAGAATGATATTACATATAACATTTTAGGTTATTTAATATTAGCTACAAACAGCTAAATAACACATTGTCCCTTGCACACTGTGGACTGGACTTGGCCATCATTTTCTCACCTGGTCTGTCTCCTCGCTCACCCCGTTCACCCTTCTCTCCCTTGAAACCCCTTTCTCCTCGGTTACCTGAGGACAAAACAGCACGAGACAACTGATTTACTGACAATGTCGATAATGATTACTTTAAAGAGTTTTATGTCACAGTACATGATGATTAAGCACGATGTAGTATAGAACATTTAGATAAAATATGAAATCAAGGAAAAAAGGAGGCTGGAACAGTAAGAGGTACTAAAAGGAAACAGCTGGAGGAACATTTTACAACAAAAAAGGTTAACTGGTAACAGGTCAGCACCATGATTGGGTATAAAATTGCATCTCAGAGTAGAGTTCTCAGAAGTAAAAGTGGGCAGAAGTTCAAAAATCTGAAAAAACAAAAAACCCAGCACCTACAAATTGTGGAACAAGAATGATATAAAATTGCAACTTTGACTATCTCGGGATCTACTTTACATGATTCATCAAATGATTCTGAGAATCTGAAGAAATTTCTGTACATAAGGGAATAGGCTTAAAATCAATCATTGGATGCCTGTGACCTCTGAGCCCTCAAACAGCACTGCATTAAAAACAGGCATGAATCTGTAGTGAAAAGCACTGCGTGGGCTCAGGAACACTTCCAGAAATCATTTTGATTACAGCTCATTGTGCCATCCACAAATGCAGGTTAAAGCTCCTTCATGCGAAGAAGTCATATGTGAAGATCATCCAGATGCCTCTGGCTTCTGGGGGCCAAAGCTCATTTAAAATGGTCTGAGACAAAGTGGAAAACTGTTCTTCTGTCAATGAATCAAGATCTGAAATTGTTTGGGAAAACATGGAGACTGCAACCTCCAGACTAAAGAGGAAAGGGACCAGCTGGCTTGTTATGTGCACTCAGTTCAAAAGCCTGCATCTTTGATAGTATGGCTGTGCATTAGTGTCTATGGAATTAGCAGCTTAAACACCTGGAAAGGCATCAGCAATGCTGAAAGGTATATACAGATGTTAGGGCAATATGTGCTCCAATTCAGACAACAGGCCTTGCGTATTTAAACAAGACAGTGCTAAACTTCATACTGCAGCTACAACAGCATGGCTTCATAGCAGAAGAATCCTGGTGATAAAGTGGCCTCCCTGCAGTCCAGGACAACTAAAAACATTTGGCACATCATGAAACTAAAAACATGACAAAGAAGGCCTAAGATTGTTGTGCAGCTAGAAACGGATATCAGACAAGTATGAGAACTCATTCCTCCCCCAAAAGTTCACCAGCTGTTCTCCTCAGTTCCCAGATGTTTACAGACTGTTGTTAAATGCAGAGGGGATGTGTGTTACGGCCGCTGGCCTCAGGTGGCCCCGCCTTCCTCCCTGGAATCTACAGTGCTCCAGGACTCACGGGGGATTGGCTGGCCCGGACATATGCCCGCCCCAACTTCATGCGGGTCCGAGCCTGTCAGACTACACACACCATTGGCTCCCGCAGGAGCCTGGAGTACGACGGACAAGTGACACAGCTGTCTGCAGTTATGACAAGTGACACAGCTGACTGCAGTTACCTGATAGTATAAAAGGCTGAGGAGTCTTCATTCGTCGAGGGACTTGTTGATTTGAACAGACTGTACAGAGAGTCCCTCCCTTTTGCCTTTTGCCTGTGTTTTGTGTTGCCTCCTGCGAGACGTTCAGTAGAGCAGCGCTCTACTGGTGCTATTAATCGTGGTGTTTGTTTAAAGTTTCTCTGCTGCCTAGTGAGTTGTTTCACTAACGGATTTCAGTTGTGTTAATAAACCTTATGTTTGTCGTCCTACCTAACTCCTTGGTCTCTGGGCTCGTTTATGTTACGTCCGCTGCCGCCTAGCAGAGCCGGGCCGTAACAATGTGTTACTATTATCAAATTCTAACATGGGGTATTTTCTTAAATTTTACACCCTTTCGTACTGAGCGTGTAAATTCAGTCATTATACTGATCTCTTAGAGAACCAATATGTTAGTAAATTTGTCATTACGAATAGAAATGATAGTAAATACTTAAGTTTTGTTTGTTCAGTTAGACTGAGTGATATTTGTCATATTTTCATCCTACTTTACACAAAATAACAGAAACCAGGGATATGAGTTTAGGGATTAATCATGAATAACTGAAACTTGTAAAAATTGTAACAACAAATCAAATCGTTTTCAGTGTTTTTTGTCAAAATTTGGTTTAGTGAAAAGGGAAGGAGAGTTGTCTGTATCATAATATCCAATAAAATCCTGGTTAAAGTTAAAAGGGAAGCAAGCTATGCATAAACTGAACACAACCAAGACTGAATTACACACAGTGCCAACCGCAATGTAGCACAAAATGGGGCAGAAATGAGGTGAAAAAACAAGCAGGACCAAGAGCCATAACCCTCAGAGATGAGAGCAGCTCAACCACTGAGAAGTCTTAAAACATCTGAACCTTTTCTTCACTTCTCAATCATTTCCTCTCATTTGTATATTTTTAGCTAATGTCTCTTAAATCATGAGGCCTGTAATTGACTTCTCATACATGTGGCTACGCCCTGAATCCTCTTCTTAAATAAATTCTAAACATTGTGGTGTATATGTGACTATTAATGCAGAGAAGAGCTGAAAAACAAAATGAAAATGCACTGACAAAAATCTTTTTAAGGTAATTGCTTAGGCTATTACAACATGGATGGAAAAGTTAATGGGATACAAAACAGCGACATTACTGCAAGTAAAAATCCTTGCATTTGTGGTTTGTGTAAAATTACAGTACATTTACACACGACACCTCTCCCCAATCAGAAGCTTGGATACGACTATGTCTTATTTGTTTTCATTTCAAAATATAATGTTATTACAAATTCCCATGAATTAGCCATCCAAAGTTGGAGAGCATTTCAGTTTCAGTGCCAGTTGCTAACTCTCAGCCATGAGGTTTAAAAACCACAAGTCTGTTTTTGTCATGAAGCAACGAGAGGATCGGCTTTGAATGGGCACTTATCCCACCTTTAATTTGACCACAGTGTAGGTGCAAGCTGTGGTGGTCCTCAGCCACATGTGTTACAGCCTGTGTGTGTGTCTAAGCAGGGCAGCTAACCCTTTATACACACCCTCCACGTGACGTCCTCAGCCTTCAGTGTCACTTCTATCCTGACCACATCCTTAACAACTAAATAACACTGCAGGGAAAACCTAAACACAGTGGTGGGCTACTGCTGAGCCACAAGAGACAACAGATGCGTCTGATTTAAACCCTCACTGAGTAATTTTGCATACTGGTGGTCCTGAAAGGCAGCAAAGGGTAAGATGAGGGGAATTTTGTAAGGTAATTTGAAGCCTTAGTACAAATATTTATGGTAACCCTCAGGATAAACTGTCATAACTTTGATTAGCATCACACTTTTCATCTAGTGCCAACAGCAAGTAAATTCTTAATTTATATTTTTGGCTTATGAACAAATACCTTTAATAAAAAACAAATGAGCGTCAGCTGTATTTACTATTTTGTGGTAATGAGCAAATTCAAGCATTCCAGTGTGCTAAACCAATATGGTCCACTGTCACAGCTACACAACACCTACTAAAGATCAATATATTCATTATCACTGCATTCCAGTAAGTAATGGCTCTAGACTTTTAATAATGTTTATGTTCAATGTGACCCATTGTGGTTTTCATTTTTTTTTTTGTCAAAATGTTAAAATGTTCATGTCAGAAAAATTCTCAAGCCTAGTGACAACTGGCCAGTGGATTAAGGTGCAAGTCAATGATGCATTTAAATAATATGGGTATTCCCATAAGGTTAATTCACAGAGGCACAGATGCCATAATCCCAGCAAACATGGCTTAAAGAGACCCTGACATAATGTTGTGCAGGGTTGGCTGTGGCTCAGGTGGTTGAGTCTTATTAAAAAGTACTTTAAATGGTCAACTGAGGAGAAAGGTGTTATATAAGCACCTTCAAACTCTTTTCATTTGTATGACTGAAGTCTCATTTGTTGTACGGTGAACTTACAGTAACATGTCGGACTGTTAAAAGCATTATGTCTGACTGCCCCTTATGTCAGCCTTATAAACCATGTGATGCACAGTTAGCAAAGTAGCATAAGGGAGCAACAGGATGCGAGTTTAAGTCAACCTTGTGGTATACATTTTTTTCCTCTTTCCACCAGCATGAAAGGAAAGAAACGTATGGTATATCAGCAAAAAAAAAAAGCAAAGACAAATATCAGCTAGACAGGGAAAATATTGTTATGCATTAATATAATTTTTTTTAAATCATCTTTTGATATGGCAATGAAACATTTTTGGGAACTATAGACTAATAAGAATCATTAGGTTACTTACATATAAGCCTGAAACAAGGCCAAAAGTTTTAAAGTTCTGAGATAAATCTGTAAAGGTCAGGCTTCAAACTGCTCTTAATGCAATTTATTTATTTAATTGTATGATCAGCTAACAACAGCTCTTTACTAATTTTGGCCAGCTGTAAATCTGAAAAGGTAAGACAGCATGAGAGCCACAGAGAGACAAAAATAACGTCTAGCTTATGAAAAAACACAAGACTAAAGACCCAAGCGGTTTTCCGTAAGTGTTGGTAGAAACCAAAGTAGAGTTGAAAGAAGTTGCCCTCCAGGGGCCAAATTGCTAAAATTGCTTTGTGTGTTAAACAGTTTGCTAACACGTTAGCAGTAAACACTTCACAATGTCACAGCACTTCAGAGTTGTCAGTTTTTTACTGTCCCCCAGTGGCTAAAAAAAGTCCAGCTTTACGCACCCAGAAATACCATAAAACACTGTCAGCAACCACAACTGATCTGACAACCAAAGGAACAGCCAACACCTTCTGCAGTCCCTATATATTCTTCCCACCGTTCATCTATATAAAACCATGAGACTTCCCAGTGCTGTTTTTACAAGTTTTTTGTTTTCCCTCCTCCCTCCTGGATGACTGTCTTATACTGAGGCCCCATTCATAGCCGAGTCTCTCCAAAGCCTTCCTCCTTCACTGGTCTGTTAAACCTGAAACTGCACCACAGACGCGTAAAGCAGAAATACACACTACTACAAACTACCGGGATCTAGATGTGAAGGTTCCTGTGTCCTTCACTTTACCTTAATTTTTGTTTTTCTGTGTAAAATGGTTATTGGTGTGATGTTTTGTATTGCTCGCTACATAACTAAGTTGTCAATCAAATGATGCAGACAATGCCAGAGTTTTTGTAGGTGACAATCTTTTCATGCCTGCTTGGTCATAATGGATGTAAAGTGAGTTTTTTTCTAATGGCTTCAATCAGGCTTATGTCATACTATTAAAATACAGGACATGTTTAGCAATAAATTATAATTCCCTCTACTTTCAAGACATGAGTGACAGGCAGTGGTAGAATATGACGTGCTATATGTATAAGAACAGCTTTTGTGAAACCCATGTTTAAGGACTCTTCATAGAGTCACTTTTTACAGTAAAACAGTAGTGGAACATGTCTGCTATCACTACAGATACATTATATTAAAGAGACATCACATAATGAGGAGATGTGGCACTCCTGAAATCTATGGAAAAACAAATAATGGAAGAATTGTTCTAATCTGATATGACTGCTGATTTCATCCTCTGACCAAAGATTAAATGGTAAACGGCCTGTATTTGCTTTACACATCCAGTCATCCATACAGTGGTGATAGCAAGCTACATTGTAGCCACAGCCACGCTGGGGCGCACTGACAGAGGCAAGGCTGTCGGACACTGGCGCCACCGAGCCCTCTGACCACCACCAGTAGGCAACGGGTGAAGTGTCTTGCCAAAGGACCGAGAGTGTCCAAGCCGGGGCTCGAACCGGGAATCTTTCGATTACAAGGCGAACTCCGAACTCTTCAGCCACGATCGCCCGTGAGATTATTTACATCTTTACATTACATTTTAATACTTTTGGTGTGCACTTAAGGCAGGAGTCGGGGAACTCCAGGCCTCGAGGGCCGGTGTCCTGCAGGTTTTAGATGTGTCCTTGATCCAACACAGCTGTTTTAAATGGCTAAATTACCTCCTCAACATGTGTTGAAGTTCTCCAGATGCCTGGTAATGAACTAATCATTTGATTCAGGTGTGATGACCCAGGGTGATATCTAAACACAGGACACTGGCCCTTGAGGCCTGGAGTTCCCCCACTCCTGCCTTAAGGAGTAACAACAGCATTATGTGCCCTTTCCCTAGCATCCTCTTCATATGGCCTACTTCATTATAAATTTGATTTAAAGAACTGAAGGTAGATCTCCTCGATTGCCATCGAGCATATCCATTATCCGTATCACTATTGTGTTGCATTGTGGTATAATTCAAGCTGATGAAGTGTCCGGTGCTTTCAAACTCGAATTTTCTACCAGGAATTAGTCCTAACAATGGGGTCTATTAGGAGACCCCACAGTATGACCCTTCTGCCACCAGATATTTGGTTTTTGTCTCAGTTTATCTTATTCTCCTAGTGCTTTAGCATCTTTCTTCTAGTAAACACAATAAAAACAGTCTTTTACATTTGTATAAAATGAGCATGAAAAGGCACATTATTTTACACTATGTAAAAATGTCTAAAAAAAGGGAGAGTTGAGTCATAACAGCTAAGTGCAGGACACAACAGGTCCAAGATTTCAAGAGCTACCGGACAACATTTGGACTGTGGGACTTAACACTGGACAATTCAGCCAAACCCCAATCTGATTGGCAACAGCTGTCGGCTAAAACCACATTACACGCATACATACACAGTGACATGTCCACACAAGAAACTCTTAGACTGCAGTGCCTTATCATATTAGTCACGGCTATGATTAATTCAGAGCTGTGTTTATCTCAGTGTGTGTTTGTTATCATTGGCGCTGTCCAGCCCCCGATGGGGTTTATGTAGATTTAGAGAGATGATGAGAGAGTATAAAGACAGCAAATAAGAAATAACAACATAATGGACACTATCCAAGCTTAAAGATGGCATTTATCCTTGTTCTCACATTGTGGAAAACATGTAAAAACATTTACAGAGTGGAATGGAAAACTACTGGTAAATTCCCCACACTGTATATAGTGATATACTGAGTTGTCAGACAGTATTAGTTCTTCATTATGGATTTTGCCACATATAAAATATGATCCTATTATAATGATAAAGGTGTGTGGGTTCTATTCAAAAGTACCTTTAAATATGTTATTCAGGTTTCTGTGTCAGAATGTGGTTGAAATTTGTTTAAGTGCATGCTTCTTGGATCTTAATTTCCATGGTAGATTTGGAGGGGTTGTGTCATGACAACATGATGGATGGGGGCAGTAAGAAAAACTGGCTGGATTAGTGCATACTGGAAAATGAGTACGTACACACGCATCAACAAGTTTTCCTCTCTTTTTCTGACAGTTGTTCCATTGGAGCTAATAATATAGAAATATTGTTGCTTTCCAGCTGTTTAGTTGATAATCACGGTTTCTGGTAACATCCAATAATTTCTTGCATTTCATTGAATGGAAAACCTATTAGATAAGTAGAGACAGGTGTTTTGCTTGAATAAATGGGAGAGTATAAGCGAATATAGCTCCCATGGCTAAAGACAATAAGCAAACAGTAGCATCTGTTGGTGATGTAAGAAGTGTTGTGTTCCTGATAAATCCTGGTACGGAACTTTTTCAGTGACATAAAGGTCAACAAGTCATGGAGTCATCTGAGGACTGAGTCTTTCAGTAGGCAAGTGTTGTTAAGATTAATTTGTGATTTATACAAGACTACAGGGAGAAAAAGGACATCCGTACTGATGAGCTGCTGTGTGAGAGTATGACTAACTTATTTTAATGTGGCTACTGCTGTTGCTCCACAAACACACAACTGCCTACATAGTTTTAAAGCAAAGATTACACTCTATGTTGTTGTAATGAAAAAAATTCTTTCTCTCTGCACAAGAGCGAACAGATTAACCAGAGAGCAAGAAGCAGAAATAACCTGCTAAGCCCACAATTTTTACTGTATAGGAATAATTTTACAATAAAATTGAAGGAAAATGTATCTTCTTCCAAACAATGTCTTTTTAAAAGCAGACACCTTATGCTGGTTGATCTGTACACATTTGACTAAGAGTGCCATTTAGCTGTTCTTGCATTAACTACTTCTTTTGACTCGCTTTAAAAAAAAAAATAGGAACAAAAATAAACACAGATCTGCAGAGAAGATTTTCAGGATGCTCAGGGTTTTTAAACCCGGTTGATATGATTCAGATTTTAAAAGCTGTTTTGAGAGAGCAGTGCCAAGCCAGTTTCAAAGTAAGTGACAAAGAAAGTAGAAAGTGGTAACTTGTGCTTTTTGTAAGTGCTGCTTCACACACAACAATGAAAAGTGATGAGGTATGGTGGATTTGAATGTCACCATCTAATTGTTTGATTTGAATCTCTCTCTCTGATTTGTTGATACTTGCCTAGATTTCTTTCTGTGTCATGCTTGGAATGACCTTTTCCACACATTCACCTTTTTGCTGTACTTGAACACATACACGGGGGCATCAGGTGCCACTCGATACTTTGATACGTAGATTGAATTAGTCAGTGATATCAATATATTGACCTTCTGACTGGTATATGACCCTCACCGTTACCTGCGAAGGGACGGCAACCTTCTAGCAGCTCTGTATTGTATGCTCTTGCTTTTCCAGTACTTGGCTTTCTCATATGTGCATGCATAAATATCAGTGAGCTCATAAGACCAGGCCAAGTTAATTAGTATTAAACTCCAAACTATTAGTATCACGACTCGCACCACAAATGTACCTTTAGGCCCGGCAGGTCCAACGTCTCCTCTTTCTCCCGGCATGCCATCAACCCCACCAGACCCTTTCATTCCCCGAGGGCCCTGGTTGCCTTTTTCTCCGGTAAATCCTGAAACACAAACAGACAATCATGAAAAAAAACAAAAAAACAAAACCTGCCTGTATTTTGCAACTGCCATTCTAAAAAGGCCAGAGACCCCACTCATATGGACTATTTTGTACACTTTCTTCTGTTACTGGCAGCCAGAATGGAGCTACTGAGTCAACAGACAGGCAAATTTGATGACACACTGATTCTTCAGCTTGCAGATCTGTACTGCAATTCATGTGGAAAAAGAAAAGATGTGGAAGAATGGATGAGGATGAAAAGAATTGTAAACTCTAGAGGGGAGTGAAGATTTTATCGCCTGAGTGTCAACACTAACTGAACCAGACTGGAACATACTTGATCTAATCATGGTTTTCATTAGCTGTAATGTGGATCCATGGTGTAAATAAACAATTACTGAATTTCTGTTAGGGTCCAGTCATCAGGTCTCCCAGTCCTATCTATGTCATTCCAACACAGCAAACAAACTCTATATTATTCTTTAAAGTGTATTAAGGTTTTGGAAGTCCTGTTAATATTAGTCCTGCTCATGTTCCACCATCTGGAATACACGAAAAACATCTTTTGTTTTGCTCCTAAAACATATCCGCTCCATACCCTGTGGCATACAATGAGAACATTTGTTTAGAGTAAGCACAGTGAAATGTCTCAAAATTAGTGTGGTAATGAGTTATTGATATTGGACGCCGCTGAGGTGAGAGAAATCTTTTTAAAATGTCGCTGTGTTCTGACACGCTCTGATTACACTGTTGTGACTGTTCAGAAATAAGAATAAAATAATTAGGCATTAGAGCCAGAAACGCAAAATAAACCGATGATGGATGAGGCCATATAACTCAGTTCAACTCAAAAACCCACTGGGAAAATGCTATCTATCATAATTGGGATCCAGGGCAGAAATGTTCTTTTTGTTCTGCAGGCGAGTCCAACTGGACTGCTCCACATGTCAAGCGTCCTGCTGGATGTGATGACACATTCCTTTGGCTTCGGTGCAAGTGGAGCAACAGAACTCCATGTAGCACAATATAAACACAATGTGTAGATCTAGGTTATTAGAATTGATTATTCTTTTTAGAACTGGAAACAACAGTCAACATAAAATAAACAGATAACATAAACTAACATTGCTAAGGTCATTAGTTTGAACAATAGGCAAAAAAAAAAAAAAAAAAATTTGAAGAATAGGCAGTGTTGGGAAGGTTACTTTACTCAATGAGAGTAACGTATTCTGAATACTTTGGATTACTTAATATATTATCAAGCTTTTTACAACTACATGAATGTACTATTGCTGTGTGATTTATTACTATTACTGAATGATATTCGCCATACCAATACCAAATAGATTTTTAAATCTTAATATAAATGAGTAACAGTAGGGTGGACATTAGTTAAGGCTGCACGTTTTGCAGCGATCTCCTATAGAAAACTATTTTGCGCATATATAAAACAGGTCCGGGGCTCGGAACCGTAGTAAAGGGACCTCTGGCTAATAAGTCGGGTTTGTGTCGGTTCGTAGCCGAAAATTAGCTTTACTTTGTTGTCTGGGTCAACTTTGCTAGCGAGAGACAGAGAGAGGCATTGAAAGGCTGCTCCAACGGAACTTATTGTTTCGGAGGAAAACACGAACACGGTGTACAGTCGAGTCTTAATAGCTTACTTACAACTGGGCTCGTCAGGCAGTCTTCTTGGCTGCAGTGGTTATTATTATATTTACATGCTTCCAGCTCCCGTTTCGGCTCGATGACAACTCGTACTTTTCGACTCTCCCTTTTCTCCCTCCTCGCGCTCACAGACACATAGCGGGTATGGCAGTCCATTCTCCCTGCAACACGGACTACACTGCCCATGAGGCTACATTCTTTAGGGCTATGCCTGTAACACTCTGCCTATTGCCTTCATATTAAGTAATCTTTGTGAATAATTTTTAAAAAAATTTCACGTATTTTTAATACATTTACAGTTAGAAAGTACTGCATCTGACTGAAGAAGCGAAAGTATTTATCAGAATTAACATTCTCTTAGTGGAAGAACAGCCTCAGAATTGGACCTGTAAGCTTGTGTGGTTGACTTTCTTCTTGGTAAACACAGTAAAAAGATATATAACTTGGATTTATAAGAGACGCACCAACATACAAGTAAACGTATTTCACGTTGTGTTGTACATGGAGTCCTCAAAGTGTTTTAACATTTCAACACAATGTCAAATGCAGTTTGTCCCCTATGCCCAAAACAAGAAAAGCAGAACTGAACCAAGATTCAAGGTTATGGGAAGCTTCAGTTTACAAGACACCAAGTTCCTGTAAAGAGCTAATGTGTGTAATGGGATTCATAAAGACTTGACATCAGATTGTGTCACATGCATAAAAAATATTTATTTTCATAGTATGGAGGGAGAAAATGTGTGTTTCAGGAGTGTTTGGTGAAATAGATGATTAAAATTCCCCGTTTTCACCACCAGAAGTGCTACACAGCAATGATTTTATGTATAGGCCACTGGTTTGTCTATTTTCTCAAGATGATCTCTAGTTTTTCAGGATTGTGTGTGTGCTACAGTAGTAATCATAAAGTATGAATCAGAAATTGTTCAAAATAAATTTTAAGCTGTAAGTTGACTTAAGTTTACTGTACATATTTTGTTTTTGATAATAATGTTTGTGAATAAAACTCCTGCTATTCATTTTTATTCTTAAAACTAATTTGAGATAATGGCAGGTTTAGGATATACTGAAAGTATTTATTTCACGCGGATAACATATTAAATGTTTCGCTTGAGTAAATCTAAAATTTTAAGAAAAAAACGTCACTTTCCATTTGATGGCAGTAACATGTAAGGAAGTGGTATAAAAAAACCCAGCACATTTTCTTAGCTTAAACATTTGATTTGTTTTCTGTTGTTAATAACATATAGGTTTATGTCACTTGCAAACCATTCTTTTTGGGAACTAGAATAATCCATATACCACTCCATCTGTTGAAATACAAAACTGTCATTCATGACAGTTAAACTGTAGTTTTTGTTTTGTGCTTTATTACTGCTAACATTAACAAAGGCTGATTGACAGTCATCTTGTCTAATTGGTAGTCCAAGTAGTCAGTGGGTGCAACGCATGAAGGAAGGAAGTAACGTGTCAGCAAAACTCACACAGCAGGAGGCAGAAAATGTATTCAGTAGATTTGTTAGACCTCAGGGATGCAAAGAGCCCGCTTCGGTAAGAAACACTGCATGTTGTTAACTGTCCTCTTTTAATTGGTGAAGATGTTCCCACACTGTTTTGGTCTGTTCAGGTTGGATTTTCATAGTCTTTTGTAAGTTTCTTTATGTTTGTATTTATTTAAAAAAAAAAAGGATATGCATGTTAACAAGCACTTAAAGTCATCATGCACATATGTCAGATTTAGCCACACAAGCTAATCTATAGTCTGACAGGCTGATACAATATTAGATTAATCAACAAAACCAAACATTGAGAAGCATGTGAACATAAATAAAAGACAAAAACACATACTCCTATAACAGATTAAATTGTGTAAAATTGTATGTAGCAGGATAGTAGTAGCGTAGTATATTTTCTCAGTTGACCAGTTTCCATATTCAGTGAAAACCACCTGCAGACTGTATCGCTAAGCTCTCATCCTGTCTTTGTGTCTTTGGACTATTAAATCTGAATTAATATGTTTTTCCATTTTATGCTGTACATCGTATTATGATTGCTTAGACTTATTTGGTGTGGTCTGGTATGACCTGCAGGAATTCTTGGTTGTTAGAAATGTTAAGAATTTAAGGAAAATAGCTTTAATTGAGTCAAACAAAAACAGCTGAACCCAAACGGACTTACTGCTACTAACTGTTTTGATTAAAAACCATCTCCCCTCTAAAAAGCCCTTTTTCACTGAAGTTAACATTGGGGGTTTCATTTTTCTGTCTTTGCTTTGGTCTTGCAGAGGGTTTGGTTCCATTCACTTTGCTAGATTCTTACAAATGTTAGGCCTTTGTAAACACTGACGTTAGCAATTCTTTTTTTTTTTTTTCACTTTTTCCTGGAACTATGGGCTGAGATGGGAGGGGGGGGGGGTCCCCTTTCAACAGGAAGATAATGCTTCTTGGAAATGTTCATTTTCAGCCAGGGAATGTGGATGGATGATGACAGGAGACAACCTGAGGGGTGATGATTCAAGAGGTACCAGGCTGAAAGGGGGACCCAGAACATCTGGAATCATGATGTTATTGTTTGTATCACACCATATCAATGAAAAATAGCCATGTCATGTTTTGGAGCTGCTCACTGTGAATGCATGATGGTTTAAGCTGTATTTTTGGGGGAATTACCTGCAAGACTAAGACAGATGACACGTCTCACTGGCCCTGTGTAAAAATAAATCCCCACCCAAAGTCTGCACTTTGTTTTCTTAAGCAGCTTTATATGACCTTTAATTCTTTCCACTCATAGTGTTATGAATGCAACTGCATGTAACATAACCAGAGGGAGCTTAAAAACAGAAAGTGTCTAATTTTTCATCTTTCGTGTCACTCAAACATAAATCCTGGTATTCCAAAAAAGTCTTGTATCTCTTAAATTTGAGATATTCACATATATAGTTTAGCAATATTTTATAGATCATATGGAACTTTTTTTGTGGAACCTTCACGCCAAGACCCTTCCTTACCCTCCTTTCTTTTTTGTGTTCAGATAATTTGCACGCGTCTTCCAAAGCTGGGAAACTACATCAACTCCCACAAGTTAAGCAGATCAGGATGAAGGTTTGAAGTATTAAATCCATCTATTTTTTACATTTCTATACCTTCTACTTGAAGGAAGATTAATCTAGATAAAATACAGATAAGGACTAGATAAGTTTATTTTAACTAGATAAAAATAAACTTCAACATATCTTCATGAGGGAACAGTTTTTTTTTTATCTGCTTTTGTTCACAGGCATGTTTAAATGTTTTTCAACATCCTGAAATCACCACATTCTGAGTTGCTATTTTAAATGCTTAAACAGTTCAAAATGAATATACAATATGTGCTTTTAGAGAGAGTTTATCAATCTGACTCAGGTTAGAAACTTCTTATGTGGAGAAAAGCTGGTCAAGACAAAAGGATATAAAGGATATAAAAAACAATGTAGGAAAATCACCAAACGGCCAGAGTAATAAATCATTAGAATCAAGTTGTTTGGATGCCTGCTCAATCATCCAGGTAAGGAAATCCCAAAAAAGTGGATTCTGTTCATCTGGATGTGTTTTCAATTGACTTTTTCAGTTTGACTTCTTCAGTCTCCTGAAGAAGTCAAACTTTTCTCCCACTGAAAACACTACATCCAAATAAACAAAATCAACTTTCTGGAATTACGGAATCAAGTTATTTAATCGTCATGGGATTTGTGACACCTTTTACGGACTAATTTTCTATTCATCCATCCATCCATTCGCTTCCGCTTATCCTTTTCAGGGTCGCGGGGGGCGCTGGAGCCTATCCCAGCTGTCATAGGGCGAAAGGCGGGGTACACCCTGGACAGGCCGCCAGTCTGTCGCAGGACTAACACACAGGGACAGACAACCATTCACACCTAGTGGCAATTTGGGTTATCCAATTAACCTATCCCCACAAGCTGCATGTCTTTGGACGGTGGGAGGAAGCCGGAGTACCCGGAGAGAACCCACACAAACACGGGGAGAACATGCAAACTCTACACAGAAAGACCCCGGCCTGATGGTGGAATTGAACTCAGGACCTTCTTGCTGTGCGGCAACAGTGCTAACCACCGTGCCAACTAATCCGCTAATTTTCTATTGGAGCAGTAATTGAAAACTTCACTATGAAATGTTTCTCAATAAATGGCTGGTCATACTCACCTCTCAAGCCAGTCAAACCAGGAACCCCAGGGGGGCCCAATTCTCCAGTGTCCCCTTTCTCTCCCTTAGGCCCTGGAGGTCCTGTATAAAGAAGAAAAAAAAAATTGTAATAAATAACTTGAATGCTGCAAGACAACTTGTCTTCAATAGGAGGCATACTTCTTTAAAGCTTTTCTCTCTTTTTTAAAATGTAAAATTAAGTAATATGTTGACAAAGAGACAAATCATCAGTTTGTTAGTGATTTTATGTTTATGTTATTATGCAAACAAAGATAATCCCATTTAAAACAGAACTGTTTTGTAATGATGTTGAGTCAGAAACATAGATTTAAGTAATATAAATAATGCTTTTCATGTTGTGTCTACATGTGATGTTTCTGTTGCTTTACTAAAAGATATAACAGAACTTTGAATGAAAATAAGTCACCTGTTATCTTGAGGTCTGAAAAAGGCTACAAATAACTTTTTTATTGATGACCTGCTGAGGAAATATCTTTTCTTGGAGATTAAATAAGAGCTTTTTGATTTATAGAAAGTGCATTAGGGTTAATCATACATTAAAAGTATGCTTTATGGTGCCTTCATTATTATTATCTAGCATGTTGGATGAGGAACATGTAGATTATCCCTTGAGAAGTTAATACATGGAACCAGACCTTTAATGCAGGCAGATAATAACTTTATTCATGTCACAAAACTATATTTATATTTATTACAGAGCCTATCACACACAAAAAGTGACATATCTGGCAAATGAAGGCCAAAGTGGGTCTTACAACTGGGCTAGGGCTTCGGTCCAAGCATTTGTTATACTTGGACGACTCCAGAGACTGAGTGAGAAAAGTCAAATAAAGAGAGAAGGAGAGCGAGAGGAGAGATATGGCTACAATGAAAACCACATGTTAAACAAGGTGGACCAGAACTTGGCTTGTGGGAAAGCTGAGAAATCTGAGGACCTGTTAGTGTCCTGTGGTTCTGATCCTTCATGACTCTAATTTGCAGATTTCTGATTTAAAGAATAGGTATAAGCTGCAAAAACACGGTCAAAAAATCCTCAACTAGTGGGTTGAGGATTTTGTATTTTTGTCTCCCAATTATGACAAATTGCTATATAAAATAAAATACAACAATTAAAACAGTATAAATGGATAAAACTAAATAAAAGCAAGCCTTCACAAGTTAGTCTTAGGATCTGTGGACACCGTCGATACCTTTAAAAAGAAGTTTAGGTCCAATGAGAGAGAGTTCCACAACCTGGGAGTCACAATCACAAACCTGCATTCTGTTTTTTGTCCTTAACCTGGACCTTTGTACAAGCAACAAGCACTGAATAACCTAGTAGTTACTTATAGATGTAGTAGATCACTAATATAGGGACAGATCTGAATGTGATCCTCGAAATCTTAAACTGAATCCTAAACTTTAACATAAAGAGGTCAGAATCAGTGTCACATGGAAGCTTTTGGTGCACCTGATGAGAAGACTTGCAGCAGCATTCTGTACTATTTGTAAGTGATCCAGGGATGATTTTTGCAGGCATAGGAATAATGAATCACAATAATAAGGGCATGATGAAATAAAAGTATGTGTAATCAGAATATACTTAATACTGCCAATGTTCTGCAGATGATAAAAACACATTTATATAATACAGCCAACATTCTTATCAAAACTCAATGCCTGATCAAAAGTAACACCCAAATTTCTCACAGTCAGGAGAACTGAACATGAAATGCGTCCAAAATTCTCAATAAGTGTGGAAATGAAGTTGTCAGGGGCACAGATAAGAACCTTCGTTCTTATGTTAGTATTTAAAGACAGATGTTTGGCTTCCATCCTGTTCTTTATAACATGGATGCAGTCCTGAGGACAGAAAATTTGGCTACATTCTGGGGTTTAAATTAAATGTACAACTATTATCTGTGTAACAATGAGATGCCTTCAGAGGTATTCAGGATGTGTCCAAGTGGACGCATATACAAAGCAAACAAGACAGACCTCAGAACCGTACCTTGGGGCACACCACAAAGTAAAGTTACAAGAGTGGAAACAAAATTAGAAGAAACAACTGAAAAGCTCTTGATATACTCGAATATATTAAGAGCTTAAGTCTCTTAATTAGAATATCATTATCAGCTGTGCCAAAAGCAGCAAAGTCAAACGTGGCCAAAAGAGTCGACTTTATGGCTTTTTAATTGTGAAAATTGCCAAGAAGGACATGTATTTTGAACTTCCATCTCAAGAGAGTCTGAATTTCCTTCTGAATGTGAAATGTAAATGTTTTTAAAAAGTACTTAAACCTCTTAATAGGTTATTAGGGAATAGTTTAATTGGATGGGTGCACTTTAGATTGAACTGGACTGTGTGCAGCCTCTGAACCAAAATGAGTTTGACACCATTAAATTAGTTGTAAAACTGACATAAATTAAATTGGCTTGATTACAGTTGATAAAAATACATCAGGCATTTTAAAGTCATGACAGGCAGATGACCAAATGATGAATTGGAATGATGAAAAATTGGCTAACTGATCTGTAACAAAAACTATATTTAAATGCAGTAGTTGTTAAATTAGGCAAAGGACTGAATCTACCAAGTGTACATAAATATTTTAGAAAGTGATGTGTCAGAAAAGGTTTCCATTAAAGCCTTTGTGCACACGTCCTGAGCTGGATTTGCCATAAATAATACCCTGTTCACTCAGTCAGTAATTCCTTAGCAATTTTCTTTAATCCCACAATTTTTCTTTGGACCCACACACACATGTATTTTTTTTTTCAAAATACTGACAACCCAACGCTTACTTCAGCTTTAGGCAACCAGAGTACAGTCCTTTTAAAAAAAAAAACCCAAAAAAACAAACTACAACCTTATTGCTTCTATTGGAGTTACTGAAGGTAAGAAGCAGCATGCTGACTTTGCAATGTTCAGAGAAACTGCTAAAACCTCAGAAGCTACGTCTCAGACACTATAAGCCACAGTTACCATGTTAAATGTTAAAGTTCATGACAGTAAAATTAAGTAAAATTAAGGCGGATTTGGAAGTGTTACCAGAACAAACTCAAAGTGAAGATCCACTATGGCTAGCACACAGCCTATAAGCACATAGTTCATGTCAGCATGGTGGTGGAGAGGGGAAGATTTGGGCTTGTTGTGCAACCACATGACCAGGACCTGGATACAGTCATTGAGTCAATCTTGAACTCCTCTACATGCCAAAGAATTCCAGAGTAAAATGTGAGTCCAACTGTCCGACACCAGCAACAGGACAATGATCGCCAACAAAATGACTGAAAGAGGAAAAGGATCAAGTTGTTGCAATGGCCCACAGTCCAGATCTCCACTCTGAAAATAGGGATAGCAGGACCTTCAGAGAGCTTTGCATAAACTGATGCTGCAATGGCAATGAACTAAAGCAATCTTAAAAAGATGTTATAAACGATTATTTCACTGTATAGTCTTGTGAAAACTTTGTTTTTCACATGACTGAGACAGTTTTGCCTTTCTAGGTTGGGTTAAGTTTAGGTTTATTACATATGATGGCCCAGACCTTATAGGGATAGAAAGATTTGCGGCTAGTAAGCAATAAATCAATACATTTGAAAGGAAGTACATCTGAGCAGGACATGCTGCTCATGTCTGAATCCCCATCACATCCACTCATAGTAACAAAAATGCACTGACACCAGCCAAAAGGCTTTTGGCTTTTAAGCCTAATCTTTTGAGAAGACATTTTACTCTGGTGGTCTGTAAAAGTTTGTTTAAGCAGAGTTTCACATTAATAATCTTCTGGCTCTCGAAGACACTAGTCAGCTGACAGGGTTTCAACAATAACAAGCCCAGTGGCCCCTCCTGGATCAGCCTGAAAACATCTGACAGCTCGGTCCAAGAATGCAATTCCAGTGAAGAGTTCAGGCGCCTCCGTCCAATATCCAGTCTTGTTACAAATCTGAAGTGTGGCCCAACAGCTGTTTTGTCTACACATGTGCAGTCCAGAAAAAAGATCATCTAATTTACCACAATAACAAATGACAAAAGGCATCACCTGTGTTGATGTTAGTTGAGAATGCTTTGCTTCTTTTATTGATTTGCTTTCCTTCTTTTATTGATATTTATTTTTATTTTTTTCCTTTTATTTTTTTATCTTTCTTCCGTATGAGCTTACCTGCGATAGCTTCTGGACACTGGACACTTATAGATCATTAGGACTAAAGTGTTCTTAACAGTTCTTAACGTGTGTCTGTGGCCTACACACAGCTGAAGCCTGATTACAGCGTCTGGGCACCGAACAGCCTCAATAGCCTGGAAAGGTGCTAACCGCTAGGCTAACTAGCAACAAGATGCCTTCCCTCTCCACAGATGACTACCACAGCCTCCTGCAGAAGATTGCAGTACTGGAGACAAAAAGTCATCGCTTAGAAGTAAACGTGGTGGTAAATGGACTGTGTGGAAATGAAACAACCTTGCCTTTGATTCAAAACAATGGTGATGAGCAAGCTAGTACACAGCTAAGGAGCACAGATAACATGACCAAGAAAGTAGACTCTGTGCATTATAATAAATCCTCAAGCGATGATCCCCCCTTGGACTGTCTTGGTGCAAAACCAAGACATAAATCATGTCTCCTGGAAGGGGGAGGACGTATCACAGGCAGGGCACAGCGAGCTGAAATCTCTGAAACTGACTGGCTTTCACTTCCTACGAGACAGAGAAGCTCTTCTACCCCTGTATACGAGAGGAAACAGGACTGGACAACCGTGAATAGGAAGGTTAACAACAAACCTCCAAAACAACTGAATGTCAAACTGCAGAACAGATTTGCTCCACTATCAAAGGACCCTGGATCTATATCGGACAACCATCCATCTAAAGTAGCGAAGTAAGGTCTGAAAATCTGTTGAAAAGTGAAAGGCCACAGGGAAAGCTAAAGGCTAGGCCTGAAACTCTGATTGTGGGTGACTTTGCCGTAAAGGATGTAAAGGATGTGCGGTAAGAACACTCTGTCTCACAAGTCCTCTGCTTTCCTAAGGATACGGTCAAGAACCTGAAGGAGAGAATTCTTCAAATTGCAGATGAATATCCAACTGTGACAAACCTTGTTCTGCATACAGGGTCAAACAATGTGTCCAAACAACAGTCGGAGGTTCTGAAACGGGACTTTACTGGATTATTAAGTACTGTAAACTATCTGAATGCAGCTGTATTCATCAGTGGACCTGTACCGCCCATCAGAGGAGGGGACGAGAGATTCAGGAGGGGACGAGAGATTCAGCAGGTTGTTTGCACTGAATAAATGGCTTATATCAGCATGTACTGACCACTCAGTGCATTTTATCAAGAATTTTAATATTTTTGGGAACACAGGCATCTGTTTAAAGCAAATGGATTTAATTTTAACAAGTCAGGGGTGAAACTGTTCACCTCCAACTTGTTTTATTCCATACGTCATCCATCTGTGCTTGGTGCCAAGGCTGAGATGAACGAGGAGTTATCTCATAAAGAGGAACAAACAGTACTCCAATAACAGACAAAGCCCAGCAGAAACCTTGAGGAGGATCCTCATCTGCCCCCACCCCAGAAGAGCTTCAGAAAGGAGAGACATCAGAGGCAAGAAGAGGGGTCCCTATTTGCCTCCAACTCTCTCAACAACACCAACGACCAGGACCAGGGACCACGACCTTCCCCAGTCCCCCAAACCCCTGACAGGCCATCACCCTCCTCCCCCTCCCTTTCTCCCTCCTCCCCACACCTGAAATTCACTGAGGAGATGATGGAGCGGGTCAATGCTAGGCTCAGATCTACCCCCCGGCCCAATCCCTTTTTGTCCCCCATAAACCCCCCACCGGAGCAGCCAAAGGTTCGCCATCGAGCCCCGCCCTCAACAGAGCAATCGAAGTTACATTGCAGAGCCTCGCCCCCCTTAGTTCCTCCTTACCACCTTCATGCCCTGTCTCCGCAGTCTGATGTGTGATGTGTGGAGGGTCTGGGCTGCGAGGATTATGGCAGTGGTGACTTTTCCCAGGAGAAGCTGGGACCCTGTTTACTAGAAGGTTTTAAAATTTCTGTACTTTTAGGTGACAGAAGGAGACATGTGGCCTGGTCAAAACACAGAGAGCTGCACTCTAAAAAATCTTTAAATATAGTAAACATACCTTGTGTGCCATAGACTGCTCCCAAACACGAGGGGACAAGTAATGCCCTAAAACACTTAAGTTGGCTTTATTAAACGTTAGATCTTTAGCTGGGAAAACATTTTTAATTAATGATTTAATCACTGAGCACAGCCTTGAGTTTATGTTTTTAACTGAAACTTGGTTGGACCAAAGTAACAGTGGAGCTGTTCTCATCGAGACGACCCCTCCTAACTACAGTTTTATCAGTGAGGTCAGGGCGAGCAGGAGAGGAGGAGGGGTTGCTGTCCTATTTAATGAATCATTTCAATGTAAGCAGCTATCTCCTGGAAGTTTTCAGTCTTTTGAATATGTGGCTTTACAGCTGAAGGCCCCATCCAAAGCTGTGTTTCTTAATGTTTACAGGCCTCCCAAATACTGCACAGACTTTTTTAATGACCTCAGTGAACTGCTGTCTGTGATCTGTGTTGATTTCGACTGTGTAATTATTGTTGGGGATTTTAACATCCATGTGGACAACCCTCAGGACAAAGGGACTAAAGACCTGAGTAACACTCTGGGCAACTTTGGGCTGACTCAGCATGTAACAGAGGCCACACATAATAGAGGACATACTCTTGACCTACTGATCTCCAAAGGCCTGAGCATTTCAAAGGTTACTGTGTCTGATGTGGGCCTGTGTGATCATTACTGTGTTTTCTTTGAAAGTAAAATCTCAGCCCACACAAATATATCAACAGCAGTGATCACAAAACGGTGTATAATTGAAAACAGTAGTGAGATCTTTAACCAGGTCTTCCCATTAACACCTGGCCTGTCCAGAGGTTCAGTCAATGAGCTCGTCAATAGCTTCAGTGCTAAAATGTTAAATGTAATGGACACTATTGCTCCCATTAAGGTGAAGGTTATCTCTGGAAGGAAGAAGTCTCCATGGAGAAACTCCACACTGGTGAAAAATGAAAAAAGAGAGTGTAGGAAAGCTGAGCGCAGATGGAGAAAAACAAACCTCCAGGTTCATTATGACATCTATAAAGAGAAACTTCACAATTATAATTTACAACTGAGGAGTGCAAGGAGGTCCTACTTCTCTGACATCATCACCAAAAACAGTCATAATGCTCGGGTCTTATTTTCTACAGTTGACAGGCTAACAAACCCTCCTGTGTCAGTGGCAGCTGAACTTCATTCGACCATGGCCTGCAAGGACTTTGCCAAATCTTCACAGACAAAATCCAAAAAATTAGACAAGCAATTGGTACATCAACAGCAGATCCAGGATATGTACTGTGTCCACCAAAAAACTGTTTAAACACCATGAAACAGTTTCACCCGATTAACAGCAAAGACCTGGATGACATCTTAGGTCAACTGAACTCCTCCTCCTGCTGTTTAGATGTCCTGCCAACAAGTTTTTTCAAAAAGGTCTCAAAGACTTTAGAGTCAGACCTGTTACAGATCGTCAACTTTTCTTTAATATCAGGCGTGTTTCCAGAACCACTAAAAACTGCTGTAATTAAACCTATACTGAAAAAGGACAAGCTTGACAAGACACAAATGAACAACTACAGGCCGATCTCAAATCTCCCATTTTTAAGTAAGATCATTGAAAAAGCAGTTTCTCAACAGCTCAATTACTTCTTAAAACAGAATAATTGCTACGATGCCTTCCAGTCAGGTTTTAGACAGAACCACAGCACTGAAACCGCTCTGACCAAAGTGTTTAATGACATATGTCTGAATACAGATAGTGGAAAAATGTCAGTCTTAGTTTTACTGGATCTCAGTGCAGCATTTGATACTGTTGACCACAACATATTACTCAAACGACTGGAGAACTGGGCAGGTCTTTCAGGAACTGTACTAAACTGGTTCAAAACATACTTAGAAAACAGGAAATACTTTGTATCAATAGGTAACTTCACATCTGAGCAGACAAGCATCACATGTGGAGTTCCCCAAGGTTCCATCTTGGGACCCCTTCTGTTTAACATTTACATGCTCCCACTGGCACAGATTATAAAGAACAACAAAATAAACTACCACAGCTATGCAGATGACACACAAATATATATCACAATGTCACCAGGAGACCGAGGCCCTGTACAGGCTCTTGGTAAATGCATTGAGGAAATTAATGACTGGTTGTGCCACAATTTTCTCCAGCTAAACAAAAACAAAACTGAGGTAATAGTCTTTGGCGCCAAAGAAAAACGATTACAGGTCACCAGAGAACTTCAATCTATACATCTAAAAACCACGAACCAGGCGAGAAATTTGGGTGTAGTGATGGATGCAGACCTAAACTTAGATAAACACATTAAGACAATAACAAAATCAGCTTACTATCACCTCAAGAATATTTCAAGGATAAAAGATCTGATGTCTCAACAGGACCTGGAAAAACTAGTCCATGCAGTCATATTTAGTTGGCTTGATTACTGTAACAGCATCTTTACAGGTCTACCTAAAAAATAAGTCAGACAACTACAGCTCATTCAGAACTCTGCTGCTCGAGTCCTCACTAAGACCAAAAAAGTGGACCACATCAGTCCAGCTCTGAGGTCTTTACACTGGCTGCCTGTCCGTCAGAGGATAGACTTTAAAGTTCTGATGCTGGTCTATAAAGCTCTGAATGGTTTAGGACCAAAATACATCAGTGACCTCCTGACCCAGTATGAACCTTCCAGATCCCTCAGGTCATCTAGATCCATTTTTTTTTATCAGTTCCCAGAGTTAGAACCAGACACGGAGAAGCTGCATTCAGCTTTTATGCTCCATATATCTGGAACAAACTCCCAGAAAGCCTCAGATCAGCTGAAACACTCAGTTTATTTAAATCCAGGTTGAAGACTCACCTATTCTCAGCTGCATTTGAATAAAGCACCAAATCCACACTTTTAAGCTTAAATTTCAAAACTTACATTTTAACTACTGATTTTATCTACTGTTCTGATTTTACCTACTGTTTTTTGTAATCAATTTTAAATCATGCTTTTTATTTGTTTTTGTTTTTTAATGTCTCTGTAAAGCACTTTGAATCACCTTGTTGTTGAATTGTGCTATATAAATAAACTTGCCTTGCCTTACAGGATGTTGTAGCAAAGAACAGACAGATCTGTTTGCAGAAAGTGGCTGTATGGATGTAAGTGGATGGGATTATTTTATAAGAAGTGAGTCATGATGGAGGCTTAAGAGCCAAAGTGTTTCTACACAGTGTCTAGACTATTACACAGTGATACTACACTGATATAGTACAAAATATATCTGAATTTAATACAAGTATGAATAATGAGCCTTCTCTATTTGTTCCCATGCTTGCTTTATGTTGAACATTAATTGAAGTAAACAAGGAATTTGATCTGGGAATTTCTTTCATCACACTTTTCATCAAGAATATGGAGCTTCATAAATTTTTGTATCATTCCTACTTTATCTGGAACATATGTTTAGTACACTGGCCTTGAAGGACAAAGTGAGAGTGAAAAAATTTGAAAAGGAAACAAGATCTTAATCCAAAACACAGGAAAAAACAAACAGATTTGGCTGACATTTTTTGTTGGACTGCTATTATGGCACCTTGCCACAAAGCTTATGTATTTATATAGATTAAAAAAACCCAAACAAAAAGGCCCCCAACAACAACTAACCATTCAGATCCTGAGTATGTTTATCCAATGCTGGACAACATTTATTGGCATGCTGAGGAGAACTGTCAGGGTACTGGGTCTCCTGACCCAGCGTGTTAATTCTTTGTGATATTTTGTATTATTGCACTTGTGTGAGTTATTCTATGGTTTCTAGTTTTGATCCCTTGTCCTTCATGTTTCTCTGGGTCCCCTCTGTTCTGTGTAAGTCTGTATCTGCATGTTTGAGTTTCCTTCTGTGGCTTTCGGTTCTTAGAGCCCTCTGTCTTATGGTTTACATCTCTGTGTTTCTTAGTTGCTGTCTCCACCGTGTCAAGTTCGCGTCTCTGTGTCTTACTTCCTGTTTTACTTTGAAGGTCAGTGTCTTATGTGAATGTGTTCAGTTTACGCTTCCTTGTCTCGTCAGTTCTGATTTCCCCCAGCTGTGCTCTCCTTCTGTGTCTCATTCCCCTCGTTACTTCCAAGTGTGTGTACTTCCCCGTGTTTCTCTGAGTCAGTGTCGTGTCGTTCCTCATGCTGTGTGGATCTCCCTGTGAGTTTAGTGTGTTATTCCCCAGTTTAGTTTACTTTGTATGCTTGTTTTTCTGTGACCAGCAAATAAAGCTGTGGTTTTGAGTTCACCCTCGAGTCTGTGAGTCCTGCATTTTGAGTCCTCATCTCCTGCCTGCCACAAAGCGTTTTATGACAAGAACAGTCTTTTGGTGATCTATTGTTAGCTAAATGTAAGTAAATATTAATAATAATTTAAAAAAAAACTACAGACGCTATGTGGCCTAGAGTTCCAGCACCTCAGAAAACTGAGTCACATTATTATGGCTTTTACAAATGACCTCTCATTTGGTGGTGTCCTTAAGCAATGAAATGTGGGGCTGCTCATGAATAGCAGCAACGATACACACACACATTAACAGAGTGAAGTCAAATAGGTAACATGTGAAAACACACAAAGATACATGCACACTGCTGTCACAGTGAAAGATAGTTATGAAACCCGAGTAGACAACGCTTGCTTCATGCCAATTAAACACTGGCACGGCTGGAATACATGGTAACATACACAGAAACCGAGAGTGGAGAAAAGTTGTAATGACACAGCAAGAGAGGAGGGATTAGGAACAAAAACATGGAAAGAAAACGTGAAAAAACAAAAAAGAGAGGAAAGTGCCGCTGTTGAAGGGCACAGACAGGCTGTTATAAAGTTATGTCATTGCACCAATCTTAGAATATTTTCTTTATAATCCTGAGACATATGTTTACATTTTTGTTGTTTAGATCTCTTAAGGTGGAGACTCCACAGACCTATGAGCTCATACAGATTATGAAAAGATATTTAACACACAAGAGTGAAAAAAAGTCAGACAGGTTTTAATGTGAACTTTAAGAAATTTTAGTTTTTCTTTTTTAAATCCTAAAACTGTAATTAAACACAGATAGCTCTGATCAAACAAGGTGTATTTGTATAACCATAAATGAATTATCTGTGAGAGAAATGTAACTCATTTAAATGTCAGTATGTTGTTTGATTGAAAGTCATGTGGTGATAAGCCCCAGTGACATTTTTTACAATTATTCTTATCAGATCAGGTTTAAATACTGAAACGCGTTCACAGAAAATAGTTTTTTTTAAGCTGATTGTGGAGTATGAAAGAATTATGCACTCAACACAATTACACACACTTTACTAATGAAAAAGTTACATGATGCAAACTGAAGGATTCAATATTTTTTTAAACGTAACGAATGAATATGAGAAGAAGAAAAAAAAAAACTTCCCAGCCTGAGTTTTGCTACTTTATTTGGCAAAAACAAAAGAAAAAAATCTCTGACCTAACTGTTGGATTTAATGGCTGGAAAATGTGTGTGTACTGATGTTCCACTGACCTCTTTTTCTTACAAAATCAATTAAGATGGCAAAAATAAAACCAGAAATTTTGATCATATTTCCCATAAATGTCTCTTCCATCAGGTTCACCTTCACTGAACTCCAGACATTACACCTAGTTTGAAGGAACAATAATCAGAAGCTCCACTGGTCAATGTTTTGAAATGTTACAAATGTTCTGTTGTTTCGTATGATTGAAATCAAAAGAGAATTAACACGAGAATATAGATTCCACATTTCCATATCCTTCGTACTTGGTCAAGTCCTGCGGCGTTCCTGAGGAACGCGAAAGGTGACCTTCCGCGTTCTTATGCTACGTGCCGAGTTATGGGTGAAATCCAGTACAATCACGGTCCTGAGGTAATACACGTTCCAGCCATGTATTCTAGCCCTAACCCCAACCTTGTCCCTAATGCTAACCATAACCTTATCCCTAGCCTTAACCATCACTATAATGACGTTAAACAGTGTTTTCCAAAGGATTTAAGTAAAATGAACGAACACGTGTAGATTGATTCCAAACGTTTTTCATGTTTCCTCGTTTTTCCGATCTCATCATTTAGGGACGTGTTAGATGCCTGGAAGCGCAATATGTTGACGAATTGTCACCTAGCATAAAATATTAGTTTTTGGGAGTGAGAACATGTTGTGAAGCAAGACCCCTGCAGCAAAGATTGGGTTAGGGTTGTAGGACATTACATCATATGAAATGTGGTTGTGAATGGTTACCTGTATTCAGTAGCAGATGACCTGTCTAGTGTATCCCATGATTCACTGTACATGGGATACTCATGGGACCCCCATGGCCCTCAACTGGACAAGCGGTTAAGAAAATGTATTTATGCATGTATGCATATATGTATTTATGCATGTATGTATTTATGTATGTATGTATGCATGAATGTATGTATGTATGGATGGATGGATGGAAGATTGCAAAACAGTTCACTAAGCAACTCGAGCTGCATTGCATCAGACACAATAACATGCCTCACGTCATTTACCAAACACAACCTCCCAGTTTGGCAAGCTATTTTGACCATGCTGTTTTGACCCTGATTGATGAACCAAACCATCCATTTGTAGGCTTTGATGGGATGTTTACTTGTCACTCCTCAATTTGTATATCGTATTGGAGTGATGAGCTCTGGTGCCTGGACATCGAACTCTAGCCGTAGTCTTCTGCTGTAACGAAAGACTCATTTCAGATGTGACTTGTCTGGCTGAACTAACATATGGAAGCCATAATTAAAATCATCTAGTGTATTTACCCTTAGCAGGCAGATGTTACCGTAAGTTATACAGTTTTTGCATCAGTCATCAAAAAAAGTCTTGGAGCGATATTTTAAACAACTTCTCATGTTTCTGTTATTAATGCAACAAGTACCATGTGTGGCACGAAGATCACAGCAAGTCAGAGAAATTAAAGACAAATGAACTGAATAAGAAGAGAAGAGGAAAGAGATGAGAGCAAAAAGGAGGGTAAACATGGCTAGAGATGTAAAACCTTTTTTGGCCGAGGTGACTGAGAGCTAACAACAAACAAATGGGGCTAAAGAGCTAAAACCAATGACAGAGCAGAGTGATTGAGTTTTCATTCTGTATGTAGAGTCTAAATTTAACCCACAATTGTTTCCAGGCTCAGGAGAAATGGCATCCCACCCACATGTGAAGCAGACACGAGATCATGGGTCTCATTCAGTTTCATTTGTCATCAATCAGCTTGGGCTGTGTCCCCTGCCAGCATTACATCATGGCATACCTATTTTGATTTTAACAAGCCAGAGAAGTCATTTGGTGCACTGGCAGCGAGAGTCATACCACGTCGGGACTAATCAGTTCTGCACAAATTGGAGGAAGAACATTCAGAGCTGCTTAAAAGCCCTCAGCAATATTCCCACAATGTAAAATCATGTTTGCATGCTAGGGTCACTTGTGCTTAATCACACTACAAGCATCCACTGGCTCAGATGTGCTGTTGTTAAAGATCTTTTGGGGCATTAAGGTCCACCCAAAGGGATTAATTATACTATGATGTAAAGTTCTCATGTTCTTGCATGTTTTTAATGTATTCTCTTGATATATATGGTACATTTTATTTTTGCAAAGGTCACACTGGCTGTACAGTACAATGCAAAAGCTCTAGGTTCTCAGAGAGATCTGACTGTTCACCTATACAGCCATAATGATAATAATGAAAAGCAAGCCGCAGTTACATGAAGAACAAGGAGTTTTGCAACAGATGGTGCAGCTTCTATAGAGCCACAGTCTCAATATAATGAAGTCATGGGGTATTACGTGATCACAGAAGACAATGTAGCAGAATAACTCTACAGAAGAGCTTTGGGAAGATGTTTAGCAAGTTCAGCAAATTCAGTAAGTGTACCATGTAAGCCATTCTCGCTAATGCTTTTATGTTCTATGTTTTTACATTATTATGATGTGTCATATTTTAATTTCAGCACTTTGTGATTTTTATCTGTGAAAGGTACTATAAAATGCATTTTACTTACTTAGTTACTTACTAACTGAATCTATCAGCACATATTTCCAAAGAATTTAAACCAAATGACCTGTTTGAGTGTTGCGTGTCAGTTTAGAGGTCTTCTTTCAAGTTTTTAATAAAGTATTAATGTTTTCTCTATTCTCTATTAATGCTATACTCCAACTGTTCTTCTTCATTCCTATTCATATTTTGCTGATGAGAACAAACAACATATTTTTGCTCACCTTCTAATATTGTGAGGTTCTTCAGAGCCGTGGAGTGCTCCCAGTCCTTCAAACGGAGGTCCTCTGTGATTGTGTTCAGGATCTCCATCTCATTCCTCAACTGGGCCTCCGTGTGGACGTGGGTCACCCATAAACTGCTGGTGTCCTCTGTTATGTTGCTGATCTGGATCTGAATGTGGGACGTTTATGACTCAGTTTATGAAAAGTAGATCTGATGTAGAGGTAACTTTTGTGCAAGCTATTATGAACATCTAACCTGTAAGTCACGTATCTTCAAATGGTGAATACTGACATCGTTGCTGAAGGTGTGGTTGACAGCTCCCACTGTCCAGTTGACCTCGTCTAATTTTTCCCTCAGTTCACTCACATGACTCGAGGTTTCCCTAAAGTAAATCAGAATCCCACAGAAGTCCATTTGAATGTTATTAAATGCAGTAG
The DNA here is from genome assembly GCF_057382185.1 of Mchenga conophoros. NCBI lineage: Eukaryota > Metazoa > Chordata > Actinopteri > Cichliformes > Cichlidae > Mchenga > Mchenga conophoros. Next base: position 19,077,536 of record NC_140540.1, read on the forward strand.
ACTACAAAAACTGTATTAAACGTGTACCTCAGCAGGACGTCATGATCACGAAGCCACGTGGATGCTCGGGCCACCTCCGAACTCAAGCTCGTCAGGTTCCGACCCGCGGAGCTACTTAGCGAGGACAACCTGTCATCCAACTGCACCAGGTAGCCTTCTGACTGTAGAGAGTGAGCCTGCATGCTCCTCAGCTCCACCTCCAAGCCCTGCAAGGAAAAGGACTCTGACTAATGGTAGTATTTCTATCATCAGCCTTTATTTTTCAACCTTAAACTTAAATTAATTAAGCATTGTTGGTTTGTTGCCCTTCAATGCTCCCCCTTTGGCACTTCTCTTTTCACCAGCTAGCCAGTTTGCAGAAGCCCCTGACTGAGCCATGGCCTCAGAACAGTGGCCGTACCAATGCAACCCCACTGGCAGCTGAAGGTTGAGAAAGGGTTGCAGTAGAGATTCTTAAAAGAACTCTGCAACATCTGGTGTCAACATCAGAGGCATCAAAAAAGAAATGTTTTTGCTAAATCACTGTCTAGATAGATCAGACAGAGGAGATCCATAAGCAAAAAAAAGGTCAAGTACCACCAACTGTTGTGCCTACAGTGAACCCAATCAAGTGAGCTACAGATCCCAGGCCAGTCAGTTAAGCTCCTGCTAACAGCAGAGGTGTGGAATAGAAGAGCCCTAAAGAGTATTCTTAAAAACACTACAGGGTGGCTGGGCATCTGTTCTTTGGTCAAATGCGGGAGACAAGCTTGTCTCTAACGATCAAAGCACCAAAACACTCAATGATGCCTGGGGTGAACCATTTCTGAGTATTCCTGTTTAAATTGGGCCACCTTCATTAATCACACTTTCCTCTATAAACATTTAAGATACAATAAAATGGGGCATCCAGATATCTTGTGTTGTACCTTGATGAAGATCTCCAGCCTCTGCAGCCAGTTGCTGTGGTTCTGGAAGAGGTTTTCCAGTTTCCAGATGTTCTCCAGCAGGTCAGCTTGTTTGGACTCCTCTCCCAGGGTCTGCTGGAGCAGCTGGGAGCGCTCTGACATCCGGGTCGCATTCTCCGTCAGCACCTCCTGCCGCAGAGAAGACACCTGGGAGCGAGAGACTGGGGAGGAAAAGAGTGTGGAAGAGAGTCAGAGATTTGTTCTAAGTGTTGAAGCAACGATCCCTCAGCTAAAGCAAAAGTCCCCAAATCGAGTTTCATTTACTATCAATCACGGAGCTCGCCAGCACTGTAATGTAGAGCAGATGTTGAGTCAGGCGCCTGCTGTGATTCTGGTTGTCTATTTATGCTGAATGTATTGTTTGGTTAAGTCAAGACCTAAATAGTTTTACGAGTTTCTTTACTTGGAGTGCATATATAACATGACATTGTGGAAATTCTGCCTTCATTTTGAGTAATGCTGAAGTTGGCTTCTGCATGCCGGTATTTATCCAACGCTTGGAGTTTTGTTTCACAGGTATGATGCATTGACTTCCTATGATAAAAATTCCATTTCAAACATACTTCCCTCCTTCTTAACTGTCTACCTAGTGTTCTGACATCAACACCTACAAGGGTTATATAGTACAAAATTGAGGACGAGAGGACTTTTTTTTTGTCATTCTACATTAAATATAAAACCAAAGTGAATCCTTTCTATTAATGAATTTCAATTCTGGAGACATGGTTAAATCTAAGCAGTGGCTGTTTAGCTGTAACATCGCATTTGATGATGGTTAAAGCGCAGAGGAAAATTTCTCGTCTTGCATTTTCTTGTTGCATAAAGGTCACTTCTCAAGCCTCGCTCTCTTCTGTACCGTATCTAATGAGAAAAACCACCATGGTTTTATGTTATGTTGAAAGCATGCTGCATAGTAACAGCTCGATAGCCTGGCAGATATTTTGAAACCAGATCCTCAGCGCTGTGCCACGATGGCAACCTCTTCTCTGCAGGACCAGTGTGTGAAAAACCTTCAAAAGGAGAAAATGGACGAACTGAGGAAATGGGAGGAAGCAGATTATTCCCTTCACACATGTTCCTCGACACGCTAATGCCCCAAACAGCTCGATATCACACACTCTGAATATTCCCGTTACCACGAATTTAAGACAGCAGTGTGTTTCTGCATGTGTGGCTTCATGTTCCTGCATTGTGGCCAGGAATCAGCAGCATGACTTCAGGGAAAGAAAAGTGCTGCAAAGCCGCAGCACTGCAAACAAACCATCTGAATTTCATCTCATTATGTGTGTTAGGTTTATTCCTAATGACCTGAAAAACTAAATAAGCTGCAATCTGTCCACTACACAGGGTGCTTAATTGCTAAATGATGGTCTGTCAGCAGCAGCAGAACCTGACACTATGGAGCGTATCAGGAGTACTTCTACATGAAAACAAAGAAGGGAAAACATGAACAAGAAGCTGTAGGATAAGAAAAAGAAGAGGAGGTAAGAAAAAAAGTGATGAAAAATAGAGCAAAGGAAGAAGGAGAAGGATAATCGCACAGGCTAATCTTGTTTGCAGTTGTGCGTATTGTTTGGGACAGGTACCATGAGTAGAAATGCAAAGCTCAAGTTACACAGTTTGGTTCTCATGATCAGAAAAACGCTTGAATGATGACAGATGTAGAAGTCAGCCAGTTATGGTTCCCCATTTGAAAACACTGAGAATGTTAGAAGAAAAAAAATGTTGGTGTATACACCACAAAGTTACTGTTTGTATCGTCTTAAAACTATTTTGAAAATGTAATCGTTATTATCTTTCAAAGACTATTTTAGACATCGGTCATCTTCACTCTTCTTCCCCTGCCTAAACTAAAAAGCAGTTTCAGACTGTGAAGAGTTTCTCTCTTAACGTTATATACACATCTTAATCTTATACAAGTCTGTACAAAGCCTGATATTTATATGTTATCTACTCTTGAGGTGAAGCTAAAAGCTTGAGGTAACACAGCTTCTCCGGTCACAGCTGGGAAGCTGGGAAATAACCCGTGTTAATAGGTCAGGTCAACAGAGTCGCTGGTGTTTTTAAACCTTTTCTTTACAAGCTATCTGAGAACCTTGCATCACTTTACTGGATTTTTGACTTACTTTTATTTCTTGTTATGTTACTTTAAACTGTGTTTGGCTTTATTTGTCATATTTGCTTAAAGGACCAGAGGGAAAAGGAAGGAGGAAACAATTTATGGTTCTCCACTGACTTTGGTTTGCATGAAGGTGTCTCCTTGCCAATTCCATCTACTGGTAAAACAACTTAAAATTGCTTAAAAGCTGTAGTAAAGTGGGATTAACCACAACAGGATAACTGGAGTTTTTTTTTACATACTTCTAACTGAAAAACTGAGCATTTAAATGGACAGACAGAAACTTGAATATAGTCAAAAGAAAAAAAAGATGTGAGGATGAAAGAAGAAGGGCGAAACTCATAACTACATCTGCAACAAGTACGTTGACACTGATGAAACAAATATATATATGCCAGTTTCAGGCTGCTGTGTTTCTATAAATTATGCAAAATCATTTCAACAGTATGAAGCCTATAGAAGGATGTGGCATAAACTTAACATATTGACAAGGGCCTTGGTAGCTTGTACATAGTTTTCATTAGCTGTCAGCTAACTAAATGTGGGGTGCATAAATATTTCTTCTGACATAGCAACAGTTGCATGTTGAGACCAAATGTTTCTGCTCCACTGGGCAGCTTTCAGAGAATGAGGCGCTACAGTCTGTCAGTCACTGTTTACTTCATTCTATGCTGCTTGTGTACATGCCGAGTTTTGAAAGTGTTCTATAAATAAATATTATTATTGCAATTAAACATGATCTGCCAACACATGTTTTGCAGGACCTTGGATGTTGTCTTATGGTTTCAGGCATTATGATGTCACACAAAGAAGGTCCAGGGTTTGAGCTTGCATGTTCTCACTGTGTGTATGTGGGTTCTCTCTACAGTGCTCATACGATCCAAAGGCATGCATGTTAGGTTAACTGGTGGTTTGGTCTGTGGTCTGTGATATGAGCACAAATGGGTGTCTGTCTCTGTGTGCTGACCCTATACAAGACTTGTGACCTGTCCAGATAATGCCACAGTGTTTTATGGCAGTTGGATGGGTATCTGTCTGACCTGTGGCCCTGTGTTGAGGGAATGGATCCTTCCATTAATGAGCTATGAAAAATATGGCATGAAGATTTCATCAACACCACTGGTTGAGATGCAGACCCAAACAGAGTTTTCACAGTGATATTACACATGGCTGCGGATATTTGGATTCACTGGTCCCTCAGACCTGTTGTCATGGATTTTCAGTCCAGTTTGTAATTTAGTATACCTCAGCGCTTTCTCCCCATTTCCCTTCATGAAGAATGGCTTTTAGAGAGCCATCCTTCCACTGAGACCATCGCTGATGAGGCTTCAGTGAGCAGTAAATGGATTAACTAAAGGTCCTGATGCATGTCTCAGGTCCTTTGTCAGGTGTTTTCTGTCTACCCTTATTAAGCATGTGACTTTTAAATATTGCTCAGTTTTCTAGGATTGATATTTCCTTTTTATCCTCCACTTGTCCAGTTTTCTCAATTTTGTTGGAACACACTGCACACCATGCTGAGATATACCAAGTTCTCAGCTAATAGCTCTTTAGGAATTAACTTGTTGGTCTAAAAGTTTCTATCTGTCAAACTATGTTATCATTGATATTTTTCATAGATACAAATGAGGGGTTTTTGTTACAGGGTGCTAGAAACAAAGTGCCAAAGTTCTTCTGCTTAAAACAAATTCTCACAAAATTAAGCCGTAAATGTCCAAAAAAACAAGAAAAAAAGAAAGACATTAAGAAAACCTGGAGAACTATTGCTCAATACCGCTTGAAAAATTACAATAAAGTCTGGCTCCTTGGAAGTAAAATAGAAAGAAATGAAGGGTGTTTCAAGACTTTTGTATTTGTACATCTCTTTCAGTCATTAACCCCAATCATTAAGGTCCTCTCAGTTTTTAAGGTGTGCATTTGTGAATTCAGGCAAAGCTGATGAGAAATGGCTTGAAAGTTGAGACATACGCCTGACAAATCCATTTCAAAGCTCCTAAAGCTCAGCTCTGTAGGATGGGAAAGTCATCTTGTCTCTTTTCCAACCCCCTTCTATTCTTTGCTGTGTATTTCACACAAGAACACAAGCACACACACACACACACAGTGGCATGGCAGAAATATTCAAAACAGATTAGCCCCATATTCACAGCTTCATGGTCTTTGAGTTCTTCTGTCGAGACACAGAGGAGGCAGACACTTGATCCATTCATGTATCAAATGCTGGGAGCACAGGCCAGCTCAACAGCTGGGCTTCTCTGTGTAATGTCCCACTTTGTCAGTATATATGAATGTGCAGATGATCTGAGGTATCATCTGCATTCAGCGAAGCGAACCACCCTGTTCTGAGCAAAACCTGTTTAGATGGTTCGTTAAAAAGAAACAACCAGCGTGAGGTTACAGATGTAACTGTTACCAGTAGAGTACGGCTGTGCAGGTGAACTGGTTTTAAACGGGTCACGGGTTATACATATGTGAATTTAGTTCAGTGTACACATTCCCCTCCTGGCTTTTTACTTTAGGAAAAGATCATGGTCTGGATTAAAATGTCACAAACTGGGAATTATAGAACTGCCTTATTAATGCCATGACCTGGTGCATCCAGGTCCATAGCTAAAGGAGGCCTTGTACATAAATTTACTATACCAGAGGCTTTGAGTTTGGGACACCTCAAGCACCAGTATAAGTGATGACAGGATTTTGGTAACATTGGTGCACAACACAATCAATGTGGTAACCATAAACTAGGTTTCAAAATCCCTAAAAATGTTATTAGCCCTGATCCAGTGATGTACAGGTGCACTATGACATCCCATTTAATGTGCTTATAGGTGCAACAGATGATTTGAAAATAGGCACAAGATAAGATATAAGACTATACTGAGCGTTTATGGGCTCTAAAATATCAAAACCAAACAGATTTAGGGGCGTTCGGATTTTAACAAATTGGTCAAAAATGGAAGTGAAAATAAAAAAATAAAAAAAATCACTTGAAGTGGAAAGATTGTGTGCAATGCAGTTATGATTCATGCAAGTCTACAGTAGCACTTTCGTGTTAGTTATATCTATAAATACAAAAGCAGGGTGATCAGAGAGGACTAGGAACTTAAAGGCGAAGACAATACTGCATCACAACATTTGCTGCGTACCACTTACAGTGATGGTATGGACGATGATGGGTGTAAGATGTTGTGTTTGTCCTAAAAAAAAAAGTATTGTACTTTTAGAAATAAGAGGCTGTGTTGATTTTGGGAATATCTGGCAACTTTGTTATTGCCTGTAACTTATGTGTCATATTACACGTAGATACCTTGGAGACCTAGTGGTAAGTTCTAAATGTTTGTACATGTACGTGAAAAACCTAAAGTATTTCCCTATGTACACACGCGCACACACACACACACACACACACACACACACACACACACACACACACACACACACACACACACACACACACACACACGAACAAAGAAAATCGTTTGACATTGTTTGACAGCGAGGGGAGACAGAGTGAGGTCTATCAGAGTTGCACTCCTGTGTGAGCAAAGCCAAAGCCAACATGTTGCCTTCATTTATCTCTTGTGTGTGTGTGCATACTTTTATAACATATATATGGTTACTCACCCTCCTTTTGGATACAAAATCCAACATCAACGTAATAGTTAGGTTTTGGCCAGTGGTGATTACGGTCAAGATAAGTCTGCAGGAAATGAATTTAAGTCAGTGCAATGTCCTGTGAAGTGATCGATCTGAGTTTTCGACCTTGGTAGCCTGAGAATCAGGCAAATCTGAGAGCTCATGTTTCCTTTGCTCTGGCAGAATCCATCTGGCTCTTCTCCTGTTGAAACATAGTTCGACCTGGCCTCGTTTTTGCCGAGCCAATCACAACTGTTTATCTGATATGGTTTGTATTTGATTTGATGGCTGACATCTCTGTATTCCATTTACAGTTTCCATCTCTCAGTCCTCATCAGTGTTTCAATGCTCTGATTGCTTATAGGTCTATCCTGTGGCCTCGAAAGGTATTTTGATCTCTGATCATTTCCAATTCCGCTTTGAAATCTAAACTGAACAGTGAGGTTTCAAACTGGGAAGGCATTATTTGGATAGTGAAGATATTCTGGGATGTTGAGACAGACCTGCAAAGCCATCTTTGAAGTTACAGTTGAGGGTTTTCTGTGTGGAATGTGCTAAAATTACAGAAGTTGTATCTTGTGAAACATGCTTCAGTATGTCTGGTGTCAAACTACATCCACAGAATGTGTTGCTACAAAAGAACCAAAAGTTACTTTGGATCTAATAAAGCATTTGAACTGTTAATTTCTGCTTTTTTGGTGTGTTTTTCTTTCATATGGGTGTGCGCCACTGACAACAGAGCCAGTGAATGAAGTGAAGCCTCCAAGCTACTTCCAGCAGGCAACTAAAGTTGGCGTGCATCACTATCTTAACGTAACTACATGCCCTCCTAATTTGGTGGTCTATTTTAGGCCTCATCACATAGGATTAGAGACAAATCAGCGGCCCATCAACAACTTTCAGTCACTAGAGAAAAATGTGTATTACCTCACTGACTGGTGAGTGATTGTTGGCAGTTGCTACATGGCGAAAGAAGTTGTTTATAGTGTTCACCAGCTAGTGAAACTAGAAAAAGTACAACCCAAACTGGAAACGGAGACTGTTCACCTCCGAAGTAAAAGTGTGTTATCACAGCAAGCCATCCTTTTGTAACTTTTACTCTGAAGGCTAACAGTCCCCATTTCACGTTTGTGTCAAACAAGTTTTTCTGTCATGTCACAATACTTGGTGTTTATAATTTGAAAGTTATAATTTTGTTCACATCATGTTTCATAAGCGCCTTTCTTTGATTATCATATATTTTGTTATTCACTTCAGTTAAAATCTAATTTCCTGATAGTTAAATTGAATTTAGTGTAATTGAATTAGTTTTACGCAACATCGGTATGAACTTGCAGGAGGTCTGCATGTTTAATTTTATGTCCGTTCCTGCACATTAATGTGAAAGGCAAACAGTTTCTCATTAAACAGCCCCTCTGAGCTGCAGGTCTTTCATCATCCATTGCTCTGTTGTGTACAAGTCAAATGTCCTGCAGTGCTCTGTCTTCTGGCCTGCACCCATGGTTACTAATCTCCCTGTTTAGCTCTCTCACAGGCTTTTTAATAAAGTTGCTTAATACACAGGAAGTCTCTCTCACTCACTGTGTGTGTGTGTGTGTGTGTGTGTGTGTGTGTGTGTGTGTGTGTGTGTGTGTGTGTCAAAGAAATGAAAGCAGCTTCTTTTAAGGACCATTACAAACAGATTCAGTGAATGACTTCAATTATCCATTTTTTTGTACAAATTTGTAGAACATGGTGATATATTTCAGGGTGCTTTGGAGAACAACATTAGCAATGATTCCTATTTCCAAATAGTCAAACAACTGAGTTTCAATAGTGCTTTTTTTGTTTCAGTTGTACACAGCGCACGGTTTTTACCACATTATTCTCAAAATACTGTGCCTTTATTGTCTAAAAGGTTTGTCTACAAATGTTATTTGCAATTTTTTTGCTTCCAAAAAAATTACAATTTTCCAAAATATTAAATCTGTATATTTGTTCTTAACTTTTTGAGCAAAATAATATATATTCTAGTAAAACTATTACTATTACTTTCTCTCACTTCTTCCACATTCTGATGGTCCCGTTTGAACTTCGGCAGGTATTCTTGACCATACATGCCTAAATGTATTTACTTGCTGCCATCTGATAGGCTGATTTATATATTTACATCAATGAGCAGTTGAACAGGTATATCTAATGAAGTAGCCAGTGCGTATACATTGTGTACTATTTTGCCCTTGATCCTATATTCCAGCTTCTTTCTGGCCTGGAAAATCCAGCAACAATCATCCATAAAAATAAACATACTCAATGTTTGGATGCAGTTTGGTAATGAATGCCAGCACACAGACATGCAAACACACACACGCACACATGCATATGCACACACACACACGAGTAAACAAGGTAAATGAAGTTGTCAGACAAGCAATAATTTTTTTCTTATAGCAGAGTTCATTGTTCTTTCTGTACTGTTTATCTTTCTTTGCAGCTGCAATATGTCATGTCAATTATTTTATAGCCCCAGAATCAGTTTGAGTTGCTTTCTGGAGGCTGTTTGATATACAAAGATGGTTGTAGTTGCAGTGCATATGAAGCTAAGTATACAAAGACCACACCAACTTCTACTGTTCCTAGTTAGTGTGGTCTCTGTATACACTACATTGGTCAGTCTGGGATCATGTGTGTGGCATTGAATACGCAGGTTCTGAGTTTTCTGTTCAAACTTCTCATCACAAGTGTGATTTTTGTTGCCCACAGAATAAAAGTAGGAATGTAAATATAATCTCTATGATGATACCCGTCCACCTATTCATTATGCAGACCTATGCTTCACTATAAATAAACTCCTACACTGCAATTTATGGTATAACCCCTCAAAGCAAAATTTTGAAGCTCACAAGGTTTTCATCAGTGGACCTCCATGAAGGAGTCAGACATGGCAGATAGAGTTGTGACAAAAACTTCTGAGCCTCCACTTGTCTGCTCCTTCTGTGATGGTGACCTTTCCATCTCCATACAGACATCTGATCAGTCACCGATGTGGAGGTGGTGTTGTCTTGACATTAACCAGAGCACTGTGTTTGAATCATATCAGGGCTCACCAGTTATCCAACCCAAATACAGCAACACTGAAGGGCCAGAACAACCAGTTCCAGCAGGTTGAGGCTGGAACTGGTTTATTCATTCAAAAAATCAAAACAGAACTGAGAAAACAGTTTAGCTATTGAGACATTTAAGCTGGCAGAGATGCAAATTTTCTTTAAAAAAGATTAATCAAATATTGACACAATTTTTCAGTAGACAACTTAAACTAATTCAACATTCACAGACCATATAATGTAGCTCTAAAACAGAAATTGAATTTGGTGCAGATTTCATAATTGACCAACCAGCAATGAAAGTGATCTGACCTGTGAGACAGATGAAAAATAGCAAACTGGAGAACCATTAAAACAGCTGTTTCTCACCTAAAAATAGGCGATTTTCAGTGTGTCTAAAACACAAAGTCAGACGTTATTGTATAACACTGTTTTTCACATGTGTTAAAAACTAAAAAAGACCGGCCAGTAGTCAGACAAGAACTGACCAACATCCTTCTTGACTTTGAAGGGATGCCAACGCAGGAAAGAGGGAAGGAAATAAAGAAGAAAGAGTCTTTTACTGACCTGCAGACCTGAAAGCCTTCCAGCAGTGAATGAGAATGAAATTACAGGATCTTAAAATCCGAAACTGAACAACCTGCCTTCTTTAAGCTCACATCAAAAAGACAGACATTACTTTATTTGAAGAGGAAGAAAAACAAAAGGTTGGATTAATATCCGGAGTAAAGCTTAGTTACTGCTTTGATGAAACTGGAGTGTGATAAAGATTAAAATAGACAGCTCTTTTTTTTTAAACAATTGCAGAGAATCAGAATAAAATAAACAGAAAGAAACAAGGAAACTAAAATTACTATCACTACATATAACATCTACTGGCAAATTTGAGTAAAAACAGTTGATCTTTGACTCTTTGGATATAAAATGTTATCACTATCCTGAATTTGTGACATAGTTTTGTATAAATTCTTGATGTATGACCAAAAACGTGATTGTTAAATTCACAGCCCAGCTAAACCAGAAACCCCTTCAAGAAATTCTTTCCAGGCATTTCTTTTTCACAAACTGACTTGTTTACTGTGCTCAAACTCAGTGAGGTCTTTAGAACCACCCACTCTTTTAAAAATGTTTTTAAAGGCAGACTGCATGGCTAGATTTTAAACACTCTGTTACTATGAAACTTAAAACACCCGGCTTCAAAAAGGTGTGGTCAATACTTTTGTCCAAATAGTGTAGGTCTAACTATATCTGTGTGTAGTTTGGTGCTGCAGTAGTGACAGAAGGAAACTCCACCCATTCCTTTTTAACAGTATACATGAGTTTGGTTCATGGACGTAGCAAATCTCAAGCCTTCTTTCTACCCAGCCATCTCTCTGATTAAGAGACATAATCTCCCCAGTGTGTTTTAGGTCTGCCTGGAAGTTTCTTATATACCCAAAAGATCTCACCGAGCAGACATCCAGGAGGCATCATGTTAATTTCCCAAAAAAAGCTCAGTTGGCTCTTTTTTATTTTAAAAAGTAGAGGTTTTAGTCAGACTCTCCCAAATGCCTGAGATCCTCAACCTGTCTTTGAAGGTGGTCAAAGTCACCCTTTGGAGGAAGCTTTTTTGTTGCTTAAGTTTCATTCTTATAGTCACTATTCACAGATAATTGCCATAGATCAAGGTAGCATAGATTGATCAAAAAATAAAGTCAATTTCACGCTCAGCTCTCTTCACCACAAAAGACCACAAAATCTGCAAAACTGTATTCATCTGCCAGTCTCCTGCTTCACTCATGACCTGAGATACTTGAACTTCATATAGTTAAGGGTGGAGTCCTTACTCCACCCTTAACTATATGAGAACCAAAGCCACAGATTTGTAAGTGCTAATTGATTTCTTAGGTACGTCACTCTCCTGCAAACTGCTCAAGGCCAAGCTGGAAGTCGCCAACAGAACCCGCCCACCCTCTGCCTCTTAGCTGTTCCTAAAAGTTCTGTCCATAAAAATGATGAACAGAATCTGTAAAGAAACTCAAACCTACATATACATCTAGTAGATTACTTCATATAAATTTTTTACCTTAGCATCACAGTTGAGAATTCAATCATTTATATTACTACAGTGGCCACCTCAAGGAGATTTATATTGTAAGGTAAATACTGTGGGATTAAGTAAATTATTTTATTGCTACACTATATCCTGCATCATTAATGATATAATCTATAGCACTGATACTGAATAATTTTCGACCAATCTTTGTCCTTTGATGTCCATGTTAAATCCGTGACCCGCTCTTGCTTTTTTCACTTAAGAAATATTGCCAAACTCAGGACTATTGTCTCCACAACCGAACTGGAGATGCTTGTCCACGCCTTTATCTCCTCCCGGCTGGATTATTGTAATGCACTCTTTTCCTGCGTATCTAAGGCCTCACTAAATCGGCTCCAAGCGGTTCAGAATGCTGCAGCAAGGCTTTTGACCCATAGCAATAAATTTTCCCATATCACTCCTATACTAAAATCCCTGCATTGGCTTCCGGTTGAGTATAGATATAAGTTCAAAATCCTCACCTTTACGTTTATGTCTCTACAAGGTGGGGCCCCCATCTATATCTCGGAGCTTCTCCAGCCCTATTCTCCAAAGCGAACTCTTAGATCCACTGATAGCGGTCGTCTATCTATCCCACGGACTCGTCTGAAAACAAAGGGGGATCACGCATTTCAAACCCTGGCTCCTATACTGTGGAATGGTTTACCCCCCCCACTACGCACCATCGACACGATGGCTTCTTTCAAAAAACAGCTTAAAACTCATCTGTTTAGACAGGCATTTGGGAAATGTTAATGCGTAACATGTTGTTTTATTTTATATTTATATTGTACTATTGCTTTTTTTTTTGATATGCTTTTATACTTTCTTTATGTTGCTATATTGTTTGTTTGACATGTTTTCTTGTGAAGCACTTTGTAACAGCGTTTTGTCTTAAAAAAAGTGCTATATAAATAAATTTTACTTACTTACTTACTTACTTACTGCATTAAGATGTTCATTAAAACCTGCCGGCCTCACATTAGCCTTTTATTACAGGTGCAGCCATAATAATTGTACACACACATTGCATTTTGTGCTTATTAAAGAGTTGAAGTTCAGTCAATTAAGGAAAGGTCATATCATTCGGCGCGATGTCCGGACGATCTATTGTGTAAGTGACTTAGAGCTACAGAAGGTTAAAACTGCATACACGCCTACAAAACACATATAATACATACAATCTAGAAACAGGCCTGAGCAAAGGCCTGAATGTATTCAGCAACCTGTTGCATTTGAGTTTGCTTAGTAACATGTGACAGAAGATGTGTCAGAGAGGAGGACAAGTCCACGGGGGCCTTCAGGGCCTGAAGTCATCGCCATATTTGGAAAAGATGCTAGAAAGAGGAACTTCTGTGTCTGCCTTTAGCTCTAAAAATTGATCATTGTCTGTAAACGATGCAAATAATGTTCTTATAACGCGTGAAGGGGTGTTAACCCTGACATTATAAAAAGCCATTGTCTGTGTATTTTGGGCAAAGAAGTCCGCTGATGTGATGCTGTGTGCTTCTTCCCACGCGTGTGTTCTTAATAAACTCTTCATCTGATTGCACTCTACTGGGCCTCCATTGGTTTGTTTTTGTGCCACATTTTTGAATTCAGGACAATACCTTAAAATAATACAGACAAAACCCCAACTATCAACTGACCCCTTTGAGTAAGCATTTGGCAACACTCGGAAGGAGAGACTCAGCCAGAACCAGGCTGTGGGAGGGGCAGCGATCTGTCGTGACCGGTTAGGGGTGGAAGACGGGACAAAAACACATGAACAATGCTTTTTGTCCTTTCTTCCTTCCATCATTCCCAGAAGGAGATATTAGGCTTCATCTGTCACAGCATACAAAATACATCAGTTTACAAATAAACCAAATGTCTATAGAAGTGAAACATTGCTACATTGATTTATTTATTCACAGAATTTATTATACAGTAAAATGTCCCAGATTTCATTATTCATGTTTCTCAATGTGAAGATTTGCTGCCTTTATTTTTTTTAAATGAAGTTTTAATTTATGGTTCATAATTTTGAGGTTTGGACTGGTGATTTAACAAAACACTGAAGGTGTTTCTTTAGGCTCCGGGTACTTGTAATGGCAATTTCTTACTATGTAAATAATTATTAAAGAAGTTAAAATGAGTTCAGCCTCAAATGTTCATCAATACATCAGCTACAATAAACAGAAAATTACTGCTGCTGGAAATGGTGCAGATGAAACAAACAAAAAGTAAAAGAAAAGCATTAAAACATTTTAATTTGAATAAAAATGTAGGTAAAAGCAGCTTGAGTTCCAATGAGGAGAAATACAACAGAGCCAAACATTACACTGAAACGTTGGAATGACACATTAAAATATAAAATATGTGGGAACGTCACAGTAAATTCATCATGTTTCACTGTGTTTATGTTTCTTGCTCAAACCTTTATCACGGGGTTGAATCTGAATCAGATTTTCAGTCAGCCACGGTCGGTCGCCACGAATAAATAATTCCACCGCATACTGGACAACACAGTACACAAACCACATCCCACACCAGACACAACACTAACAGGTCCAAAGAGTTCAGCTGCAGGGAAGAAATGGCCTTTGATTGTTTACTGGGCACTATGTCGTTCTTTTTCAGCATACAGCATATCCGACTTTAAACAGAGTTTAAAGCCATGTTATCGTAAATCAAATGAATATATATATATATATATATATATATATATATATATTTATATTTATATTTATATTTATTTATTTATTTATTAACTGCAGAAATGAGGCCATACTTAACATCTCTTTGGTCATTGTTTTGGTTTTAGGACCAGAAATGCACAAACGCACTTTATGGTATATTACTAACCTTGTTTTCAGCAGCAGACAATTCTTTAGCTCAAAAGCTCCTTAAAGGAGAAAACAAAGAGCAACTGATTTTCTGACCATTGGTCAAAATACAAAAACAAAACAGACCACAGCGTTAACATAACTGCAAGTTTTTGTTATTGTGGTTCTTTTTCTTTTAAAGGTACACAAACAGCTTTTGCTCTCATTTATTTATTGATTATTTCAACACTGTGTAATTGCTAAGATCGGTTTGGTGGAAAACCTGCTGCAAGGGACACTGGTCTATGAGAGCAAATGGAAATAAAGCTTTAAAAGTTTGATTTACTGGTAACATAAACTGATGAAAAAGACAATAACTATCAACAAAGTAATCTCCTTTGACAGAAACAGCAGAGGAATTAAACACGGCAGACAAAGAAGGCAAGTTCTATGGGAACTGTTTTGCTTATTTTAGAAAACCACTTATGTCATACAGGCTGTCAGTGAATTCTTGTCATCTAATTTTCAATTAACATGTGTCACGTTTAATTTTGAAATGGATAAAGTTACAAATATATATATTATGGTTGAAATTATATAATTAGGTGCAAAGACATGATATTAGATCCATAGATCCTTTCATGCCTGCAGCTTTTATAGGTAGGACCCAGTTCTGCCATACTGCTGATAAGTAAACCATATTGTAAAATCACAGGTTTACAATAGATGGAATAAAAATATATATGCTTAAAACATGCCTTTTAACTTTGTTTATTAAATCAGACAAATCTTTAAACAAGAGCTTAAAAGTGGGAGATGCGACCAATGAATGTCTAATTTTGTGGGATTTTTGTTATTTATTTTGATATGCACCAACAATGTCTCTGGTCTCTGCAGTTGTGTTGAAGTGTCTCTCTGGGGGAGATTTTGTGTGGAAATCAGCCAGCTGTAACTCAGCTGCAGGAATGTCCAAATGAAGTGACAGCGGTGGAGTTTGTTTGATTTCTAAGCGTGGGCCCTGTCTGATGTGGCAAACATCAAAGTGAAGCTCTTGCTGTGAAAGGCCAAATGACTTAATGGATGTGTGTCTGTGAGTGCGCGTACAAAGGAAGTACCTGTTTTTGCCTCCTGAATGGATTAAATGAGTTATTATTTTTTTAAAAAAGAAAGAAATCTTAAAAACCTTTTGATTAATAATACAATGCAACACTGTGGCCTTCTTCTGCTGTAACCAGACTGCTTTAAAGTTCAACATTTTGTATGCTCAGAAATGCTCTTCTGTGTACATTGGTTATAAGTGGTTATTTGAGCTACTATTGGTTTCCTATCAGCTTAAAGAAGTCTGGAGATTTTCTTCTGACCTCTGCCATTAACAAGGCATCACGGGATGTCTTCCCTTTTTCCAATCCTTGTCTGTAAACCTAAGAGACAGTTGTTTCAGAAAATCCCAATAAATCATTGCATTCTGAAATACTCAGAACAGCCTGCCTGGCGCAGTATTTAAATGTACTTAAATTACCTGTCTTCCCCACTCTGCAAGCCTAATCGCACTGGGTTGCTGCCATATGATTGGCTAATTATATAGTTACATTGATGAGCAATTGAACAGGCCTACCTGACAAAGTGGATTGAAAGCTGAAAACCACACCGCTTTTTTTGAGTCTACATAAAATGTCCAATGATGAACAGTACAGATAAATCCAGGGCTGTTGGTGGATAGGCCTTCATCAGCGTGGTGCCATCTAAACCATACTGTATACACGTTTTTATCCAAAAAATTGTTTATTAAAATTGTGCTGTTATCTTCCAGTAACTCCACATGCCATGCTGACATTGTGAGTTTACTGCCCCACCCTGCATTTGTTGTGAATTTGTAACTATATTAGGTGGCTTAATTAATTATAGTAACTTTTTCTCAGTTTAGTATCCCAAAAAATTTTCACAATGCTTTGAAGGTCTGACACATTTCAAGTGCTATTTCTTAAAAATGACAAACCAAGTTCTGAAATCTGCTTTGCGATTAATCATATTCCCCATTAGTCGCACAGCTGACAGGGATTATTGATATTTTATTGGTGTTCTTCCTTTCTGAGTAGTTTACCACTAAGTTGACTGTGGTTTGTGCTGCAAGAACTGTTTCCTCATCTCAGTTCTTCTGGTTTACATCTGCCAAAAAATGTACGTAACTGAAGCATATATGCAAACAAAGCAGTAAAAATACTTCATTTCATGGGCAATTGCTTTGATTCTAAATACTAATGTGAAAAAAGCTTAATGCTCTTTTCCAGAAAGCTGCACAAACAGATTTAATGTCTAAATACTAAATGTTTGGCAGTAAACAGTTTAGAACAAAGGAAACGTAAGACACACTGAAACACAAAGTGGGAGGTATGATAACCAAACAACAACACATTTCAAGCATTTCTGTGGTCAACATTAGAGTTGTTTGTTAGAGAGACAGGTTTGAGTGTGGTTTGAGTGCAGTTTATCAACATACTCTTGCCAACAGATCAGTGTTATTTTTCTGATCAACATGGTGTTACATGAATGAAGAAAAGTCCTAACAGCATGCAAACTAGGTAAGACAGATATCATCCAATCAGGGCAAGCAAGGCAGGCAGTGCTTGCCTAGTGAAATCTAAAAAAAGAAATCATAAAACATGCCAAAGAAAGTGATCTCTCTCTTTTGATCTCACACAGCATTGTCATAAAGCTTATAGCTTACTGCCATATTGTGGCCCCAGTTGACTATTGCTTCAGGAAGCAGGATTAATTTTGCTTCACTGAAATCTGTACAGGGCCTACGTTTTAGGAGGATGTATATCCAGTTAACAATAACTCAAGTTTGAGTTGAAACTGAGAGGTTACTATTCTTTTTTGGTTTTCTGGTTGTTCACGCACATTGTGATAGACCTCTGCTCTTTGACATGTGACTGATAGAAGACCAGGGTGTTGGGCAAACAACTTGGAACAAGTGTATAGTTATTTTTTCCCTCTTGCATTAGCTTGTAACTTAGCACTTAACCCCCTAATCATAATATAGTCAGTTCCAGCTCCAGTGAAGCCCCATTGGTTTACATCATGGTGACTAAATCCACCTTTTCCATACAGTCTCTGGTTATAACAAACTAACATCAAATTTTGTGGATTGCAACAAGACATTGCTATCTACATGCTTTTGCTCACTTTTCCATCCTTTGTTTAAAACTTTAGTTCCAAGCTATCGCCCAACCAAACACAGTGGAAACTAATAACTACTCAGTTTTTGGGTGCCAGCTCTCATAACTGTACAAAGTGTGCCTCTTTGGACATCAGCTCCAGCACGCATTAAGACAGATCAAACCCATGCAGTGTGTTTGTTTATGAGCATAAAACTATTTGGAATCTGTTGCTGCTTAATTAGTCTGCCAGTAAAACAGAAAAAAGACACGTAGAAGACTAATTTGGACGCCTGCTATTGTACTCTGAAATCCCTGAAGCTTTATCCCCCCCTCCCACTGCAGCAGATTTATAAAATCCCTATAGCTGTTTATGGAGACAAGCAGGAGTGAGGCATGGTGTTTTTATTTGTGTTGGAGTCACTTACACACTGCGGTGTTTCATTTTATTGCATCTCTCGACCTTGTTTATCTGAACTGTAAACATGTAAAGTTCTACATGTTTACAAGGAGAGATTGTCATCTGGACATGACATCTGGACATTTCTAAAAGATAAAAACAGTAAGGCCTGAACAACTAATCATTAAAAAAGATGATTTTTAAAGATTTTCTGTGTAGTTAATGGAAATGTTAATGAAAACCGAATACAATGATTTGCAAATATCAAACCCATATTTTACATACAAGAGAACATAGAAAATAAATCAAATGTTAAATAAATAAAAGGAATTTAAAAATAAATGTATAATTTAAGAAAAATATAGCTCATTTTGATCACATTATCCTTCCCCAAAACACTTCCCTTTTTGTTTTGTGATTGTGGCAGTTTCTTTCTATTTCCTTTGTATTTTATTCACCTTCTACTTTGTTTTCTGTGCTTTTGAATTACTTCTGTATTTACTCTTGTTTTCTGAAGTTGCAGTGCATTTGCATTTCCAGGGCCACCATGAAAACCTTATACTTCATAGAAGATCTGTTTAAAATGAACATGAACAGAGTTGCAGCTTCACACAATAACCAAAAAATGAAACAAGACTGATGCTGTGAGAAGGTAAGTTTACACAATATAAATATTATATAACAAGTGTGTCTATATAGTAAGTCTAAGATGCCACAGAAATGCTAATATATTCTTATCCCAGTCATTTACTGCTATTCTGTTAGAGCTCACTGGTGCAGCACAATTATTTGTGAGTACATGTGAGACACTCAGAGCAGGATCTGGACTACCTGTGCAACCTGAATAGGCTGCAGGTACCATTTGACAACGATAACAAGGATGACAAGGATACTAGCCAAAAGCCAAACTAGGCAAAAAGAAAATCTCGATGTGATCATCGCCTGAAAAACTATTCAGTATAAAAGTACACTTCCAGTGCTGCCATTTTCATTTGCACCAAAGCAGGCAAAATCGAATCACAGTGGTTTATGTTTCCTAACTGAACAGATTTTACTGACCTTTTGTTATACTGTGATGATGTTTCCTTAATTTTTGAGCAGAAGAGCATATCACAGACACTCACTTGCAGCTGGCAGATTTATCTTTGTTGTCAGTAATGTTTGCCATGTTTCATGATAAAAATGAAATCAAAACTTGCAAACAAATGAGCTAAAGTGCAATAAATATAATTTGTTTAGTAATTTTACACCCCACCAATTAATATCGATGCAACTATGCAAGTAATCATTACTGCTGGATTTCTTGGATGTACTTGCCTCAAAATAAACTAAAAAAAAAAAAGTTCTTTGCAGTATTCAGAAAGGACACAGAATAGAAAGACATCTGGTCCAATTATCCCTGACATGTTAATGGCCTGTGTCTGACTCTCTGAATAAGGTCATCTGCTGACTTTTTGGACTCCTCGTCTTGACTGACTTTTCTTCCTCTTTGGTCTGAACAAGTGCGGGTGTGCGTGCTCCTTCAATAATGGACTCCTACTGAGAATGCTGGAACATTTCCAGACTCTTTTCTTCACAAAGGGCCATGGCCAGAGAACAGCAACTCATTAGAACAAGGCTTTATGTTCTTAGAGTCAATTTAAGGGCACCCAGAGTGTGTGTAAATCTCAGATACATGCGTACGGTGGTGTGAAAAAGTGTTTGCCCCCTCCCTGATTTCCTATTTTTTTGTATGTTTGTCACACTTAAAGTTTCAGATCATCAAACAAATTTAAATATCATACAAAGATAACATAAGAAAACACAAAATGCAGTTTCTAAATGAATGTGTTTATTTTTTAAATGTAAAAGTGATTGCCCCCTAAACCTAATAACTGGTTGGGTCACCCTTAGCAGCATCAACTGCAATCAAGTGTTTCCAGTAACTGGCAATGAGTCTTTTACAGTGCTGTTGAGGATATTTGGCCCATTCATCTTTGCAGAATTGTTGTAATTCGGATACATCGAAGGATTTTCAGACACAAACTGCTTTTTTAAGGTCATGCCACAACTTTTCAGTTTTTCTTAAGTCATTTAGAGGTGGAGTTGCTGGTGTGTTCTGTATCATTGCCCTGCTGCAGAACCCAAGTGTGCTTCAGCTTGAGGTCACCAACAGATGGACGGATATTCTCCTACAGGATGTTTTGGTAGACTGCAGAATTCATGGTTCCATTTACAACAACAAGTCCTCCACGTCCTGAGGCAGCAAAACAACCCCAGACATCACACTACCATCACCATATTATACTCTTGGTATGATGTTCCTTTTCTGAAATACTACTTTTACACCAGATGTAAAACCTACTAAAAAGTTCAACTTCTGTCTCGTCAATCCACAGAGTATTTTCCCAAAACCCTTGGGGATCATAACGATGTTCTTTGGTAAATGTAAATTGAGCCTTTGTGTTCCTTTTGCTCTTCAGTGGTTTTCTCCTTGAACTCTCCCATGGATGCCAATTTTGCTCAGTCTCCTTCTTATTGTTAAATCATGAAATCAGACCTTAACTGAGACTTGTGAAGCCTGATGTTCTTTAATGTTGTTCTCGAGTTTTTTGCAACCTCCTAGATGAGTCGTCAGTGTGCTCCTGGAGTAATTGGAGGTCACTCCTGGGGAGGTTCATCTCCTTCTATTTAAGTGGTTTCTTGATTTAACAGGTCTGAGTGTGTTTAGTGAAACTGAACTCTGGTTAATCACATTTAATTCATGATTTAACAAGAGGGGCAGTTACTTTTTCACACGGGAACAGGTAGGTTTGGATAACTATTCACCCTAAACAATGAAATCATCCTCCTAAAACTGCATTTTGCATTTATTCAGGTTATCTCTGTCCGTTATTAACATTTGTTTGATGATCTGAAACATGTAATTGTGGCAAATATGCAAAAACCTAGGAAACCAGGAAGAGGGCAAACACTTTTCCACACACACACTAGTTACTGCATACATTTTTGTAAGTGTATAGTACTCTATATCCCAATGTGTTTGTGGTATTATTTGGAAAGACTATGCATGTTTTATATTATGACTATGATAAAGACTATGATAAAGTTTATTACATATTTAAATGTACTATGTTTCTACTCATGTAGTTATTTGCGGTCATAACTATGTACAATGTGATGGAGGTTTTACTCTCCTGCATGCGATGTGTGTTTGGGAACAGTATGTCTTACACGTGTAAAACATAAACAGACTGAGGTCAGAAACACCTCATCTTCCACAGCCAGAATGCTTATTGTTTCCACAAGAAAGGGATTTAAGACCTTTAAAGTTTGTCTTTAAAGTTGCTAGGAGTGGCAGTTTGTGGTGTCAGATTTACCCTCAGAGAGTTTTTATACTGACCAACTTAGTCTGACACATATGGTCTAGATTAAAGGCAGTTTTTTTTAAAAATCTTGAATAATAAAGATTACGAGTGTGTCTTTTAAATATCCTCAGAAGAGCTAAAGTAATCTAAAGCTTGTGGTTGGGCTAAAAAGAGCCGGTCACTGTTTTTTTTTTTCTCTTTTTTTAACGGTCAGGTTTTTGGCATCCTGTGCCTCAGTTGTGTCCCACAGATCACAATTTATGTTAGTGCAGGAGAAAAATTTGGGCAAAAATATCTTCATATGGAGGACTTAAAAACATGCGGCTATAAACAGAATAGAAAGGGACCTTCAACACAGAAAAATGTGAGTTGGATAAAGCACACAAGAAATCCTTAATCACAGTTAAACTCATTCTAGTACTTTCAGCAACTATCACAGGAGCTTGAATGTTATTAAAATATTTGTAACATCAAATAGAGTCATGAGAAGGCACATTTGTATACGTTTGTGGTTCATGGATAGAAATTGCCATGTATTTTTTTGTGTTAGCACTACTTTGTAAATAAAGTATTTTAAAAGGATGTATATGTGTCATGGTTCTGGGTCGATGACCCTTGAGTTTTGTTCGTGTGCCCCTCATGTTTAGTGTAGGTTTAATTCTGTCTTCATGTTTATTTTCTTGTTCCTCAGTCACTCGTGTCTCATGTCGCACTTTGTGACTCCTGTCCCTGTGCTCCGTGTTCCCTCTGTTCCTGACGTTTCAGTGTCAAGTCCGTGCCTCTGTTCCTGCCGTGTGTTTCCTGTTTTATTTTGATAGTCCCTGTCCTGTGTGCAGTGGGTCTAGTTTTGCTTTCCCCTTGTCTCATTATTTCTGATTAGTTCCAGCTGTGTTTCCACCTGTTCCCCATCCTCTCGTTATCCTGCCTACGTATTTTAGTCCTTGTCGTCGTGTCTAGTTTAGTTTTTTGTATTTGAAGTGTGTTATTTACAGACAAAATAGAGCTGCCTCTTTTAGTTCTTTTAGTTATGAGTCCTGCGTTTGGGTCCTACATCCTGCCTAGCACACAGCAAGTCCATGACAATATGACTTGTCTGTAGCAAATATTTTACCCAGACAGGATGGGTTAATGGGCCAACGAATAAAACAGAGTTTGAAAAGAAGTCTTAACTGCTGCAACTTGAACTGTGGTCTCAGGTGTGGTGATAAAATAATTAAGTTCAACATAAAGCTGTGTTTGCACTTCAAACATGGAAAGTATTAATTTTGTGAACACTAAAGTGAATTATTACATAAAACACTGGGTGGGTTAAAAAAGTTTTCATGAATATGAAAAATCAATAAAAATTTAATTTACAATTTGAATTAATGCCTGTAAACATGAATTAACATACTGGAGGTTGTGAGTATTCCACAAACCCAGGCAGCTACTTACACACTAAAATAAGTAGGCAAGTAAAGTAGTCAGTTTATTTTCTACCATTTATCTGGGTTTAGGTTACAGAGAGCAGCAGTCTAAGCAGAGGTGCCCAGACCTCCCTCTCACTGGCCACCGCCACTAGTTCATTGGGAGGACTTGAGGTGGAATCCTAGCCAGATGCCCAAACCACCTCAACTGGCTCCTTTTGATGTAGATGATTGGCAGCTCTACTCCAAGTCCCTCTCAAATGACTGAGCTCCTCACCCTATCATTAAAGGGACTGCCCCGCTACTCTCTGAAGGAAGCTCATTTCCACTGTTTGTATCTGTGATCTTGCACAGCCATGGATAACACAGAAACAAAACATTACTTTTAACATGAAACTTAAATGAAATGATTTATGATTATAAAGGATAGTCGCTCTGTCGTGAAAAGCAACTTTATGAAAATACAAAATATTTTAACATTGTTGATTTATGATCATGATAAATTCTGTCCAGTTTTCCAATGTTCATTCCAAGGCAAACCTCTGCTTGCAGGTCATAGCTGTCAGTTGATATTTTTCCATCAATAATCTACTTTCTTTAAGGCCAAGCACAATTTAGCTGCATCAGGGAAAACTGATGCAAAACACAAAATTATGATAACATAACCATGACCAAACCCAATTAATATAAAGGCGAAAAACCAAAATAAACCACAGCTGTTTCAGGACATGAGGCCTATTGCCCATTTCCACTTGCCAAGAACATGCTTGTGTAGTACCAACAGTATCAGCGAAAAAACTCAAACTCTTGTTGCAAGATTTCATGGCTTAAAAGAAAAAACAACAAACATAACATCATGTTTTCCAGCAGTTAACTAGCAAAGGAAAACGGGACCACTGGAGGGAAACCTGTGAGCTCCATGTTTTTTACCAACTGGAAAATATGACTCAGTTTTCATGATCTATGCCAATTCTCCATCATATAGTACATGCTAAATGCTACAGCTGTAGGAACTGTTGTATATATTGCAATAGTGAACTAGTGCATGCAATAAAATTATAAACTGACCTTAATCAAATGACCCAGAAATATGCCATACAGCAGTTCTGCAATGTTTTTTCATGGTCGTGCGTATGATAGTAAGCAGTGATGGTCGGATACCTATCAAGCTCATAAACAGAGATTATGCATAACAAGCATAACACTCTTGTCTCAAACACCCTGACAGTTATCAACTTAGGTTCTGTTTGCAAGTCCATATATGGGCCAATCTCTAGCTATTAAATGTGTTTGTTAGGTGCATCTGAAGTCAGCCAAGAACTGACTCCAGATGTAGAGCAAGGTATTTGCTGCACTGTCTGGCCAAAATGCAACCAAAAACATCCCAGTCCTTCACACAGAGGAAAGAGGGTTTCTTCTGAGGATATATGCTGCCTATGTCTTACATGTCAGACAATTAAAAACAGTAAAAATCAAAAAGATTTCTGAAAAGATCAATATTTTTTCCCCACTTTTTTAACACTATTTAGCAAGAATGCAAGATGGCTTTATGTTCATTCTCATTCTTTTTATCTTTCGAAAACTTACAAATGCAATCAGTGCTTCTCAAAGTCAAGTAAGGATCATTAATGGGTCTATTTCTAAAATACTATGACCACAGAACTGTTTGCTTTAGGGTCCTTCAGTTCCTACCAAGGACTAAGTCTTTTAAGAATAACTGTGTTTCCTAACCATTCTTAAAATGTTAACTAAGCTTTCTTGTATGTGTGGGATTTAAGGTGGGACCTTTTCACCTGGACACTTTCTAACACTTTTTGTTTTACAGACGAGAACCTGAAAAGAAAGACAGGAAATAAGTCAAAATAAATTAAATGTTGCAATATGTATGAAAGAGAAAGTTTCTCCTTAGTATCCTGCTAATGATGTGGAAAGCGCTCTAATTTATCTGGCCGAGGGTCACATCACCCAAGTTGAGAACCACTTCTCCACAACCCTCTCTTCTTTGGACTTTTGGGAACAAAAGTCTTAAAAATCAATTCCCATCTTGGCACCATTTAGAGTGACATACATTCACATTAGCCAAGTTCAGCTCAAAAGGCAAGCATGTCTTTCAAGAATCTACCCTGCTCTTGAAGCATGTCAGTCAAAATAAGTGACTACACAGAGACAAAGGTTTCTCTAACATACTTCTCTGATCTGCTAAAAGTCTGGACATTTTGGCAGACCCATCTCTCTCATGCTGCGGGGACAGAGGTCTCTGCTATCTGCATGGAACCTTGTAGGAGTAAAAAACTGACGAGGCAGCTCTTCACCACATAATAAATGGAGCAGGATTCATCTGGCTCTTTTATCCTCTTTCATTTGGCTTTTACTCGACTCTGTTTCTGTTTACGACCCTTCCATCATTCACTTGTCCAAATGTAAGATTTAGAATTAGAAGCGCTGACACAGAAGACACTACATTATACTTATGACAATAATGCAGATGTTTTCAATGACAAGGCATAATGCATAATGAGTCCGGAAGAAAATCAAATATAAATGTGTCTGAATGCACAGGAGACAGTGGAGGCTTTTTGTTTCAGAGGGAAAAGGCCAAGAAGGCAACATAAGCGCTGGAAAAAAAAGAGAAGCCAAAGTCAAGTGAGAATTCAAGCAACAAGAGAATGTGGACTGCACAGAAAACTGGCAGCATTTTTGAATGTGTCTGTACGTGCACTTGGTGTATGTGTGCTGCAAAGGGGCCTCCCGTACACTTAGCTGGAGCCACTTAGCTTTTGGATGGCGGCATTTAATTTAGGAGAGGTCGTCTGAAAAGCCTGGTTTGATTGCTTTTCTAAAACAACTTCATCTAAAAGCTTTAAATAACTAAATACCTCAGTGACAACAGCAAAGCAGTTCCAAACTCTTAACTACATCTCTGTGCCTGGGAATACACACAGAGCCACATCCATTAAATGGCATCAGTTGTGTGGTTACGGCATGAGTGGGTGGCTCAGAGAGAGCAGTGCCTTGAAATGAAATTAGGATTAGTGTGAGCAGTCGATTCCGCCAGGATCCTGCTGACTTGGAGCCAGACAGCAAACTTTTTGATCTGTTGCTTCTTCTTCTTTATCTACTTTATCTCCCCTTATTCCTCTGCACTCACAACTTCTTTCAGTCTCTGTTTGTCTGTATCTTCCTCTCCTGTTATGGCTGAGCTGACATTTATAAGGAGGCCACAGCAGGGTTCACAGAAGGTAACAGTCATAAAGTTAGACACACCTCTAAAGGCTGTCTCATTCACGGACACATACAAATGAATTGGCCATGTGACCGCTGTGGCACAATGCCAGTGGGTTGTTTTTTTTTCCACCGGCAAATTAACCAGGAGGAGGTGGAACTACAGCTCAGAAGATACTGGAATTTATTACAGGACTGCCTGATATGAAGTCACAACAGCTCATGCTAATTTCCCCCATAATTCACACGTCCAAATTTCCACTGTTCTGTTTCGCTTATGTTGTGCCGATCATGAAAACATGTTATGCTTTTAAGACAATTCTAGCTTTGTAAGCTTGGAGGATGTTTTGGTGAGTAAGGGAATGACTAATCTCTCCTCGTCGCTACATGTTGTACCAATGATGGTCACTGGCTGTTCATCAGAAGAAACATGAAAGAGCCTTTTGCCAGAGAAACGTTTGGGATTCTAGTTTCAACTTCTTCGTTTTAAGTAAATTTGATAATCGGTGTGCTACAGAACAGCACTGAGCTTGTGCATGAGTTTATCTTCCAAGAAAAGCACAATAACCTACAGTTTCAAGAAAATGGGATCCAGCAACAGCTGTAAGATTACATTTTACCACAGAAGACCACATCAGTTGCCAGCTAAGAACAGGATACAATGTCATAAATAAAAAAAGCTGAAACTCCAGTTCAAAGGTGGTGCTGTTTATCATCACCCAGAATATATATATAGTGGAGTTCTGTGCAAACGCACAGCTGTGGATTAATGGCAATATGGGAACCATACAGGTCAAAGGAAATCACTGTCTTGCTTTATCTCTTTAGAAGAGCTGTCACATGTGGGAATTAGGTTTAAACCTGTCGCACATGTGTCGAGTTCTGCAGTAGGAGCAGAGACGCCGGAGAGGGCTAAAGGTCAACTTTATATTGCATTTGAAAAAAATGACTTCACAACTCTGATTAGAAGATGACAGAAAAAGTTGCATTAATGTTATAGAAACTGATACTATATTTGGCACAAAAACATTTGTACAAATTAAAAATCAAATTTTGTCAAATGAACTGAGGCAATAAAATCAGCATCATGACTTTGTTGGACATTGGCTGTACTTCAAATGACTGCTCATTCATATTGTGCATGCATGTTCTCAGTTCTTAACGAGATCAGACAGTTTAAGAGGGAGTAGTTTCAGACTGCATCCCGAAGTGTTACTTAAAGCTAACTAAATGGGTTTCTAGGATGTAAGTGTGTAAGTGTGTGTGTGTGTGTCCTACATTATAATTCAACCTTAAATCTACATGACAGAGAGTAAATGACGGACAATAAAATCACTTCCTTCATGTGTCCAAGACATTACAGCCACATTTTGTTACGCTCTACTTTTCTCTTCCTCTCTGTCAGATTTTCTACAAACTGAGGATAAATGTGTCTCATCTACAGCAGCCGTTACCAACCTGCAGAACTTTTTCAGTGACAAAGGGAAGATTGTGGAGTTGCTCATCTAATATGAAAAAACAAAACAAGCAAACAAAGCAATAAAAATAGTGACTCACTAAGTAATACTAATTTAGTGTGTTTGAAAACTAATCAAATTTAATGGGTAAATGATTATCTATAAGCAACAAATTAAATGCAAACAGCATATCTGTTGAAATGTCCACCTCTGCCACACCAAGTAAACACCAATGCAACCTTGCCATTGGTACTAACATTTTAAATACAAAAATTTCTATATTCATATTTATTTAAATGTGATTTAACCAGTTACAACTTGACCAAATGCTTTTGTGAGCTATCACCAAGCTTCTGGCATAATTCTGACTGAATACTTGATCTTTGTTGGCATGGACCCAACTTTTACAAGCTATTTTTTTTCCAAAACCATTGTTAATAGGTGTCCTGTCAGTTCATTGTCCTGTTGGAGCAGCCAATTGTGTTTCAGTCAAGCTTTAAGATGTGGATTTTACGGCAGGGGCTTCTTTCGTGGTCGGCTACGGTGATAAAAGACTCATTCTAGTTAGTTTGGTGTTCCAGCAGTTTACAGTTCATGGCAGGTTTAGCCTTGATGGTTCTTGCATCGTTTCTGAGCATCCTAAGAAATTTCCTTTGATCTGAGTGTAACCGATTGGGTCTTTTTATGACCCTGGCAAAGTGGTGATGATCCTTGACTTTCCTTCCTTTGTTTCTTTTAATAAATAGCCATTAAGCTTCTGGAATGGGCTTCCCAAATCCTAGATCTCCCAGCTGAAGATTTTGTAGACTATGCAAAAGACAGGTCTGCTAGCACACAGACTAATTTTAATTAACTAACAATTTTGTCAAGGTCAGAATATCCCCCAAAAATAATGCCAGAAGTGTACTGATGACTAGCAAAGCATCCGGTCGAGCAGTTCTCTAAGGCAAATTTAACAAAAAGTTAGTAAGCAATATATGCTTGACCCTGTATGTTTACTTTTAAACCTCTGCGGATTTCCAAAATAAATTCCTGTGCACCCAATCCGTGTTTTTTTTTTTTTTTATATTTAAAGATGTACGGTGTACAATCATTCTATGTCTTTTGGAAAAATAACTGTTCAAGAAATGATTAAAAGCCCAGTATTACTATGACTTTGATGCCAATGATAATGATAATGAACATATGCAAAGAAAATCTGACTTTACAGAAAGGTCTGAAGCAGATGTGTACTCCACTCCACAACAAAGAAAACAGAAGAACAGCTAAACATAGTAAAGGTTGGTCTTCTTAAGTCATCAAACTTATAAGATGGCCTATTTTTACCCAAATTAACAAATTACTCCGTGACTAAAGAAAGCAAGTTTTTTTTTTTACATGTAAAAACGTATCAAAACTGACTTTTGCAGGTTTTTATACAGAGCAGAGATCCTGTCTTTGCAAATGTGAAGGCAATCAAACAAACAAACAAACTGTTTTGCCATTTATGAGGATGTATTGCATTTGAAACATAATGGTTGGTGCAAAAGTGTAGTTGAATTCAGCTGGCAAAAGCATTTGGAAAAACTGATCCAGAACAGCTGAAAGATCATTTGATATCCAGTCAGTCACAAACCTTATTCATGCGAGCTGAACAAACAAAACTGCCTTCTCTGTGTTATTTAAACGGTTTTCACTTTAAATAAACACCTCGTTGCATGCACACAAGCAAAACATCAGAACAAAAGCACAGCAGGAGTTATAGGAGTGCAGATTTGCTCAACTTCCACAGGAAAAACTCTCAGTTTTTCCAATAGAACAGAGTTTCCAAATAAACACAATATCTTGAGTATCTGTACAATAGGTCACCACATGCAGAGGAGGGATATTGGAAAAATTGGGCAAAGAATAATGAATGTGGGGTTGCCAGGCTTGAGGAGAAGAGGAAGACTATATACACCAGAGAAGATGTTTGGATGTTGTTAGAGAGGACATTCAGAGGATTGCTGTGAAAGAACAGGATATAAAGGGTAGGGTGAGACGGAGGCAGAAAAATGTGACCTTTTTATGATGCTCTTCTTCTCACGTTATGTCATTCTTTTTATTATATCTTTTATAAGGAGATTATCAAAATATGTAGTGTTAGTGGCTTGAACTGAAGTTAATAGCTTTCAACTGATTTCATAAGAGATAAAGTTGAACCTTTGACTTAAAGATTTCTCTTAGATCACTGTTCAGTGTCTGTTTTGAGGCTCCTAAGAGCTTCTTTAACATCATAAATTGTTGTCAAAGTCATCCACTGACACACACACCTTACCTGCAAGGCAAAGTCCAAATATGGTGAGAAGAACCAGGATGTAGAGGAAAACAATGGCGTACTTGATAGATGAGAGGGAGTTCAGATGGCTGCAACACTGGTCCTGCTTCCTGCGACGCTTTGTAGAAACTGAAAAGAAGGATTTACTATAAATACCAGCAAATGGCATTCTGAACGAAATCATTAACCATGGGTTGTTCCTAGTAAGAACAACAATTTGGCTAAATGTCTCTTACGTTGTGAAAGAACAGAGGTAAAAGTCAGTGAACATAATGGAAATCAGATTTATTGCTGATAATAACTGTAAAAGAAAATCCAAGATTCCCAACATCCATATTTTCCCTCTTTGAACTTCTGAATGACGCCCAAAACTCAGCAATCACGCTAACTGAAAGTTCATTTTGAACCCAAGAGGTATTTGATCACGTTTGCATAATACTCCATAATAATATTGCCTGTGCAAAAACAGAAAAACAAAGCTGCTCTCTATTTCATTCAAGGTCCAACCAAGCAAGAAGTTGCCAATAAAATTGTGAAAATAGTGATATTTAGTAGTATTAAGTAACAATTAAAAAAAGTTGGTTACAAAACCATTTAATTGTATGATGACAAGTTTACATTTGGTTGGAAATTACCAGGGGTGTAATTTTCAGGGGGGTTAGGGGGGTTTTGACCCCCCCAAATATCAGACCCAACCAATATACCCCCCCCCAATAAAGTTATGAATTATCTTGTATAAATAGGCTGTTGATTTTCTTTACTCATTTCAGTTATTACCAGCAAAATAGAGATCTTG
This sequence comes from Mchenga conophoros, assembly GCF_057382185.1. Lineage (NCBI taxonomy): Eukaryota > Metazoa > Chordata > Actinopteri > Cichliformes > Cichlidae > Mchenga > Mchenga conophoros. The sequence continues at coordinate 19,108,284 of NC_140540.1, forward strand.
CCCCCCCCCAATGTTCAGCACAAAGTTACGCTGATGGAAATTACTTGTATATTCCTTATATCATATCTGGAAACATTGGGGTTATTACAACGGAAACAGTTAATAAATTTAAACTTATAGTACATCATAACACACATACATCACAAAGTTTCCTATAAGGGAATTCATCTGAGTGGACTACGTTACACAGCATGAACTGCACAAATGGTCTCACTAAGGAGCTCTTGCTGTAATGCATGTCAGCACTTAGCACTGCTCTCAAGGTCAAACAGATGTTTGAGAATTAGTCTTAATAAAACTGACACAGCACCGTTTATGAGTAATGAACTTTTTTTCCCCTTCTACATCTGTGTGTGTGTCAGACAGCTTGGCAGGAAGCAGCAATGAGGCAGTTGATGTTGCTGATGAGAACATTCCTTTTAGGTCAAGAGGATGGGAAGAGATTTTCTAAGGAGTCACATTCTTCATCAGATATTGGAATAGAAAAGAGAATTATGTGTTTTCTTCAGACATTAAACGTATAATTCAAAGATTATTGTGTTACACACAGATAAAGTCATTTTTGTCTCAAGGAAACAACAAGACGTAATTATGAGATTTGAAGCGCAGCTGATATGACTATAAACTCACTGGGCACTTCATTAAGTACACCATTTTAACTAGTGGTGCAACGGATCAAAAATCTCACGGTTCGGATTGGATCACGGTTTTAAGTCACGGATTGGATCAATTTCCGGATCAGCAAAAATAGAAAAAAAAGACAAAAATTCGACTCGCCGTTTACTTATTTAAGTATTTTTTGCCTATTAAAAAACATTCAACTGAAGACTCATTCCACACACTTATATAAAAACAAATTAAGGTGCAATATGGACATTATGGACCATGCTGGGCAGCCTCTGCATCCTCTGCACACGGCCATAAACAACCAGAGGAGTCTGTTCAGTGAGAGGTTGCTTCTCCCAAAGTCAAGGGCCAGCAGACTTAAAAACTCCTTTGTCCCACACGCCATTAAACTGTTTAACTCCTCGCTGGAGGGGAGAGGGAGGGGAAACGGGGACAAAGGAGGGGGGAACAAGTAAGCTGTAGTGCCTTTTCACTGTGCAATAGTTTTTGTTAATATCCAACGGTGTAATAAACTCACAATACTTGAAATGTGCCGTTCCCTTGTATTCTTATTCCTATTTATTCTATTTATCTCTTTTGTATACTCTGTATTTATATATGTGTATATATGGTATATTTCTGCTCACATTCTGAAACTTCTGTCGGTGCTGTGCTACTGGAAACTGAATTTCCCGGAGGAACCCACCCGAGGGTTAAATAAAGTTTCATCTAATCTAATGTAATCTATAGGGCAGTGCAGGGCTTTGTATCTACCACTCCGCTGTGATATAACGAGTGGTCATGGTCACGTGGCTTTCTGTTGCCCTGGAGGTCCACCCATTTGTAGTTAGGGCAACAGAAGATGCCTGGGACAGTTCAGCCATAACTTTTAAAAACAAGCAGATGTGATGTTAGAACGCCTTTATTTTTATTTTAGTACAATAGACAGCTGCTGGGGTTTGGGGTTTGTTTAACCTGAGTAGCGAAAAGACCGTGGGGGGGTTGAAAACGATGTGCCGGGAGTCCGCTGTTCTCGCCGGCTCTAGTGATCCTCGACCTCGCTGTCTGCTATGGAGCTGGTGGGTCACAGACGTCTCCGAAAACATCGGAGCACGTTTGGAAATATATGACATCTTGATAAATCGAGCAGATATTTGAAGTTTACACAGCTACATTCTCGCTTGAAAATAACTTAAAAGTTTATTTTGTGACCCAGAAAGAGTAATATTTAAAAGTTTTCAGCCCCGCTTGTCCGCCATTGCCACGTTTGAGTTTTGGACGAAATGCATTCTGGGATATTTAGCTGTACCAAGTCCACACAAGTCACCACCGATGCATGCTCGATAAAACAGGCGGAGCGAGAACACATCCAGGACTTTTTCGCGTTCTCGGCTTGATGAGTACTTAGAATTGGAACAGTACTTGGTCTCCGACTGATGACGTATCACGAGTACGCAAGTACGCACAAGTACGCATATTGAGACAGGGCCTATACTTCTCCTGCTCATACATGCTTGGAACGACCTTGTCACACTGAAATGGACGCACAACGAGATATCATAGTGTGGCTCAAGCACGTTCATCACAGTTTAAACCCCTTGTTTTGCACAACGGAATATGGCCTCCCGTCTGCAGCTAAACACCAGTAGCTTTTGTAATAGCTTTAGCCCGGTCGGATTGGGCAGCAAAGTGCTGCTTAAATGCCGCAAACTCCTCTGCTCCGCCACTTGGACCGCTAGCGCTGGCCATAACTATCGCTTGACAGACCCACCACGCCACCTTACACATACTTTTCTTTTCTTTTTCGAATCTTCGGATCACGTGCGTACCGAACCGTGGAGTGGGATCGGTTCGGATTTCGGATCAACCGTGATCCGTTGCACTACTAATTTTAACTGCTTGTTAATGTGAATATCTGTTCAGCCAATGCTTGGCAGTAACTCACTGTATTTATGCATGTACACAGGGTTAAAATGACCCCCTGTTAACTAACTTGAACCTGGGGCTACAGTTCGCTAAGAATCACCAATGTTGAACAACTGAAGATTGGAAAAAACTTTCCCTGGTTTGTGTATCTTAATTTGTGCTGCAACATTCAGATAGTGGGGTCAGAAAAGTATAAACACACTGATTCATCCTGCCTTATAGCAACATCTGACATTATAGGCTGATGGTGATTTAGTGATATTGTCTTGGCACACTTTGGGTCCCTTAGTACCAATTTAGCATTGTTTAAATGTCACAGCATACGTGACTTTTTGTTGCTAATGCTTATGAGCAGCACTACTTCTAATAGTAGTTTCCAGGAGGCTATCATACACAGTCCTTCACAGTCAACAATTCTCAGTCTATTAGAGAACCTTCGGGAGGTTTTGGAGCAGCTGATTCATATCATGATGTGCATCTGACAAATCTGCAGCTACTGTGTGATGTTAGCACGCATTTATGCAATAGATTGCATCTTTCTAGTACTGGGTTGGACAACCAGTGAAGTGGCTATGATTGTAAGTAGCTTTCTGAACAGAATACAGAAGCAAGATTTCTGATTTGAAATGTAAGGTTTTTGTTTTTTGTTGGAAAATAAGTTCTTGATTTCATAAAGAAGTCAGAATTAAAGCCACTGAGGGCCAGCACTGAACTGATTAAATTAAACTAGCTAGCTACTCTTAATTTCTGTTCACTGTCTGGATAATTAATTTTAATATTACACAAAGTTGTTTGGTAAATTAGAAAGGTTCTAAAATACAACTAGTATGGACAAATAAACAATACAATGCTTACATTGCCTTATTTAAAATATAAGCAATTTCCATTTATATATTTCGTTTTACAAATGCACTTAAGTTTCCAACTCTTATCAAGAGGGAAAAGCTATTTGTGGACAGCTGTTTTACATATCAAGAGGAAAGCGGAAAACTACAGCTAAATATTAAACATTCTTATTAAGATAAACCACATGGAAAAATGTGAAATGTTAACATTATCTTGATCTCTTTAATGGGATTAATTTGCTATGATTTCTCAGAATCTGATTACCTAAATACATTTGACGACATAACTGTATCAAATACATGGATCAGTCAGTCTCCAAAGGGTACAGAGGCATGCTTTCCACCGATCTTGCTTGATCCGAAATGTCTTGGGAAAAAGGCCGTAGGTATCCGAGGGAAAACATGAACGCTGTGATAAAAATCTCACACGAGTTTATAATGAGAGTCCATCTTCCTGTCAACAGTCATGATGTTGCAGCAGGGTTTCATTTGGACCGTGACAATCCATCTCTCTCTCACACACACACACACACACACACACACACACACACACACACACACACACACACACACACACACACACACACTTTATGATGAAGAACACACACACCTCCAGCATTAGACAAACACAGCTGGCTTAGATGTATGTACGTGTCACATAGTTGGAGTGTATAGAAACCAAAATGGTCCTCTAAGCCAGTCTGCCTCTTTAAGTGATGTTGGAATACTAAACTGAAAACAATGACACGTAACACTCTTTAATCTCAGCAAACATTTTCATAACAACATGTATCACGAGGGAAACATTATCAAACATTTCAGCGTGACTGTGAGACATGCGTTACTGGACCTTTAACAGTTTGGGATGTATACGAGATGAGAAAATCGTTTCCATGGCATACATGTGTGTATGTTTGTATATTATGCAAGTATGGAGCGAGAGAGGTGATTAACTTAGCATAAACACTGGAAATTGAATATGTAACGGTTTTTTCCCCACAAGAAATGAGTTATAACTCCTTTAACTGGGCTTGTATGACTTAAACAGTTTAGAGGTAGTAGGAGGCATATAATTAAACTTTGGACAGCCAGATTTTTTTCCCCTCAGTCTTTATACTAAGCTAGACTAGTTGCCCCCTTTCACAAGCTTCACAGGTGGTGGAGACCAAAAAAAGACAGCTAATCTTATTTACCACACTGTCTTTTAAAAACTCCTACATTTATGATTTTCTTCAGCATGATTACATTGCACTGGCTGTTTTATAAAAAAAGAATACTATCTAAGCCTGAGTTGGTGACTTTAACTAAGAGTGTTTCTTTTTCAACTGACATCTGAGAGCAAAGGAAGCCAGTCAGTAAGTAACTCGACTCATTTGGAAATTATATTATCGTCCTGTTTTATGTTTTTGATTCACGTGTCTTTGGCGATATGTTGTTAGCATACAGCACTGTTTAATAAACAGATTAGACTGGAATTAGCAAACTTTGAGCTTTCCTTTATTAGTAAACTTGGAGAAGCAACAAAAAAATCCTACTGATTTTGACAAATCTACAGAATCTGTTTGTTTCCAGCTGAGTTAGTGTGAGTCTGGGTATGTACACGCGCTTGGGTAAAATGGCTGAATTTTGCTGTTCTTTTAAATGTAACTTTCCAGATCAAATACACATGCTGTCTGGCAAGTATAACAGATTCCATAAACACTTGGCACTCTGTAGGTCTCTGTAATTGACAGGTGATTTTTTTTAAAGACCCCATTCTAAGCTTGCACGTTTAACCATTAACATGTGAACGTCAAATTAATAATAGCGTGCTATTATAATTCCTAATCATCCATGAGACTGTGGGGGGGGGGGGGACTTAATGACACTTTAAATTATAAGACCACCAAGCAAGGATTTTTCTTCCAAAATAAAAGAGACTCTCCAACACAAATACATAATGTCTCCTGAGTCGAGCTGGTGGAGGTGTTATAACCGTTCTATGACTGGATAAAAGTAGATTAGGTTGTGCTTATAGATTATGAGCAAATGTTGAAAAGGAAATGCAGCTACAGTGCTGTGAAAAAGGGTTTGTCCTCATTGTTAAATCATGAATTAAACAATTAACCACAATTTTGGAAAGCTAAGCTCAATTTCACTGGCTGCACCCAGGCCTGATTACTGGCAGAGCTGTTGAATCAAAACATCAGTGAAATAGATCCTGTCTGATGAAATGAGGCAGGCTAAGACCTCAAAAAGCATCACATCATCTAAAGAAACATAGAAAGAAGCAGCTGAGAAACAAAGTCACTGACATTTTTCGGTCTGGAAATGATTGCAAAGCCATTTCCAAGGCTTTGGGACTTCAGTGAAACATTGGTGAGAGCCATTACACACAGGGAGAAAATTTCTAACAGTGTCAAACCTTCCAAGGAGTGACGGGCCTGCCAAAATTACCCGAAGACCACATCGACAACCCATCTAGGACTTCCCAAAAAAAGCAGAACGACATCTAAAGAATCGCAGGCCTCACTTGCCTCAGTTAAGGTTCATGATTCAACAATAATAAAACAAATGGCTCTAAAAAACAAAACGACAGTTCTGGAGTGGCTTAGTCAAAGTCCAGGTTGAGATGCTTTTTGGTATAACCTTAAACAGGTCGTTCATCCTTGAAAACCTTCCAATAACGCTGGACTCATTAAAACAATTCTGCGTAAAAGAGTGGGCCAAAACGGCTATGTGAAAAGATGCATTTCCAGTTATTCCTGCTTGACTGTGGTTCTTGCTGGGTCTTTGCTATTTCCCTCTAGGCGAACACTTTTTTCACAAAGAGCCAGGTAGCTTTGGATAACCTTTTCCCTCAATGAATGACAACATCATTTAAAATTAGCATGTTCCATTTGCTTGGGTAAACTGTGTTAACTTTGACTCTTCTCTGTAAATCATATTTGCATTATGTATTTTTTGTAGAGAATTTGCTGCTAGATCTTGTGCTGTTTAAAAAAAAAAAAATCCAGTTTTAGGGTGTGCTCGCGCTAGGCTCAGTTGCTTTATTCTGGTCTCGAGCCTGATGTGTCCCCTCCTCACTGCCCTGCTAGCTTGTGCTTACGGTGCTCTTAGTGATTAAAGCCCTAGTAATCTTCACTTTACCCCAGCATCTCAGCTTTCTGACGATGATTTTGTTGATTAACTGGGGAAGCAGTGACACACTGGCTTCTCTTATATATGACGAACCACAGATAAGGCCGGCCAAAGACACAAACCAAGAATCCCAGCTGTGCACAAAAACAGCCAAACTATGACATAATTAAGAGCACTCAGACTTTCCAATACTTGCCGCCTCTGTTATCTTACCTTTGTGATCTGGGAATATCTCTCAAAAGTATAAAAATGTAGTAAATAGTTATTCTGATACATAAACAGCAAATAAACAGAGCATAATTTAGCCTCAAATTCTTGTCCAGTACACCAGTCATCTGTGGATGTAACCTGGCCAGTCAGTCAGCAAAATTTGCTCCATTAGTGATGCTGATGACTTTTCCATCTTTAGCCTGTGGCGATAACCTACAGCGTTATCTCCACAGCGTTATCATTATGGTCCCTTTAAAACCAATCGTTTATGTGCTACAAGTGACTATTTGTGACTATTAAAAAAACCAACACAGTGTGATATGACCAAGGTAATTAATAGAAATTAAACAATTGATAGGAAATAAATAAGTTATGTTTGAGGAAGCTCTGGCATTCTGTGCCCAGATAATTATCACAGATATTGATAACCCGGGAACACCTTGACCCGTGGGTTGGAGGACAGGATAGAATCAGCTCTGCTGTTAGTGGAATTAATGATAGAACAAGATATATTATTTATCACATAACTACATTAACAAATGTTTCAAATGCCTTCCACAGAGAAAAATTGGGAAAAATGTGTATTTCCTGAGTGGTTGGCGAGTGGTTGCTGTAGGTTACTGGCTGAATCCAGATAAAATCAGTCACAAAAGCTACACGTTTGTTTTCTTCTTTTGCCTTCTCTCTTTTAGGGGTCACCACAACAGATCATCTGCCTCCACCTCACATTATCTAAAATATCCTCCTCTGTCACAATAAACATGAGTACATTCTATCCAGCTTTGTAAGGCTTCAGTCACACAGGGATAGAGACCGGTTAGTGTATCTCTGGCAATCACCAACCTCCAGCAACCACTTGCCTTTCCATGGCTGCTGGAGGTTGTTGTCAGTGGGTGAAATTGGTCACAAAGAGGATGTAACTTTTGATATATGTTAAATGCAAGTGAACATTCCCTGTTTCTGAGTGGCTTCACACTCTTCACAGTTTTGTTAGCACTTAGTGAGCAGTTGGCAAGTGTTTGCAGACCAGTCAGTGTCTAACTACGGGTGATTGCAGCAATCTGCTAGTTGGGAGTGAGCATGAGGGACGAGATTAGCTCAGATCAAGAGAGAGAGACAATGCTGTGATGATTTGGACATGTACAGAGCGGGGATGGTGGGTATCCCAAACAAAATATGTCATGGGAGGGGAGGAGAAAAAGAGGAAGACCACAGAGTTCATGAACGTAGTTTTAACAGAAATGTAAAGGAAAAGGAAAATGTTTATTGTGACAGAGGAGGATATTTTAAATAATGTGAGGTGGAGGCAGATCTGCTGTGGTGACCCCTAAAGAGAGAAGCCAAAAGACTGTATAGCTTTTGTGACTAATTTTATCTGGAGTCAGCCAGCAACCTACAGCAACCACTCGCTAGCCAGTTAGGAAATACACATTTTCCCCCTAGTCACAGGTTGTTGCCAGGAGCCACCAAACCATCTCTAGGTCTGTGTGACTTAAATAAATAAGCTGAGGTGAAGCTTACCACACAGCTAACAACTGTAACTGCCCGTTTTGGTTTTCACTACTTAAAGTAACAACACCTCACTAATGTTAACTGTAAGCCAAACTTGAAACTTAAATAGGCGTGTTATAAACAAATCACCCCCTGTTCAGTTGTCCCAAAGATGAAGAGTAGCAGCCAAAGAGCATGTTTCAGTAAAAGTTTGGCATCTTAACATGTAAGTGTGTAGCAGTTAGTCTCAAGCTGTCATTTGAGAAACTAGAGTTTTGGGCAATCTGCCTGGTTAATTTAACCTCTGTTTTTAAAATTCTGTCAGTCTTGTGCTTTAAAACTGTTTGGTAGAAATGCTCTCTTTAATTGAATGAGGTGTGAAAGTGTTCTTGGATTAGTAAAAGTGGACGAGGACAGTTTCTGATCTGTACGGCCATTGTCCACTTTCCATTAAAATGTCAACAAATTCTTAAGTTGACATTTAATAAGTCTTTCCCAACAAACTGGCCGTTCCTGCACTGAAACCTGAGACCACCACAGGGTCAACTGCGGATTCATTCAGCTGCACCTGCATTTACACACATATACAGATGTTGCTCCTGGATATTTCTGGCTTCTATAGATGACCACAGTGAGAGCAGCGTGAGAGCCAAAGGGTGACAGCATTGTGCCTGTGTGTTAGCGCACTTGACAGATCCGGTCTTTGTTATCAGCGTGTGGGTGGCTTTTGTATATATATGAATAAAAGGTCCTGAAAATCAGTTATTTTTCCATTTTGTTTCCTGCTTTTTCCGGTAAGTTTTCAGAGCTGCCCTTGTCATTAGAGAACACCCTTCACTACAAACATCTGTGATCACCTACTTATTGCAGCAGGACATGCAGTGGGTGCGCTGGGAGGTTAAATCGAGGTTGTTCCTTTGGAAAAAGCCTGCATTTTAGTTAAAAGAACTAAAGCAGCAAGCCTTGGGTTCAACTCAGCACTTTCACAGCTCAGTTATTCCTCCTACCTTCATCACACAGGTTGAGTTTGGACAAGTTGTGTCCATCATAGGCCTCTTCATAAAGCGAGACGTTCTCTCTCTCTTCATTTGTGCTCAGATACATGGCCTTGTTCTCCATCTCCTCCTGAGAGAACAGAGAAAATACATATGCTTATTTTAGGATTGTAATCTGTCTAAAACCAAAATAAATATTTGAAAGTTTAATCTAATGTTGAGTGAGTTTACACGCACATGGAAACCAAAATCTGGATCAGTCCGCTTCCTGTATATTAGCTACATTTCAGTATTTTATTTTGGTTAGCCTCAAATGCTAATATTTAAAATGATCTGCTCAGAAACCATGCTGTTATACAATGTTCAAGCAGAGACACAGCTTCTTCATCCTAAAAACAGCATGTGATGTTAACTGAAGATTAAATGTACAGTTTTCACTACTTACGTTGTGACTGCAATGGTTGCAGTTATTGAATGTACTTTTTCAGTGACTGTCAACCACTGTCTATATGCAAAATATGGGCACAGCCACCTTAGAGTCACCTTTTGGTTATTGAAGTCCCAGTGGGAAGCTTTTTCTGTTGCCACCTTTGTGTGTTGAAACCAGAGTGCATTTCTGCTAGTAGGAAACTAAAAGAGCCATGCTCATACAGGATTGATTTGTCAATCACAAGGTAGGCATGCACAAAACCAGACCATTCTTTATCATACCTTTTGACTACAAGTAAACAGCAAACTGTCTACTGAGGGCATGAATCAAAGGAGTCGACATTTTTCCCCCCATAGATTTCCACAATCTGACTTTAACTTCCATCTTTCTTTCTACACAGTCCACACTGTCAGCATCTCACAAGTACAGGTGGTCCTTAAAAAGTAAGTGTGAGCTACTGCCTTCTATTACTGCGAATGAGGTAGAGCAGCTGTGGGAGCGCTGATCAGCTTTAAACAACAATAAACACACATTTCCAAGCTAAACAGAAGGAAACGCTTATGATATGGCAGTCTTTAAGCCAGTGTTATGCGATTTGTTTCCTCAGCCAGCAGAGATGGAGAGAAGTCATGTTTCAGCCCAATTACATTAGTCTTTTTGCTTTTAGAAAGCAACATTTAGAAAAGGTATGAATGAAAACACATAAAACATTATGAAAGGTCAGTCATAGGCCATGAGAAAAGGAGTTATTCACCTTTCATACCAACTGGCAGTGAGCAGTGTGTGGAAGTGGCTTCTGCTTCTCAAGCAATTTGGTTTAACTTCTGTGCCAGTTTTCCAAAACATGGTGGAGTATTTGAATGTCAGCCCAAGTGGAAATGGTAAGTGAGTAAATATAGAGCTGGTAGCCATACTCAATTTTATAAATTATCTGATGAACAGTCTAATTAACAACCACTTTCTGAAATATATTGAGTCTGCAGTGGCAGCAGAACAAGAAATTTTGCCCACAAAAATAAAAAGCAGTTTTTGCTCTGTACTTTCTGGATGTTGGATTTTTGGTTAGATGGGATACTACTGTTGAGAGATTTCCAGTTTACACATATGCTGTTTTCATATCTTTATACATGTGACAACGCAAGTTTTAAACATGGGAATGTACTGTGTTAGATTGTATTAGACAATTAAGTTTTCACTTACATGTTAATACTGTAACCAGTAAATAATCACTGTTTAATTACGCATTTTTTCCAGACACCTAGGTAAACACAAGTACTTGGAATGAGAAGGATCCATGTTGTAATTCCAATTTAACCCTTGATTGAAAACATGACTTAATTACCAGTAACTAAGCTGGGGATTACAGCCAGTTTAGCATCATATGAACACTACCATTTCTAATTTGAGATTCCAGCAATAATTTGAAGAGTAATAACTTATGATAACATTAAAAATAAATGATTTAATTAATCATTAGCTCAAGTGTATCTTTGAGCTTGAACAACTAGAATCCGGCAGACTGCTCAATATTTCCAAATATATTGGTGGAACTAAAGAAGAAAATGCGAAGAAAAAAATTCTAACACTGTGAAATGTAAAAAATTATATTAGCAAAATTCATTACTGCATTTTGTTTGACTTTCTATTTTCTCTCAAATACCCAAGGTGAGGAATGCAGAGCATTTTAACAGATTTATTTATGGATTCCAGTAGATCCTTCTCTTGGAAGCAGTAATCCCACCTTGAGCACCAGGTTGACAGTGTCATCAAGCAGCTGAGTTACATGACCTCTTGTGTAACTCAGTTTTAATAAAAGCACACAGAGGTTTACATTTTATTTAAGTCTTAAGGACTTAAATAAAACGAGGAACTTATTAGCATGCATGTTTAGGTTCTAATAGCATGAACTCGTTCACCAGACTGTTTACTTTACGTCGAGCATGTTTACTTTTCTAGCTTGGGCAGGGTTTCCCACAGTATGCATAAGGCAAACCAAATATGAATAATATAAAAGGAAACACAGGACAAATAAGACAGGGATAGAGAGGTTATGTCAGACACCTCGGAGGGATAAAATGAAATCTGCTGTAGTACGGAGTCGTGGGTTTTAAACTTCCACAAACCCTAGTGGCAGATCTGTGAGTATTTGAGAAAGTCATTAAAAAGCGTTCAGTCAAGTCTCTCATTAAAGATAGGATAGGGGGTCAGGTTGACATTTAGACTAAGACTAGGCAGAAGCCATTAGGGTTGCTAGGTGACTCCACTAAAAACTCCACACTCCCATACATGTGTTTGTGCGTGTGGGGAGAGTTATCTTCTAATTACACTGCGTCTGGTGGGATATAACACTTTTAATCGCTCAGTGCCAACAGAGGATGGTGGGAAAGCCAAGCAGTTAGTGTTTTACCTCTCCAGCTCTGCAACTACAGACCTTTGTTTTTTCTGGATTTGATCATAAAAAATTAATTAAAATAAACACCACATGAATATTAGAGAATTTTAAGCATGAAATGAATGAGATAGCTACACACATGCCCATACTACAGTTTTGTTTACTGTGTGTGTTTTAATCGCTGATTATGTGGTTGCTAGGCAACAAAATGATGCTATAATATAAACATGCACGTTGCAGTGGATACAAATTAAGATGTTAGTGTTGTGAAATTCAAAGGCTACAATGCTTTCATAAGGTGTTCATTTATAGGTGGTTGCTAGAAAGTGTGATGACATCATATCTGATATAGATGAGAACCTTCAGTGGCCTAAAACATGCCTGTTTGCCAGTTTTGATTGGTTGATTCCTGACATTCTTGTATATGCAAACCAACAAAGATTTTGTGTATTATAGTAATATAAAAGACAAATTTTCAGAGTTCTGTGGTACACATACAAGGTAATTACAGAGAAATTAGAGCAGAGAAACAGCAATCAAAGAATCCTAAATAGAGATTTATGTGAGAATTTCCTAACGTCAAAAATGGCCGTTGTCGCGGCCCTCCTGTTGTTAGCTCCAAATTGCAGTCTGTTTGATGTCTGATGTCCATGTGAGAACAGTGCGGGTACTTGTTGGCGAATTAATACAGTAGCAAAGCACATTGGTATCCTGTCTACTTCCTGTTGCACATTCTGCTGAGGCAGGGCTCAGATCTAACCCAAAAGGAGAAAATTCAAGTAGTAACCAGGTCATGCCATGTTGTTGCTCCATGAGATTGGGATCAGGGGCACATCTACTCAATACACATACTTGATCCTCCTAACACCATCCACAATTATGAGTGAAAAGGCTTGTTTTGGGAATCATCTTACATTTAAGTAGATATATATTGGGGGAAAAGATGTTAGCTCCCACAGGATAATCATACTGCTTTTCATTTTGAACTACAAAGATCTTGTAAATCCACTTTAGACAAGCACTTTTGCATTAAAAAAAAAATCTAAAATCCAGCAAGTTCTTTCAACCAATACAAAAAAAAAAATGTCTTCGTAGTGTCATAACAGTGACCAGTACCTGCTTAAGTGATTGGTTGCAGGGCAGATTCCAAAGCACATTTGTTTTGTCATAATCACTATAGTATGTCTATATTGTATTTTGGCTCTTGGTCTATAATGCACCTGGCAACAAAATGTAAAGAGACCACTAATTACATGCCTACTGGCCACAGTTTGAATGAAAAGAAAATGAAAAGCTTTGCTGTTAATAGCAAATTGTTGGGTCTGATAAAAGTAATAGAAACAAATCTAGTTACCTTGCCATCATGACTGTCTCCGCAACAGCCAGGGGATTTATTTGGACATTTATTTTGAAACAACACATAAATTATCTTTACTGTTTAATTAATTACCTTTTTTCAAGTGTTTTGTGATTTGTATTGAATCACCATTCAAATAACATGATAAGCACCACTTAAAGCATTTACTGACTTGAACCTGTGGAATTTATATTTCTTATTTTTGCTGATTTTCCATAGATTTCAATCCAGGATTCTCTGTGTGTCTCTTATAATATCTGCTCTGGTCAACTTCACTGAAGATGAATGCACAAAGAGTGAATGGGAATTCACTCAGCACAGCAGGCGGACCACTCTCAATTCTAGTAGCATAAGAGGAAGCAATTATCTTGTCATGCACTGTCGCTCTGTGAGATTTGCCCTCAGCAGAGAATCTGATCATCTGCGAGGTCAGAGGGACACGACGCGTGTGGTCTCTCCTGACAGTCTAAGTACATCGACAGAGATGAATGAGTGCATGTGTAATTGGAATAAATATATATTTTCAAAACATTACATAACACCCAATGTCAAACTGCTTTTCAATACGCAATAAATAATCACTACAATCAAAAACAATCCCTGTGATCAAAACAAAAGCTCACAGCTCAGTTTGTTCCATAAAATCTGAGCTTGGATCCCTTGAAAGCGTCACAGTAAGGCAAACACTCCACGCCATTGTTCAGTCATCCGTGTGCAACATTAACCCATTTTTCTCGGTTAATTAGCAGAGATACTTCATCCATGACCGCGGAAACACAAAGCAACAATTTTCTGAGGATGAGTTCCATTAAGTGTGGGTTTCCTGTCCTTGTGTAGCGCTGAGCTCCAATAAATTGTATGCAGCAATTCAGCCTAATAGTCTAATAGCAATAAAAGTGGAACACATGTCAATAAATCAGCAACTCTACAAAGGTGAGGGACAAACGTCATTAACCTATGAACGCACTAATTAACTTACCAAGCCTTGGTAAATCTGTTACTCTTACGCAGATTTCCCGAGAGCCTACTTATGTGATTTATACTAGGGATCCTCTGTGTGTACACATTGCATGATACCCTTTTTCAAATGCATGACAGACCAGACAGATGCATATTTAAGTCAAAATTCGTTACATATTTTCTCAGATAATGCTAAGCCTGTGCGACATCCTGAAGGAGAGAAGCAGCGCGAGTCCTCCTGTCTCACCTTTTCAGCTGTCAACGGGAAATAAAATTCACTGCTCCGCGTTTTTCATAATTGCCCTCAAAATTCTGCTCTCGCTTCCTTTTTTCAGTGGCTCAGCTCTCAAAAAAATAATGAAAACTACAAAACAAAAAGTAATCGGTAAAGTTTCTAATAGTACAGGGACATGCACAGCCTCTGTCAGTGCTGCGGAGACAGGCAGCAGCTCTGTAGTGGAGCGCAAACTGTGACATTTTGGGGTAATATACCCATAACAACGTCATGTGACCATCACTAAACTCCAGCTGAAGTTGCCGAGCAGCTGGGACAGAGGCTGCGAGGTGAAGATGATGACACTCACCTGTTGTACACGAGCGCCCTCTGTGGGATGGAGGTAATAAAACAAAGTGAGTTTGTGTCCCATCTTCTTCCACTTTTGGTTGCTTCCTTTAGGGGTCGCCACAGCAAATCACCTGCTTTCATCTCCTCTGTCTTCCATCTCCTGCATCCTCATCTGGCACACCAGCCTTCTGTATGTCCCCCTTCACTACATCATCGTTCATATCTGCAGTCTACCTCTTTTTTTCCTGACTAGCAGCTCCATATTCAGCATCTTTTGTATGCTGAATATGGAGCTGCTATTCACAATACCTCCTCTGTACATGTCCAAACCATTGCTGTCATGCCCCTATAACTTTGTAAACAACTCAAGCCACTCATGTTGAGTGGTTTGGAGACAGAAGTTAGCACCATGGATGAGTTGCCTCGTTTCAACACTAAATACATAAAACATTTTATGTCTGAATGAACAAATGCAGTGATAATAAAAGTGTTTGCTCACTTGATTTCACATTTTTTGTATGTTTGTCACACCTAAATGTTTCAGATCAACAAAACAATTTAAATATTAGAGAAATATAACACAAGTAAACATAAAATGCAGTTTCTAAAAGTAGTAGTAGGGGAAAAAATCCAAACCTACATGGCCCTGTGTGGAAAAGTGACCCCCCACCCCAACACCCATAATTTTAGCATAAATTAACTGGCGTATCCCATATTTGGAAATCTGAATTCAATTTCTCTAGCAACACCCAGGCCTGATTACTGGCACACCTGCTCTCAATCATAAATCTTAAACTTAAATAGAACCTGCAAGTCAGACATCATGCTGCAATCCAAGGAAATTTAGGAAGAAATGAGAACCAAAGTAAGTGACATCTCTGAGTCTGGAAAAGGTTATAAAGCTATTTCTAAAGTTGCAGGACTCCAGCGAACCACAGCGAGAGTCATTATTCACAAATGGCAAAAACATGGAACAGTGGTGAACCTTCCCAGGATTGGCTGGCTGACCAAAATTAACCAAAGAAGTCACAAAGACCTCCGAATAACATCCAAAGAACTGCAGGCCTCACTTGCCTCAGTTAAGGTTATTGTTCATGACTCCACCATAAGAAAGAGACTGGGAAAAAATGGCCTGCGTGGCAGAGTTGCAATACAAAAACCATTGCTGAGTATAAGGAACTGAAATGTAAATCTTAGGTTTGCTGAAAAAAATCTTGATGTTCCTTAAGATTTTGGGAAAAAACTGACTGACGAGACAAAGTTGAGCTTTTTGGAAGGCGTGTGTGTCATTACATCTGGCATAAGGGTAACAGCAGTCTGCTGTCTACCAAAACATCCTGAAGGAGAATGTCCAGCCATCTGCTTGTGACCTCAAGCTGAAGCGTACTTGGCCTCTGATCCAAATGATCCAAAATACACCAGAAATACACCTCTCAATGACTTAAGAAAAGCAAAATGAAGACTTTCAAGTCTAGTAAAACTCCTGACCTGAATCAGATTGAGATGCTGTGGCATGACCTTAAAAAGCTGGTTCATGCTCAAAAACCCTTGAATATGGCTGCATGAGTGGGCCAAAATTCTTCCACAGCACTGTAAAACACTCATTGCCAGTCATCACAAATGCCTGACTGCAGTTGTTACTGCTAAAGGTGGTCCAACCAGTTACTAAGTTTAGGGGGCACTCACTTTTTTTTAGAAACTGCATTGTGTTTACCTGTATTCTCTTTGCTTTCAGTACTGAAACTGAGTTTGTGAACTGGTGCCAGAAGTACCATCTCCAGATCAGTGCTGGGAAAAGTTGGTGGACGACTGCTGCAGGTACAAACCTTCTCCTTTACCAGAGAACATCCAGTGAAGAGACACTGAGATGAATTCTGAGAAGTGCCTGGGGGTTCTTTTAATAATAAGCTGAACTGGTCATATAATGGAAGAGAACTTTAAGAAAGGACAGAGAAAACTGCATTTGCTCAAGAGACTCCTTGTTTTAAATGCCGATAAGACTGAACTATATCCTAAAATCAGTCAGGGACTGGCTTCTTTTTCTTCAACTGCTACATCAAGCATTCAAAATCAGAGTAATATTGGATTCGTCTCTGGGGTTTGACTCACATGCATCAAACATTTTGCGACACAGGGTTTCCTTAGCTGAACTTAAGAATATTATTCATACATTACATTGTTACATTGTTAGGTCTTTCTCAGTTTTTAACACATGAACAACAGTGTTATACACACAATTACCATTAGAGTTTGTGTCTTAAAGTGTTATAGATATTAAAAAGTGACTGCATGTATACTAACATGATATAGACAAAACAAAAAACTGTGTAATTTTAGCTGCAAACAAGCTTTTTTAAAGTTTCTCCAGTTTGGTATTTTATTTTCTGCCTCACTTCCATCTATGTCGGTCAATTTTGGAATCCAAACCAAATTCAGTTTCTGTTTTAGAGTTAGAGGGTCTGCGAGTGCTGAATTAGTTTAAATAGTTTTGTAAAGACATGCATAGTTTGCTGAGAAATGTTAATATTGAACAATTCTCCAATAAACACAATTTGTATCCCTTGCTAACACTCGGAGGGCTAAAACAATGTATTTTCTTTCCCTCTTGTTTTCTAATATATGTGAAGTATATAATCATAGATTATAGGATTTTCCATTGTCCATAATATTGCTTTTCTTTTACATAAGTTACATTTCTGTGTAGCTAAATTGTTTTTGCAATATTAATTAAACTTTTAAAATGAATTAAATCCTGTATTGATGAACTGCATCAGAGTCAGCTAGTTGGTGTGGATGCTGGACATAAAAAGCATTCAGCTCCAATGCCAGAGACACACATTCTGGCTTTCAATCTGTGTATGTTTCAGTCTATGTATGTTCTGTTCACTGAGAAATGACTGAGATTTTTCTTATTTTTGGCGTGAGGATGGTGGAAGACTAATAGCACCTGCACCTCTCAAGGCCATACTGGTGGAGGGCACGAAAGCCTGCAGGAATCTCTGGCAGCCTGTGAGAGTCAAAACTTTGATAAGTCATAGGTAATAAGTAAATATTCAGTAACAGCACATATATGTTGTTGTTCACAAATTACAGACCCATTTCTCTACTCCCACAATTATTCAAAAATACTTAATAGACGGTGTACATTTATAACTAAACAAAATATTACCAGGATTTTTCGGATTTAGATCAAACAGATCAGCATCCATGGCATTAACTGAATTATTTAAAGAAGTTACAAATTGTGTCAATGAAACAAAGTAAGCGGCAGGAGTTTTTAACTTGAAAACAACCTCTGACACATTTGATGACAAGATGTTAAATGATACAATGGAAAGACCTCGTATTAGAGGGGTGGCGCTAGACTGGGTGAAAAGCATTTAGAGAGCAGGGACTCTTCAACATTCAGACTCTTCATCTTATATGCAAATGATACATGCAGAGCAGCAGATATGTCGAAGTTCATTTTTATTTGCGGATGATACATATATTCTTTGTCATGGAGAGAATTTGCAACAGCTTTTGCAGGTCACGACACAAGAAATGACAAAACTAAAAAGATGGTCTGAAAAAAACAAATGATCACTTTTTAAGAAAAACTCAAATTATGATATATGGAAACCTCAGAAAAATATGTACACTCAAAAAAACCATCAAAGTCCTGAAGAAAACAAAGCTTCTGCTCAATCATAAATCACTTCATACACTTTATTGTTCTCTCATATTGCTATATTTAAATTGCTGTGTAGAGGTGTGGGGTAACACATGCAAAGGTGCACTGCAATAGTTATGTACACTTCAAGAATGAGCAATAAGACTAGCTTCTTCCCAGGAGAAATAAAGACGTGAATATCTGGCTTATACATGAATAAGATATGTGTAATTAATGGAGATGCTATAAGGATTTAAAAGACAAATTTTAAAGGATTTGAAATCATGGGAGACTACGGAAAAAGGATTAAACTAGCACAATGTGCTCACTTGTCACTTGGTCTGCTGGCTGCACAGTCTGGAGCTGATTTATAGATTTTAAGCTGAGTCAGGTGAAACCGCTGCTGAAATAGTGAAAGGAAAAAGCATGTAAGTACAAAATACTCTTCAATAGAAAATACTTTCCAAACAGTTGATATTAAATGCATTTCTAAAATGTGTCTAAGACAGGAAAGAAGGAGACAGTCTTAAAATGCCACTCTTTTCCTCCTCCTTATTCTCCTAGATTGAATTCAAACTCTAAAACACGAAAACATGTATAAACATGCTTATTTATCCCAATATTATCTCAATAATTAACACGTGTTTAGAGCACTTGGAGCTGATCAGCATCTTTAAATGGAGCAGCAGAGAGAGAAAACAAAATCCCCATTCCATACTAAATGCAATGTTTTGAGCAAAAATAAAGAGCTTTAATGAAACCCACTGACTGGATTGGCACCCATTTGTGTCAGTAACATAGTTCTGCAACTGATCTGCTCAAATAACTGGATGTCAGCCTTGTAGACGTGATCGTGATTCAGGAAATGCAACCATGTTAAATGACCTGAGACAGCTGATTGTTATTGTGTAAACAAAATCTGTCAAAGGGGGTCAAACTGAACTCTTGACACAAACACATCAGATAACAAAGAGACAAGAATGGAAGGGCAGAATAGGAAATACAAAAGGGGATTAAATATAACAAAGTGGAAGCAACTGAAAATGACAGCAACTCAACAGTGAAATTGTAGGCTATGTAAAATCACAGAGTGGGTTCAGCAGTGCTTAGTGCACAGAGGTCATTAACTTTCTGCAGTCAATTGCTATAGCCCCTTAAACTTCATGTAACCATCAAATTAGCTCAAAAACAATACGTAGAGAGCTTCATGGAATGGGTTTCAATGTCCGAGCAGCTGTATCCAAACCTTAAACTATCAAGTGCAGTGCAAAGCCTTGGATGGAGTGATGTAAAGCATGCCACCTCTATGCATTTGCATGAACTGGAGAACTGGAACCTTTTTCTCTAAGGGTCTTTAATCTGGTCAAATTGCATGATATACCCACAGAAATCTTTTTTTCTTTAAAAAAGATGCAATGCCTGCCAATCACAGTGTTGAATTGTTATTTGTAACTTTCTTTTGTACTTTTGTAATAGTATTCCCTGAGTTATCCTACCCTTTTCTCCTCTGAAGACATGCTTATATCTACATTTAAACTGGAGAATTGGATGATACTGAAGTCATTCCATTTTGTTTTAGTGGATATCAACTGACTTACTGGTTATTTTTCATTGTTATTTTACTACGAGTACTGAATAAGCAGGGACCATACTGTTTTGGCAGAGAAGTGATTAAAATGTAAGAAATTTTTAGTCATACCTCTGTTGCAAAACAGACCTGTCCAGTTCATCTCACAGTTGCACTGCCAGGGCATGTTGCAAGTTCCATGGACACATCCAGGATAAGTCAAACATTCGTTACAAAGTTCTCCCTGCCAGCCATAATTGCATCTGCCGAACACAAATATGTAACTATGAATACATTCCCTTTGTCATCGCCTTAAAATCTCTTCTTTGTTCTAATGCTCTGTATCTGGTGTTTATTTTTCCTCACTTACTTCCACATGATCGTGATCCAGAATAGCAGCTAACCGATAACAGAGGTAAATAAACCCTCTTTAGTGTTTCTTTTTTGTTTGACAAAGCTTTTAAATGACTTCTCAGAAGCTCACAGCAGAACATCTCAAACAAATCTGTAGGTTATTAAAAAATAAAGATAAATATCAACATTGTGATCCTTTCTTTTTGTCCATGTGTCTTACTAAATAAAATCTCCAAAAGTTGATTCTGTTCATCTAGATGTAGTGTTTTGTGGGAGAAACGTTTCGTCACTCATCCAAGTGACTTCTTCCGTCTCAGCTGACTGCAGGTCAGTCAGCTGAGACTGAAGAAGTCACTTGGATGATTGAGAATGCATCAAGACGTACTAAATAAAATGTTTGGGTTCTAGAAACTGTTTCTATAAATTAAATCTCACAGAAGGTTTTTGTGTCTATTTGTGCCATAGGAATGGGTCATCAGTTTGGAGGTCGTTTCACATTTTAAACCAAAAATGTAGATAAGTGAGTGGACATGGCTGACAAGCTCAGATGAATGTTTTAGTGTTGGTCATAAGCAAATCTTATTGAGAAACTGCAATATAAACTGCATTGGATGTATGTGAAGTTTTGACTTACTGTTGTGTGTGTTGTTGTCCCAGTCCCAGGCCTCTACAGTCAAAGTGTATGTCCGCTTGAGGAAAAGGAAAAACAACCAGTCACATGACATTTAGGACTTAATATTTCAGTGCATACATGTGTTCCTGAACGAAGTGTTGAAGTGTTGCCCATTTAATGATATAGTCACAACAGCCTTCACCATCACTCAAATTTGGGATGAACAATAAGGATAAAATCACTGGGTCTGTTTAAGGAAAACTAAAAATCCACAAAGTAGAAGAATATGGGCACAGCTAAAGACTTAATCCCATGAGTCCCATTGGATGTGCATGATCCATGGCATGCAATAGAATTAAACATCACTGCACATAATTCATAGATCCAGTTCATTAGAGACACACAATGTTACTAAGTTCAGCACAGAGAGGAGCAACATCATTTGTGTGTTGCTTCCTTCTTTGGAAATCATGGTAAATTAGTTGTTGGAAAATCCAGTCCAGGTTTTGAATCCTCCTCTTCTATATGACAATAGTGCAAGTAAACAGGAAATTACCCAGGGAAGATTGCTATAAAATAAAAATGTAATTCAGTGTTTTTTCAATTTTAAATACTAAGGTAGAACATATCAGAAGTGGTTTGGTCCCATCAAGCAAGAAGAAAACCAAGAAAACCAAAAACCACTCAGCAAAAATGAAGAGGAGTTGTCCTTCTGGGAGTGAAAAAAGAGGAAAAGGAAAAAGCAAGACAGTGGTAAATGAAGCTGATAATAATGATGACTAAATGATTAAAAGCATAGAACTTAGCCCTTACACCATTAACACCTATTAAAGAAAGAGTCTGCTTGATCTGAGCATTGTTTCTAAAATAAACATGGTCTGTCTAATGGAAACATTTGGAGGTAACAATACTTTTTTTGTTAACTGATGAAAACTGCAACTGCACTGTCGAGCTATTAATGCTAATTTATACAATTTACTTGTAACAAGCATTACTCTGCAAGCACATATACTTATTTTGCTATATGAGAAAACACTCACAAAACATGGATAAAGCAGTCAGGTTGGAAAAATTTAGCCAATGTGAAAGTGCCTTAAATCTCTATTCTATCTGAAGGCCACCAGATGGCGATAGCTGTAGTTCTAAAAAAGACTTCATTCCTATAGTATAGAAGTAAACGGGAAAACAACTTTCTGTCTTGACCTTTGCACACTGTTTATTTGCACACTTTATTTTAAAATTGAACTCTAATTCTTAGTCCAGACTTTACTTCTTAGGCTAAATTCTTAATTTATTCCTTATATCTTTTAGACCTTTCTTTGATGTTCATTTTTTAAAATCTATTATGTAACTATTATTGCTGTTTTTTTGTAAATTTTTACTGTAGTTTTATGGTTGGGCATTGCACAGCAACAAGCATTTCACTGCATGTCATACTGTGTATGATGGTGTATGTGACAAATAAAATCTGAATTTGAATTTGACCTAGGTTATGTTTGCATCTTTTTTTTTCCTTTTTTTTTTTACTGTTGTGAGATTATTTAATGAGCTTCCCTGTAAATTTTTTGTAAAGAGCTCCAACAGACTGTTGCCACCATTACGACATTATTCAATTATTGATTAATTACATGTGCATGTGTACTGAAGAGCAAATTCTCACCTTCATCCATAATGTAAAAAACAGGCATACATTTAGGAAGCAATCCTAATTCTGTTGAAATTTCGCATGCCTCTGACTAATTAGAGTGACATGGAGAGAAAAGGGGGGGAAAAGACAGCCACGGACCCGACAGCTGGTTCCTACTCTTCAAACTTGCAAAGCTGAAAAATTCATGTGGGTTGTCTCCACCATGTATGTCAAGATTTACTAATGCATTACATGCATTTACAATTGCAGATACCAGGTTTCCTGTAGAATCTTTCCACACAGTGACTGAGATGTTTGCTTGAGACAGCCAGGTATCTCTACAAATAATTTACAAACCACCCTGTGAGCAGTTTCTGAGCCAACTAGGAGCCGGACAATATTATAATACTCCCCTCCTCATCCTCTTCAGCATTCTCCTCCCAAAATTGAGTCATGTTGGAAACTGCAATACTGGAATCCCGTAATGCATTAAAAAGGTCAATACATTTTATTGGGATTTGGGACTTCAATAAAAACTCTGATACCATATCCCAAGACTAAGTGCAAACTAAAATCCATATTTATTTATTTTCAGAATAATCATGGGAGGTCTCATTTACTGAAGTAATAACATGGCGTGTTGTGTGTTGAGTGCAACCTGTTGTGTTGTGGTACTGTAACCTTTGATGTTGACTGAGTTGCAAAACTCTGCTCTGTACAAACATGTGTATCCAAATATGGGACTTTTTTATGTTCAGTAATGATGTTGTTGGATATTACACAAGTGCAATAACATCTTTGTAACTCACATTTTCTTTGGTTGTTTGTGAGCATGACTTTTATAAAAACAAAAAATGATAATGCTGTCATGCAAAAAAAGTTTGACACAATTAGTAATGAGTTCAGAATGTTTTTGTATGGAAAAATAGGGAGGCATAGTTTCTCTCTATATATAGGATATAGGAGATATAGGAGATTTCCTGTTATGCGTGTTGCTTGCTTAACAGTATTTTCAGATGTTCGGCTGGCTGGCTATGGTGCTATAACATGCAGCACAAATTATATTGTGAAAATTGTTATACAGAAGTCCTGTAAGGGGTACAATGCACTTTACTAACAACTCAGTGGTGCTTTCAATAAAGAAAGAAGCTCAATGAATGACAGTTTTGGTTTTAGGATTAGTCATATATTTCCCAAAGCTGTTTTGGTGGGGTTACTCTCCAAATGTTTGACTGCAATTCTTGGATTTTTTTCCCCATTAACATAGAATTCCGAATTCCACGGGTTATCAGAAGATGTTAAAATAAGTCATTTTCCTCTTGCATGAACCATTTTAAGCCAAGCTTTGAGTTCATGGTTAACTCAATGTCTTAAAGGTACCAAGGTCCTGTTGTTGCAAAACAAGCCTAAACATCGTCCCTCCATCACTGTGCTTGACAGTTATGCTGACATGCTGTGTTTGGTTTTCACCAAAACATGGTGCTGTGGATTATGGCCAAACATCTTTACTTTGTTCTCATCTGAGCAACAAAGAAATACTTTGTTTGTTACTTAAATACAAAAGCTCGCCCGAAGTTTTTGACTGAAACATAATTTATTTTTCACATCCTTCCACTCATTTTACAATTAAACACAAAACACTATGAACAGAAACATCCCCTATGGTATTTATTAATGGAAATAAAAGCTCACAGCTTATTTTATTTGATAAAGTCTGAACTTGGAGCCCTTGAAAGCATCATAGTAGGCAAACATCCCATGCCATTGTTCAGCCAACTGCGTGAAACATAAGCCCATTTTTGTGGGCAAATTAAAAGCAGAGATACTTCCATAACAGCAGAAACACAAAGCAACGATTTTCTGATGGATGAGTTCCTTTATGTGTGGGTTTCCTGTCCGTTTGTGGCACTGCACTCTAATTAATTGTATGCAGCAATTAAACTGTCATTCAACCTAATAGCAATAAAAATTAAACACATGCAACGTCGAAAAGTCATAGTTAGTTAGTTCTACAGGTAAGGGAGAAATGGCATTAACTTATTATCACACTAATTATACAATCATGTGCGTCATACTAGGGATCCTCTGTATATACATGTTACATAACGTCCCTTTTCAAGGGAATGACAGATGAGCCAGATGCAGATTCAAGTGAAATTTTCTTCATTTAGAGTATCATTAAAACTACAAAAAAGTAATGGCGAAATTGCCCAGCCTCTGCCAGTGATATGAAAAGAGTTAGCAGATCTGTAGAGCAGAGCAAACTAATAAAATAACCTACACTCAAATTAGTAATATACCCGTAACAACGTCACGTGACCACAAGGCTGCTCCACCTAAAGTTGGGAAGCTCCGAGCTGAAGATGACTCCCACCTGCTGTAGACGAGCGCCATCTGTTGGAAGCAGTTAATAAAACATAATTATTTTTTGTAATTTCTTAGAGTATAATATAACAAGCTTAATTATGTAACGTATATAAAATAACAATAATAATAATAATAGTTCTATAAATAAAAAAGGAGTATTTGGACAAATAGGGGAAGGTCGGGGGAACTTATCAGTTAGGTAAAGAATGTCATGTTAAGCACATTTTACATACCAAAATGTGCAGCCACAAACTGCAGCTGTATACATCTTTATTTCTAGATTAAGATGAATTTTAATGACAGTTACTGTGCGGTAATTTGCGAAAATTTGGAGCACTTGTACACTCAAAAATCTAAGACCTGGATCTCAGACTGCTTATGAGGCCCTCTTTTGTCCTTTTCTCCACCGCAATGTAGTTTTTATACTATCACTATTAAATTATATTCTGCAAATAGATGAATACACTTCTGTGCAGTGGATTAAGTTAACAAATATGGATTTGCAGGACAGGTGGCCTCACAGCTAATTGTCTGTGAACCATATTAACTCCATACCGGTACATAATATAAATAAATGGGCTAGGTATACATGTTTTCTTTTTAATGCACAGATACCAGTGTACCTGGAAATACTACAGACTTCATTAATAGTATGCAGCATGTACCAAACACATGTTACCACGGCACCTGAATGCATCACGTGGCAGGGGTAATGGGCGGGGCCTGTGAAATGAACTTACCTACTGTAACACTTCAGTAAAGGTACGAATAGGGTCGCCATTTAAACGTTACGAACGGGAGCGGGCTGGAGGTAAATATCAACTTCCTACTGAACTAAACACCTACATAAAGTTTGTGTAGATAACCAAGTGTTAAAGCGGCTTACCTACAGTATTGTTGTAGCTATTTGACGTTGTTGAAAGACAGTTGTTGTCGATGGGTTGGGCTCAGTCCTGTACAACAGCCCAAATTCTACTCAAAATATTCATATACGCTTAATTGAGGTCTCTTAAATTCAGACATACATACCAAGCTGGTACAAATTAGTACATAACCTTTAGGTACACTGCTTTAATTCGGCATCAGCCTGTCAACAAGAAAAGGCGCCTAAAACAAGTAAAAATTTTAACACTGTAACCAGTCTGCGTATTCTGCTGAGCTTTAACACAGCTGAGAAAAACTGCAGCGGTAAATATTTTTTGGCAAGGTGATGCATAATGAATCTGTGCAATGCTGTGCAAAACTCTCAGTGCGTTTTTAGGGCATGCTTTACCATTTGCTGAAAGAAAACACACAATAAAGCGCCAACTGTTTGAATAAAGAACCGAAACGGCTGCATTGCATAATGTAAATGGAGCAAAGCTGCGGATTAGAGAGCTGAAATCTCTGTGAACTAGGTTATGGAAAAGTTGGACCACTTATTTCTTCCTAAAACAAACTTTAAAGCTTGTTCAGGAGAAGATGTACTTCTGCAAGACACCACAAGGTGGTAGGATTATATTTACAATGTATGAAGGATGCTGCAGCCTGCAGCTTGTGTATGTGTGTTTGACCATTGACGTTTTCTTTATTCCTTGCTGTATTTGATCATAATATCATAGGTCTGGCATAAATCTGCAGGCTCTCTTTCCAAGAAGAAATACAGAGAAACATAATGTATGCATATAGATACTAATAGGCAATCGTTTTCTGACCATTAGTATGTTGAATGTAAAGATTGTCTGTCTAAAATTTAAGATCAACTCTGATATATTATGAAATCCTGTTATATATTAAGCCAATTTCCAGACACCAAAAAATAACTAAAGATATAGATAATAGTCGTCCATCAATTTACAGTTCAAGATCTCCTGCATGCCATTGTGGGTTGGGAAGATATCAACACTCAAGACAGAGTGAGGAAATTAAACATGCACTAATTGCAGTGAGTTAAAGCTATAGAATTAGGCTGGAAAAATATTTTCTTTGGAGGATTGGTAGAGTGAGTCTGGATGTATAGAGTATATGCTGAGTTAGGTTTTGTGTGATGCACACCTATTTGGGAATAAGAGCCAAGTACTCAGTTAACATGATGCATGTGAAATAGTACAACACAAAACAATATGCTTGATTATTCTCCCCACATGTTATGCTGTAGACTACATTAGCTGTAAACTCATGCAATTAAAATTGTTTCGCTTTAATAATGTCAGTGTAATTATTGCAGTATGACTATTACAGTATAAAACAAACAAAACGTCTAGGACTCCCATACATGTTACACCATAACAAAACGTAAAACAACTATTAACACTAATATGGACTATGGACATCAAATAGGCAATGATCTATCAATCAATTCAATCTATTTATTTATGAGGACATTTAAAAACAACACAGGTTGACCAAAGTGCTGACTAACTTACCGAGTAACAAGACCATTCAGTACTGTCTGAAAAGCTAACAAACTGAGGCTACATGAGAACTAGCTTCACCTGAGCTGAGTTCGGCACACGGGCTTGTGTTCGCAGATCAGTGAGGGCATACAGCTAGAGAGCAAACCTCACTTGCACTGCTCAAAGCTAAGCTGTCACATAACAGGGTACTAATGGGAGTTTTACAGAGTTTAGGATTTTCATGGGTGTTACTTAAACAGTTAAATCTGTGAGTCCAGTGATGTTACATTATGATTGCAATTTGTAATTTTTAATCTAATATTTAGTCATTCTGTATTTCATACACACTCATTTCCCCTAAGAAATACTAAAAAACCTCAGATGGTCAAAGGAAACTTCAGTCCATCTGTGAAGTTCCTCAACAATGGGAATTATGACAGCATGACACATCAAAGGCCTCAAATGAAAGGTTAATAAGGGTGAAAGTGATTCAGTTTTTTTGTCTGGAGCAAACTATAATTAACTACCAGTGCACATGATCTACAATCAGCGCTGCGCCTGAGTAAACTGTCTGTTGGGAGAAGTTGGGTATTGCTAATATGGGGCATAGTGAGCTAAAGAGGCACTTGGAAATCAAACAAATCCTTTGGAGAGAATCTTGACCTACTTTAAAAAAGTCTGAACCCGAGGCAGCAGGAGTATATGTTAGATTGTGTGAAAGTGTTTGATAAGGTGACACTGATAATATGTCAGATGGCATAGAGGCTGTTGTTTGTGTGCCTTTAAATTCTGGCTATACACGACTGTGCAAAAGTCCTGACTTGTCTCTCATTTTTTTACAGTTTTCTTTTAAAGGAGCCAGACATTCTTGTAATATTGTGCAGCAGTTCTCCAGGATACAGTTCTCAAGTCTTTCAAAGTTTTCTTTGGACATTGGCTGCTTTTGTACCTCATTTCAGAAGAATGTTTTTTCTTTGTTAAGCTGCTGAACTCTGACTTATGAATAATTCAGACACCTAAATCAAAGGATGAACAGTGAGTCCGTATAAAAAGTCTCCTTCATCATTATGTAATTTCCAAAAACTTGGCATGTCTCAGCATGGTGTGCAATCCTTAAAAAATCTTGCAAAAACCTTGTGAAAACTGAACAAGTGCAGGACAAAAAAAGACATGACAGGTCTATAAAAGTATTTATAGTAGATAATCCGTGTATGAATCTTATATTCTTAAAACAGCAGACACCTGTCACAGCGCATGAGATGTTGATCTGGACCTTGGATCGAGCCATACGGTCCACATTGTTTAACAATGTTAAACTGAAGCTCAATGAAATGGTGATACTAGATGCAAAAGCCGGGAGCTGAATAATAAAAAATATCTGGTCAGCTAGAGAGAGAGAAAAAAAGTCTTGCACACAATCAGTAATTTACAAAAATCCAATTTTCCACCTTGCTTGTCACTGCATATTGCTTTTGTTTACAGGTCCTGGTTTAGCTGTAACTTGGCAGTATGAAACTAAATGAAATGGTTCAGAGCAAATAAGACAAGCTGTATATACAGTCATTTTATGCCACTATAAAATCTAACCACTGGGGCCCAATTCAGGAGCTGTGTGGCTTAAGAGCTGCTGTCTTCAGGCATAAAACCCACATTATTGTCCTCAGTTAGATTTCTTTACTCTCAGCTCACTCTGGCGCTGAAGGGAACTTTGCTGTCTTTTTACCTCGGTCACTCTCTGTATGTCAATTACTCCACTGGGATCTCGTTACCGCCTCAGCCAATCACGCATCCCTCTTAATTAACTCAGGAAATTACATTCCTATATTTACAACCTAATAACTAGACTGGCCTGCTGAAAAGGTCACATCAACTGTTTAGCAATTTTTGCCCTATTACATTGCAGCCCAGGAGGATATGGCTAGGAAAAAAGCCAAATGAACAGAAGGCAGCTTTTTGAAAAGTGCACAACTTTTTTTGACCTCTTAGTGTCATACTCGGTTGATTTCACCTTGCAGTACAAGAATCCATCGGCCATTCAAAACTATTTGTCATCATGTTCAGGGGGTTGTTGAATTAATCACCGGAAAATAGGCTTATGTGAAGCCAGTAGGTGATCCAGAGCGTCAAATATCAAGAGAAAATAACATTTTATCACATTTGAAGGTCTACTGCAGACAAAAATGTCCTCAGCTAATGTGCCAGGAGCAAAACTTCATTGAGCTGTTGTTAAGGGTTGTCTGCATGTCCTCAGTGATGGCAGCTGACTTGCTGAGCTTATTTTCTGCTTTTAAAGGAGACATGTCAAATCCATTTTCATTTTTTTAGAGTAATTATGTGTCACCAGTGTGTCTAGGGGCCCACACAATTTTAAGAAAATCCCCTCATTTCTTTTCATTCTCAGTCATTCAGAGCGTGTGTGAACATTTGCAGCCTATTGTGACAAACAAATCCACGTACACGAGCCCTCACCACATCATATTTTAAGGTAAACTCTGTTTTTAAGATTTTTTACCACTCAGCCATAAAAGGTTGATAGGGTATTGTCATTGCCCTGCCAAGCAGGTGGGCGGTGTGGACACCCAAGTTTGTGAACTCGAGAATGAGGTGATGTAAGATTTTCAAATTGATACCACAACAACAAGAACAAGAACAAGATAACCTGAGAACTGGGTACCGTATATAAACGTAAATAAATATAAAATACAAATATAAAATCCAATCTGTAATGTAATGGAGCCCAAATGTTGCCTCACAAATTGGTAAAGGTTAGTGCCAGACAGAGATGTTGCTGTAATATCAAGCATGCATTTGTCTCTTTCTTCAGTGTGAAGACTGAATTTAACTGCATTTGGTACAGTGAATTATTTTGTACTGTAAGACAAAAAGCTAAACATTTACTTTTTCTGCACTTCTCTTAATTTCTCTTCTTATGTTTTATTGATCAGAGGGCGATGGGACTATCAAAGGGGCCATCATCATGGTCAGTGGAAGAAGTGCTGGAGTGGATTCAGGAACAGTATCCGACTAAGATGACCCTACTCCACAAAGCCGTAATCAAACATGACATAACAGGTACAACACATGCATGGTATTCCTGCTTCAGTGGCAGGAATTTAACAGGCCAAGTCATTATTAGCTTTCCTCGCATTATTTTGAATCTCTTTTTATATACTTGAACAAATCACTGGGATCCTGTTTAAATCTGCAGGCCGTGTGTTGCTGAGACTAAAGGACTATCAGCTGAAGCTTCTTGGGGTGGAAGATGAGAAGCAGCAGCAGGAAATTTTGCAGGACCTCCTTCTTCTCAAAGTTCAGGAAGAAATCAGTGAACTTAGTGACATCTGCTCTGGTGAGCCTGCCAAATGACTTCATCTTCAGTTCACGGCTGAACTATATATGTAATAAAAAAGTCATAAAGTTGCATTGATAAGGGCATATTTGTTGGAATGCAACAATTATGCATAGAAACAATGGTGCAGGATTCATTTTAATTAAAACTAAGTCATAAATTTAAGTTTGTTCAAAGAAAAAAAGAATTAAGAGTATTACCATTTTAATTCCTGAAAATAGTTCCTAATTTTTGTTTTATTTGCTTTCTTATATACTCTCCAGAGTTTCTTTCTCCATGAATCACAGTGAAAATCTTCAGAAAGCCAAAGAAAAAAACAGAACCATGGCTGACTTTTTGTTATTTTTTTGAATTTCCCAACCATCCATTCATCCACGTGAAGGAGACAGAAAGGTGGAATTGATGGAAATAACAAGAAGTGAATAGAAAGAAGGATCGATGAGGAATGAAGAGAGAAGGAAACCCATTTCCGGTGTGAAATCTGACCTGTGCAGATGGATGAGATTAGTTTCTGTCTGAGTGGCTTTTTCTGATCCTACTGTCCATTAATCTCCGTGTTTTTTCTGTCCCTGCACTGGGTTTGCCAACCATGGCATTATAAAACATACGAACAAAAGTTTTTATGGACCAAATATGCAGTCGCAGTATGTGTAGAGGTTTAGGATATAAGCCAATCAGCAGATCATTTAAAGCCAAAATGAAACAATCTGCTCACCGATTTTCCCAGGAGATGCATTCTGCTGAGTTTGTTGGTTTAAATTTGTGTTTTTGACTGCAGTTTTTCAGGAAATTTAAGTGGATTTATGAGAGATTTTTTACTTACCTTCTTGACCCCGTGACAAATATCAAATCCTACACACATTTTCATCCTACTAGTATTGTAATAGGTAGCTTGCTCTCAAAATAGGAACAGATTGTATTTTAATAACAGATACTGCTTATCCTCAGTATTTCCTGGGTGGAAAGGTTAAACATTTCACACGTCTGATCAGAAGAGCTGAGTCAAAGCTGTAAAACTTTGTCATGTTGTTTGCTTTTCTCTCTGACTAAAATTGCTTTTCACAAACCAGATGTTGGTGTGCTGCTGTTTCCTTTCAAGTTCATTGTTTTTTGAAGTGAACTGTCAGTTTGTCTGGATTTGATTGTGATGATGCAGTTTCATTAAATCTGTTTCAAGCGACTGCCACTTTGAGATTGCCTCCTTTAAATGTGTATTGTAGGCATCGCTAAGACTGCACAAGTTTCCTACTTCTGACCATCTCTTTGTTGTTTGGTGCACTGAATTTAAAGTGTTTTTGTTAATCATTTCTCTTTTTGGTAAAGACTACTATGGTGTAAACATAGTAAGGAATTTCTGTTTTTACAGCTGCAGCCTGTTAATATCCATGTTCCTCCTAAAAATCTTCTTTTTACTGTGTGGAAAATCCCTCTATGACAGATCGCTGTGAAAGACCCAGGACTGTTAAAACTAAAGGCTATAATCATAGGTGTGTCACCTTCATGGGTATAACCTGGATATATTATGATTAGCTGGAATCTATTGATCTGTAATTGCAGTCACGCATTAACACATTTGAAAATAATTGTTGCAAGCAGGCTCCTCTCTACATATCGCAGCAGTGTGGTTGTACCTCTCACTGCTTGGCAGTTGCGCATTTTCCTTGAGCATCTGAAAGTGCATTGATAGTAATAGGCTACTGCTTGCAGCTAGGCTATATATAGTTTTTCGCATAGAAATGGGGGGGATGAAGGCAGCCAAGACT
Organism: Mchenga conophoros; assembly: GCF_057382185.1. NCBI lineage: Eukaryota > Metazoa > Chordata > Actinopteri > Cichliformes > Cichlidae > Mchenga > Mchenga conophoros. The sequence goes on from NC_140540.1 coordinate 19,140,848, forward strand.
TTAAATCAGTCCTGTTTAATATCTTATGATTCCTTCAGCAGCTGTGTGATTTAACGAAACTGTGACCTGATCTAAGATCAAATCCAGGATGCTAATATTATGTATTATATTAGTATTATTATCTAATATTATAACCTACTGAGCTGATTAAAGCAGATACCACACTGCCAGGAAGGGGAGCTACAAAGAAATGAACAGTCTAACATTTTTATGGTAGTTTACTTTTAATGGAAAGAAAAAAATGTCAATCAAAATTCCAGAATAAAAACATCATTTGGGAGGTAGGATTGTTTCTCACCTGAAGAAAGATATAATATAGGCTTTGAAATTGTATACGCTGGATTTGAAAGGGCAGTAAGGCAAAGCACACAGTCCCTTAACGTAAGACTGTCAACGAAACCTTGTTTTAAACACAATTATGCATAATTTTTTAATTAACTGAAAGTAAAAATCTTAGTTTAAAAAAGTAAAAATAAAAAAAATCAGTTAAAAGTCAAAAAGATGATAGCATTGTATAGACTTCAGCATCACAGTATGTATGTAATTACACGTATACACTCATACACTGGAATGCAAAGACTGAATACTACTCTTAAAGGCATGAAATGCTTATGAAAACTTGAGGGCTCGTGTGACCTTTCCTCTCTCTTTCTTTATGTTTCTGGGCCCGACAGTGTGTGTTTGTGTGTCGGAGTGTGATTAATACCCCAGGAGATGGTGTGACATTTGATTTGGCAGGGCGTGGCTGTGGAAGTGCTTACTCAGCACAAACATAAATCCACCTCTCTGCTAGACTGAAGCAGATGATAAACAACACAGCTGACCCCGGTGACAGGGCCACCAAAATGAGAAGTCTGGTGGAAAATATCAAAATGCAAAATCTTTTTTTTTTTAAAGAATCTACTTATATTCTTATATATGTTTGATAAAGCAGGTAAAATAATCTGATTTGTATACCTTTTTCAAATTAAATCGCAATTTCCGTGTTTACACATATTTATCATCGTGTTTTTTTGTTGTGGGTAATACTGATATATATCAGTACCCATATCCAGTCTTGTTGAAGCTTCAGATGATGCTCCAGATATTGATGATAAGTGGAAGGAAGGTAGTCAGAACTGAGGGGATTGAACTACCAGAACGCAACATTGCAGACATTGCAGACAGCTCCAAGCACCTGGGAATCCCACAGGCAAATAGAAACCATGAAGAGGACGCTAGGAAAGCCGCAACCATCAAATACCTGCAGAGAATAAGACAAGTCCTGAGGAGTCAGCTGAATGGGAAGAACAAGATCTGGGCAATCAAGAAATCATCATCAAAATGAGACAGCTCCTCACCATACACAGAGGGTTTCACCCTAAGTCCAGCACCCTGAGACTGTACGCTGGGCAGGAAGAAGGAGGTCAAGGACTAGTGAGTGTCAGAACCACTATTCAGGATGAAATGGCAAAGATCCATTAGTATATCAGGAAGATGGGCACAACTGATTATGCGCTTAGTGAATATCTCAGACAGCAGAAACACAAGAAAAAAGAAGAGGAATTCCGGAATGATATCCAAGATGTCTGCCCAGAAGCTCTAGGAACAGCAAAGATACTGCTGTCAAGCTCCCAGGCCTATGGCGTAAAAACTATGAGATCTTGCTGTCTGGGTGGCTTTTTTTCCTATTTTATTACTTAGACATTTGCTTTTAAAAATGACTTATGGTGTCAAAATATAAAATAATCATAGAGAAAAAGTAGAGAAGTTGCAGCTGTAATAATATGCACGAAAGATTACCCTTCTATGTGTTTCAGGCAGGAATAAAGTCACTGATGTCAAAGTCATCCCACCTCATCTATAGATAAATCCAGTTGGATTTTATTCCCATGAAACATGCTGAGAAAAGTAAAAATGTGAAAACGCCTGCTTGAATTGATTTACTAGCACTTGGTGATGGTTTCTTTTACAGAGAAGCACCACAAGAAATTAACCCTCATTCAAGCACAGCTGTTATATTAAAAAATGTCTAATGTTTTCCCCCATTGTTCCATCTAACCAAGCCAACACTGCAGCTGTTATGGCGACCGGGTGTCTCTTGCTTCAAACAGCCCAGTTTAAACTTACTATAGCTGAGAGCCTCCTCCTACTCTTCAGTCCTTCAGCGTCTGCCAGCCACAGCAGTCCCTTTGTCACGTTTGTGTGATTTATTCATAGCTGCAGCGGGTAGAGAAAGATCAATACTTTGTGAGAGAAAAATGAGTTAGCAGCAGGCCACTCGGACAGGAAGAAAAAGAGAGAAGTTCACTGTAAGTTCAGAGGGTCATGACAGAAATCTGCTGCTCACTTCACAGCAGTGCTGAGATACAAACAGCAATAATTCAGAAGCCAGCATTACCAGCTCTAAGTATGACGCCCTGAGACAAGTGATTTGTCATATTATGTTTGTCTTATGCTATGAAAACTGGCATTCAACATATCTTTAAACATCAGCCTACTTTTTTGTGAACAATTTATGGATAAGAGAGTTATTTATTCTTTCGTTTTAGCTATCAGCCAAAACAGTCAACAGTAGTGGAATTGAGCTGTTAGCTACTAGCAAAAGCTAACCTAATTGACATTAAACTCATACAATTCAAAGAGACAATATACAACATGTTTGCTCAGTAGAAAAGTCATAAAACAATGGTGTTATCATCAGCTTTAACTAATTTATTCCTAGAGGTAACTCCCGCTGCAATCTATGCAGATTATACAGTGGGGCAAAAAAGTATTTAGTCAGCCACCGATTGTGCAAGTTCCCCCACCTAAAATGATGACAGAGGTCAGTAATTTGCACCAGAGGTACACTTCAACTGTGAGAGACAGAATGTGAAAAAAAAAATCCATGAATCCACATGGTAGGATTTGTAAAGAATTTATTCGTAAATCAGGGTGGAAAATAAGTATTTGGTCAATAACAAAAATACAACTCAATACTTTGTAACATAACCTTTGTTGGCAATAACAGAGGTCAAACGTTTACTATAGGTCTTTACCAGGTTTGCACACACAGTAGCTGGTATTTTGACCCATTCCTCCATGCAGATCTTCTCGAGAGCAGTGATGTTTTGGGGCTGTCGCCGAGCAACATGGACTTTCAACTCCCGCCACAGATTTTCTATGGGGTTGAGGTCTGGAGACTGGCTAGGCCACTCCAGGACTTTCAAATGCTTCTTACGGAGCCACTCCTTTGTTGCCCGGGTGGTGTGTTTTGGATCATTGTCATGTTGGAAGACCCAGCCTCGTTTCATCTTCAAAGTTCTCACTGATGGAAGGAGGTTTTGGCTCAAAATCTCACGATACATGGCCCCATTCATTCTGTCCTTAACACGGATCAGTCGTCCTGTCCCCTTGGCAGAAAAACAGCCCCATAGCATGATGTTTCCACCCCCATGCTTCACAGTAGGTATGGTGTTCTTGGGATGCAACTCAGTATTCTTCTTCCTCCAAACACGACGAGTTGAGTTTATACCAAAAAGTTCTACTTTGGTTTCATCTGACCACATGACATTCTCCCAATCCTCTGCTGTATCATCCATGTGCTCTCTGGCAAACTTCAGACGGGCCTGGACATGCACTGGCTTCAGCAGCGGAACACGTCTGGCACTGCGGGATTTGATTCCCTGCCGTTGTAGTGTGTTACTGATGGTGACCTTTGTTACTTTGGTCCCAGCTCTCTGCAGGTCATTCACCAGGTCCCCCCGTGTGGTTCTGGGATCTTTGCTCACCGTTCTCATGATCATTTTGACCCCACGGGATGAGATCTTGCGTGGAGCCCCAGATCGAGGGAGATTATCAGTGGTCTTGTATGTCTTCCATTTTCTGATGATTGCTCCCACAGTTCACACCAAGCTGCTTGCCTATTGTAGATTCACTCTTCCCAGTCTGGTGCAGGTCTACAATACTTTTCCTGGTGTCCTTCGAAAGCTCTTTGGTCTTGGCCATGGCGGAGTTTGGAGTCTGACTGTTTGAGGCTGTGGACAGGTGTCTTTTATACAGATGATGAGTTCAAACAGGTGCCATTCATACAGGTAACGAGTGGGGGACAGAAAAGCGTCTTACAGAAGACGTTACAGGTCTGTGAGAGCCAGAGATTTTCCTTGTTTGAGGTGACCAAATACTTATTTTCCACCCTAATTTACGAATAAATTCTTTACAAATCCTACCATGTGAATTCATGGATTTTTTTTTCACATTCTGTCTCTCACAGTTGAAGTGTACCTCTGGTGCAAATTACTGACCTCTGTCATCATTTTAAGTGGGGGAACTTGCACAATCGGTGGCTGACTAAATACTTTTTTGCCCCACTGTAACTGTGTCAGTTTACTATTTTATATGCAGTTGCAAAGTTCTGATGGGAATTCTCTGATATTTATGTAAATGTTTGACTCATCTCAACATTGTTGCCAACCTACATGTTGCCACGCCCACTCATGAAGCTACAACCCCTCAGTGGCATAGGCAGTGTTGGCCTACCCAAGCAGAATGATGTTTGGTATCCTTCCAGGGTAAACCAACTGTGGGTTAAAACTCTGGCTTTGACAAACGCTCAAGCTGTCAGTGCAGCCACCAAACCCTGTCTCATTGTATATATGCAGGGTACATGTATGGGTGGTTTGATCAGTGCGGGACATTGGGAACATACGTTATATATTCCCTGTGTAAAATACTGACTTTGCTTTTCTGATTTTTGCTTTTAACTTGTGCAAATTAAGGCATCATTTCCATACTATCTGGCTACTGTTATTATTTATGCTTGACTGTGAATAATATTGTACAAATATTGTGGAGAAACTGTACTCTCATATAAAAAAAAAAACCTTTCTGAATTATCAAGAACATAAAGGACTGCATGGTTACCTGAGAGTAAAAACCAGAACGGCTGCTCTTCTGAAATTTTGCACAAAAACACCACCTTTTGCTTTCTGTTTACACACTCTGGCATATGTAAATGAAAATATGCATCTGAGCAGTAAGTGTGCATATATCCAAACATCTTGCCCGGTGTGTGTAGGACTGCTTCGTGCTCATGCAGCTTTTTTCTACAATAAAAGTGGAACTATCACTTGACAGCAACAAAACACCACATCACATTTGTTAAATATTCCCTCAGTTTGTGTTTGCCTATAAGGTTACTACTTGGCCACAACAGCCTCCAGGAAAACAACCGTAGAGCTACAAAAAGTGAAACATGATGCCTGACAAATATCTGCTTTCAAATATACATTTATTTGTTGCCTCTCTCCAGTGAGAGTGCAGAATGCGTAGGTGGTGGAGTAACTTTGGAAAGTGAGGCTTTAGCTCCCAGAGGTGTCAAATCCTGATACGAAGTTGTTAAGCACAACTATTTCTACCAGCTATAAGGGGGAGGCTGCAGCAGAGCTGACCCTACCCTGGAGAAGACAATAACATTAGGAAGACCCAAAAGTTATTTTTATTACAGCAACAGTTTGACATTTAGGGAATTTTGATTATGCATTTGATTTGATTTTCCTTTAGTAGAGAAATGGAGCCAGAGCCATATGAAGGTCAGCTCAGCCTATCTGCTTAAAAAAACAAGGAATTAACCTATTAGCCTATTTTCTGCCTGAATTGTAATATTACAATTACTAAAGTTGCACTATAAAAGCCGAGATTTTTACATCTTTCTTAATTGTTTATTCAAACTGAACTATAGCACAAAAACTGGAGCTATTCAATGCAAACCGTATCTGGACAATCCCCTTGGTTGGTGCTGCACTGCCAAAACTATGGCTGCTAACCTCCTTCCCCTTGATTCCAGCCTCCAGTTAATCCCCTTCTGGCTCCAGCTTCATATTTAGCACACAGACATGGGACTAGTATTAATCTTCTCAGCAAACTGTGGACTTGAAAGCCCAGTGTGGTTCCCCAGATATCAAAGCAAAAGAACATTTCTATTAAGTATACACTCTAATCAGAGATTGGATTAGAAACATTTGACCCTGTAAAGTTTTTACCTCCACCAAGGAAGTTATGTTTTTGGTAGTGGTTGCTTGTATGTCATCATTCTGTTAGTAAAGAAAATAACTAAAATACTTTGAATTAATTCTGATAAAACTTTGTAGGGGTGTAGAGTGGGGTCATGTTAGTAGTCTATTAAAACCTGGCTTACATCCACTGAGGTCTTAACTTCATGATTTGTTGGTCCAAAATTGATATGATTGCATCATTATAAAGATTTAAAAGATCATGTCACATTTAACCTCTGACCTCTTCTTCTTCGGGCCATTATATTGATCTGAAGGTCAAATTATAATTAGGCTATACAGAGCTATTTAAAACTATGTTTCATACTGCCATTGTTTGCACTGACAACATGCAGGCATGTGGGAAATGATATATGGGAATGTTAAATGTCACGTTGCTTTGGATCTCTGACCTCATGTTCATGTTCAAATGAGGTCAAACATTCATAAAATGTCTTTTATTTTTTAAACTATGCATACAATTTTGCTGTCTTTATTTGTATTGACAACATTTAGGAAATCATTCATATGGGGATATCACATTATCAGTGGCATCCAAATATGATGTAATATTTGAGCTCTGACTTCATGTTTACATTTTACAAGTTGACCCAAGAATGTGTTACACTGTTAAAGAAAGTATTGTCAGGCTAAACAGAATGAGCTTCCTAGCTAGTTAGAAATATACTACAGTATAATTTTATATAATAAGCTCAAGTTATTCATGTTGATATTTACAAATCGGTACCTATTATCCATTTCCTACTCCTACATAATGTTTATATAATTAGAGTAAACATCTGTCATCCTACCTTTGTTTGATTTTTACTGCAAATTTTTTAAAGTACTTTAAAGATTAACATATATAATTAATATATGAATTAATATAGAACTACTGCCCAGAGAGAGAGCTGCCTTGGTGGAGGTTTGCACTCTCGTGGCGCTTGATGTTTATTATTGATATGCATGCACATACATAAACAACTTTAATTTTATTCCGCTGTGGCCCTCATAGTGATTTGTTTTCCTCTGGATTCAAACTTGTGTTCTTAGCAATCGAATTACAGCAGAAAGAGAGACATCCCCCTCCAAGCTTCCCCCTCCTGAGACTTTTTGTATTTCAGCAGTGATCATTGGCTTGTAACCAGTAAACTGTCTACACATTCATTCAAACCACCCCTCCAGGTGACAATGGATATGCATGGACAAAAAACAAACAAACAACAACAAAACAAAACAAAGAATAGTGTTAAGGCAGGAGGAGCAGGATGACATTTCCTATGTACGCCTCGTATACACTGTTGAAATGTACTGACACTGATGGATGCTAATGTTTGTTCTAATTACACTGGTATTTGTAACAGCTAAATCATGTTGTGATTCAGATGTGATTTTGGAAACTCTGGAGTTAATTATGGAGGAATGGGAATCAAATCTTTGGCTTAGAGTTTGAATGCCTCTGGTTAAGAATAAACAAAGAGGGAGAGAAATAGGTAGTAGGATAATAGAGACAGCAAAATAAAAGCAGATTCACTGGTGTGTTGGAGTTTATTAGCAGAGCGCACCTGTTCACCAGCTACACCAGGTGCCTCAGACATGGCCAGACAGAACATAAATGTTTGGATGTGTGTGTGTGTTTGTGTGTGTGCACAAGTTCAGTCAGCATGACCGCTTGCTACCGAACACACTCATTTGTCAAGACAAACGAGTGACACAGGAAGAAAGGCGGATGGGGTGGCAAACCTCCAGCTAGAGCCAGAAAAAAGTAACACAGTGTACTTTATTACCTGGAAGTGGGAAAATGAGTTTTGTCAACAAATGGCCCATCTATTTCCCCTCACATCAATGGACTCGTGGCACTTGATTTATCTTCTCTGTATTGGAAGCAATGGAGTGAAAAAGGGAGGGAGGGCAATGAAAGTGGGGAGGATGGACTCCTGCTGCCTTTACGTTTTGTGCGAATAACCACAGAAAGAGCATAAATGTTTCACTAAATGAACCTTACATAGGGGCGATTCTGATCAGAACAAAAAAAAAATCAAACAGTAAATGCAAAAAACTGTTCTCAGAATGACAGATGGTGGCTCTCCATCATCTGGGGTGCATTTTAGTACAAACATTTATCTTTTGATCCTCTGAAGGGACCTGTCCCGGGTGTTTTTTAACAGGAATCTACAACCAAAATTATTCCAACAGCTATGCTACCAACAGCATAATTTCTGATTTAAAAACAAGTACATTAAGTTCAGTAGGGATGCTTGTTTCTGCCCCAGAAAAACAACATTTTTGCTATCCATGAGTCAAAATGTGGGATTATTATCTCAAATGTTTGAGCCAGAAACTTAATGACTTGGCCTGTGGTTTCTGTCATTTTGAACTTGGCCCTCTGACCACCACCAGTAGGCAACGGGTGAAGTGTCTTGCCCAAGGACACAACGACCGAGACTGTCGGAGCCGGGGCTCGAACCGGTAACCTTCCAATTATGAGACAAACACCTAACTCTTGAGCCACGATCGCCCCCAAGGTAATAGTGATGAGAGCGGTGAAGACAGTTATTAAGGAGAGAAGGCTAACAAAAACAGAAATGAATATAAAGCATCAAGCCAATTTCTTCATTAAGGGTTGAGAAAGTCTATCCCATCTGTCACAGTGCGAGAATGATCAGGTGATCAGTCCATCACAAGAACATCTCAAAGATACCTACAACAAGTTAAGCTCAAATTTACAATTTATAATCATAAATCAATCCCTGCATGGTTTTATACTGTGGACTGGGCACAGGATGAGCATGCAGACTCCACACAAAAAAGTTTCCACATCCACCACAGATACTGTTACCTGCCTATTATCAGGTAACAGTATCTTATAGTCTTTTCACTTGTGATCAGTGTTTTTGTTAAAGTTGCCTGACTGTATAGTAGCTAAAGTTATAGCTTTGGCTAGCAATCAATCAGCCCTTAGCTTTCAAACAACATACTGCAAAGTTTGATGCTGGTGAGAAAACTGAGAAAACATTGAGAAAGGAAATGAAAGAGAACATGAGGAGTAAGCTAATTACGGTGAGTGGAAGTTAAATAAGTGTTTCTTGGCTGGAACCGATGCTCATTTGTTTTTAAGACTAATTTATGGTTGGAGGGGGCTGAGAGTGGAGATGTATTGTGTTTATGCTCATTTATTTCTGGTTACCTCCTGTGGCTTTAGTTATTATGTTCTGCTCACTGGTCGATACTTTTTCTGCTTTTCTTATTTGAATTAGATTTCTAGGAATGAATGCCATCATATGTGATGGATTCTCTCGCATAAATGCATATTTTCTTCCTATGTGACGAACACAGAAGCAGTTAGGTTTTTTTATTATGTAGTTTATATTTATATTAGAAAGGACTAGGGTCCCCCTGTACTGCCGACCCCAAAAGTTTCCTAGAGCGCCTGCGAATTGTGAAAAACCTTGATTTTCGAATGTGGTTAAAAAATGTATTTAAATGTCTATTTATATAGTTTAAACCCTAAATATGCCCCCAAACACTTTAATTTCATTTCAGTCAGCTCAAAAAATATATTAAAAAATGTAAAGGTAAAAACATATATGTACTGTACTGAAATGCTATGTGTCAAGCAGTGCTACAATTAAAAATCCGAACTCTGAACCACAACTTCAAGAGTGTTCACTGTATCATTTTGGTCACTTAACCAATGATACTTGAAGTAGTTCAAATATCATGAGTGAAGGCATAAGTAACCGCTATGTAAATTCAAGTTTAGGATTTGAACCCCAGCCTATTAAGCCTAAAGGTGCTACTGTTACCACTACACTATCCAGCTGCCTAAACTTTATGCTTATGCTTTTAATCATATGTGGAAGCCAAATGCTCTGGTTACTGTTAATACTCTTTTTTTTGTCATAGTTTGGATAAAGAAAATGTAAAAAGAACAACTAATAATAGTGTGAAATGAAAGTAGTGTAATTGTAGCTCTTGTGTTGATCAAGCTGATCCAACATTATAGTTAACATCAGTATTGTGATGCATGGCCTCCAAATGCCTGCTTGCTCCTCAAATGGATTACCTACTAAATTATCCCTCTTCTCAGACTCACTTGAAAATGTATGAGACCGTCACTCATTTGACTTCACATAAATATTTTAGTCTGGTTAGTCGCTGAGGCATAGCTGTGAGTATAAATCAATATTTGTGTTGGTGCAGTACGTGCACTATATGTATGTATTGCATTGGTGCTTGTGTGTGTGTTTGTGAGCAGGCTTTAAAACAGAATATTAAAACATTAAAGTTGACAGAATGACAGAGTGTACTGCGCAGGGTGTTGTGGATAATTGAAATGCCAAAACCTCAAGATGGCTGCTTCATTTTAACTTGAATTTACAACTTCCATCACAAGCCATTAATGTTGAAAATATTTTATGAGGAAGCAGTGAGGGGATTCATTTATCTGAGAAAATATTCAACTTAACAGTCACCTCAAAGTCGAAAGAAACGAGGTCTCAGTGCATTCACTCAGACATGGCAGAAAAATGCAGGGGATTTGCATCACTTGTACCTGTAGCTCTGTTTAAACAAAGATTTTCTCTAAAAGCAGAACATGGTCTTGACAACTCCTATAGCGTAAGAGTAGCTAGAGTATATGGATGGGGTATGGGCTTAATTGCCTTTTCATGCCTAAAAAGGTGTGACACATCCCCCTAGTTCCTATCTTACCACATGCATTAACTGAAGTAAATCCCTGAAGTCTGGTGTCAGTGTTCATGTTGTGTTACAGAGTCATCTAAGATAAATTTCAGAATATGGTATCTTCTTGCGCAACTTGCCTAATTTCCCATGAGTCTATACAATAGAGATACAACATCACCTGCAGTTACCACATAAATATGACATAGGCAAAGCAGTGGGAGCATTATTTAGCAGACATCAGCATGATGTATACTTCAAAATGTTAATTGGATATGTATATATTCTTATGATCCTTGAACTAAATTGAATAGTTTAAAGATCACAGTATTTGTTTACGAAGGAATAATTATAAAAAAAAATGGAGTTCATATGCATGAGAGTGACACTGGTCATGTTTATACATTTACTGGCTTAATGTTAGTTCCCTGCTTTCACTTTCAAAAGAGCTGAAGAGAGTAGTTGATCCTGTTGATCTGCCATGTTTTTGTGTTTTGGTGGTTCATAAATAAAGCTGAAATAAGCTTTTACATAACATTTGGGCTGCTGTTGCGAAGTGTTTGTGCTGATTTTATTGGCAGAGTTGGAACTCTTCAGTTGAGTCAGTGTGTTGGCAACGTTTACGCACTATTGCCCTCTGCGACACTGCTGTGTAACTTTACCTGGTTTTCAGCTTTATGGCTGAGTTGCTGTGGTTCCTAAATGCTTTAGATTCTAAAGAATGTGTCATTCTAAAGTTTCTTTCACAAACATGCCTGTGGCAATGGGACTAAAGCCACCCGAATTCAAAGCGTAAGAGGTGTGGCAAGACACAAAAGACTGCAAGAAATGTAACTAAAGCAGCCAAACTTCCACAATTAGACAGTTTAAGTACATCCTAAAATCTAAATAAGATTATGGTGTTAACAGGTCTCAAAAAAAATCCCTCATCAATATATTGATGATATTGCCTAAGAGAAGCATGTATAATGTAAACAGAATTGGCCCTAATACTGAACCAGGCGGAACTCCATAATTAACATTAGTATTTGAAGAGGACTGTCCATTTACATGAATAATTTGGAGTCTATTAGACAGATATTATACAAACCACTGCAGCAAACTATTTTTCTAGGCTAAATTTTCCTTGATGTAAATATGTAAAAATTGTGTATGTTTCTGTTCTGTGTCTTGTGTACTGTTTGTTTGTATATGTGTCTTTCTTGCTGCTGTTACAACCAAATTTCCCCTTGTGGGACAATGAAAGGATTCTTCTTCTTCTTCTTCTTCTTAAATGATGATCTTCTAAATTTTTGACATGCCATTTCCTTTCCAGTTTACGAGTCATCTGCTTTAAGGTGTGCATTTCAAAGTTATACCAGGAAGTCAAGTACCTCTGATTTGAGGCTCTCTTTTGTACAGGAGCTACAGTAAGACAATGCGATAGTCAACCTCTGTTGGAATAGTGTTCAGGTAGCTTCCCTGCTGTATGTGGTGTATGTATGAGACATGAGAGATGATAACAATAGGTGTATAATGTTCTTAAACTTAGTTACAGCAATTTCAGAAAAACATCTACTGTGATGAAATATACTCTCCACTGTTGTGTAATCCATTAAAGGTTAAGCATCAGACTTTCAAATGAATTAAAACTGGTGGTTTGGAAAATTGCTGCAACAGCGCCCCCTCGGCCTGTGCTTCGAGGATTCTGATAGTATGACTCGGGGGTGTTGATTCATTCAAACTAACATAATCATCCTGCTGTAACCAGGTTTCTGTAAGGCAGAGTAAATCGATTTGTTAGTCAATTTTTAAATAATGAGCTAATAGAGACTTGGAAAAGAGACCTAAAGTTTAATAATCTGCATTTCACTCTTTTACTCTTTGGGGCAGATGTGGATACTGTATTGTTCCTTCTTTGTTATTTTTTATGTCAAAGTCATTTTTTGTCGATTTTCACTTTGTTTTTGTCTGTTTGGGAGCTGACACGGTCTCTAAAGGGGATGGGGTTTGGGGAGGATAACAGGGGGAGAAAAGCTGCAGAAAGGCATGTAAGATTACAACTCTGCTTCCTGTCCCAACTCTGGATAGTCACGATAGTCACAAACATTTTGTCTTTAAAAAGTATCTGCTGATGTTGACTATAATGTCGCTGAAGACACTCTAGTTGGCAAGATCTAGAACAAGCGAGGAAGATCAATGTCATCTTCCGAGGTCAGTCAGCTTGGACTCAAAAAACCAGTGTAGGTTCTACACTTCAACAAATAGGGCATACTATCAGTGTAGGTATAGATGTGCCGCTAGGTGCATTTTGTGAGCTTCTTCAGTCCCCTGTTTGCGTCAACCTCTGTAAGAAAAAAACTGTTTTTTGCTGCTGCCGTCAGATTGATGTACGCCTATAGCTTCAGTTTTCACAGGAACTAAGAGCAAGAAAATTAATAGTTTCTTGTACTGTTTTTATACTGCAATACACACGGGAAATACTGTTCAAGGTTAATATAAAGACACATGTATTAAAGTTTTTTTTCCTACCTGGCCTATCTGGATAATGATATATCTCTGATAATACTTTTGTGGATATTTAAGGGATAATGGAAACAAAAATATACCAGTAACACTGTTTTAAGAGTCCATTTAAAAAGACAGCACAGTTCACTGCAGGCACAGAAAAATCATGATGAAGATCCAAAAGTTTCAGTCAGAATGAACTTTTCCAGATGTCATGGGTTAATTTCTCACATTTTTATCCTAGCATTTTTTTTCTATTATTATATATCTGATGCTAGTTACTGCAGTTCAGGGTGAAAAGGCTTTATGTGGGACTCTGCTGAAATGTTTCTTCACAAATTAGAAAATCCTTTGTCTGGAACCAGAGTCACCTATGTCAGATGTCAGCTGCTCTGCTGAGCCTGTGGTTACATTAATTTTGTAAGCTGCTGCGTGGCAGTAAAACATGTTCAAGATGCAAAATCTTCACTGACAATAGTGACATGTGCACAAGGTTAAAGCTGCATTGGGTTACAATGGCCATATCAGACGAAAACTGGCAGAGAGACAGAATAATTACATCTTGTCAAATAGTCTAACACTCTGCAGACAGCAGCACTTCATTCTAGCACTGAGCTTTGTCACAAAAACAACAAAAAAGGAACAAAATGTCACATGACGTGAACAGTACTTCTCGCAAAGACAATAACACAGCTGTGGGAAGAATTTCATTCTTCTGAATTATGCAAAACTATCATCCATGGCGAATTAAAGAGTCCCTTCACCAACAACAAAATCATTTTTTCTGCTCGTTGTCAGTGCATCAGTATATGGCAGTTTCTAGCTCGCAGATTTCTTTGATAGTCATAGTTTTTCAAACTGTTTTCTGTAAACCATAGCGATGGTTGTGGGGTAAATCTCAGTAGATCAGCAGTTTCTGAAATATTGAGCAACCATGCCATATTCCGTCAGTTAAATCACCATATTTCCCATTCTAATGTTTGGTTTGAACTTCAGGTGATCTTGACCATTTTACTAGCTTGAGCAGTTGAACAGGTGTACCTAAAGAAGTGGCTAGTGTATAAAGTTCTGTTTTTGTTGAAAGTGGTTGGTGTCCATTTTTTAGCCATTTTTCCTATTCATGTAAGAGTTTCAGTATTATTTCATTATAAATTTGGTTTGGCTGCTATTTTAAATCCCAGCATGTTTCCTAATAATATAGCCGTCAATACAGGTTTTACTAGCTATCCCAAATGAGTCTTGACTTATGATGTCTTTACTGTCTTCATGGTGTATTCTTGGATCAGTCAGTTTTAGTGTCACAGAAAGCTGCGAGGTGAACTCTGTGCTCTGCCTCTGTGCATCTGCAGTGCAAATTGATTTTTCATGTCACTGCTGCTCACTGTCAGTGTGTGTGTGTGTGTGTGTGTGTGTTACTCTGTAGGTTTGTGTGTGCAGTGACAGTGTATGTAGAAGAACTAGCAAACATATTAGGGTCAATCAATAAAACGCAGAGTCACCTGGACTCAGAATGACTTCCAAGACTTCCAGACTCTCTTACTGTACCTCCTTGTCCATCTGTTTCTTCTCCTTCTGAGGATACAGAGGATACTAATAATGTCAGCTCATCAGGAAAGAACAGGCTGTTGTTATAGAGACTGCATCACGCTCACAGGTTTGGTGAGAATTTTCTGGCTGAGTGAGAAACACTGACCATCATAGTGTAGCCGAGCGGTAAATTTATAATGACATTTTCCACTTTAGTGAAATAAATATCACTTTAATTTCTAAAAAGAGTTCTTAAAGTTTTGATTACTGTGTATGTTACTGCAAGTTATTGAGTAATTTTCATCTTATTGTTTGTGCTGTTTTGTTTGTTATCTGCGTGTTTTGTGCACGTCAATATGTTCATTGCGTTGTTTGGTGTAGTTGCAAATTTTGATCACCAGAGGGCATTGCTCAGGAGTTGACTGCAGTTTCACGACACTTCGCACAAATGCATCTTCCTGTTGTCTATGCTTGGATGCTCGGATGTGAAACGTTATCACGAGGTGATATTTTTGGCAAGAAATTGAAGACCTGCATGTGCAGCACATGGTGGTTCTTTCCTGCGTGTAGAGGATAAGTTGTAAGTTGATAAGATATTATTGGGGAATCCAAAGTAAATTGCCATATTTCTTTTATCTTTTGTATTCCTCTGCTGCATTTTTTGTTTAATTGATTTTTTATTCTGTTCATTTGCCACATGTCGTCTCTTGTTGCCAAAGTCAGGTACAAGTCCATATTCCTGTTGTTGGACAAAAGTAAAGAGAAAAAAGACATTTGTGTTTATTCTGTCTTCCTGACAATAAAAGACTGCAGATTAAGAGCCCCAATAATTGTGTCCTGTGAGGCTACACATTTCCTGGGCTACAACAGTTTATTTTATTTAACCTTCCCCAAGTTGCATTTGTGACCGAAGAGAGTGCTGGAAAGAGTGTTTTTTAGACTTTAACCACTTCCACAATATCTAGAGCTTTTGGTCTAAATGAAAAACAAGAAACAATGCATAATGTGTCGCTGTGTTATGGCAAAAACACGTTTTACTTTTTACTTTGTACAGCACTTTGGTCAACCTGCGTTTTTTAAAAATGTGCTTATAAATAAATTGATTGATGTCTATGTTACAAGAAAACCCTATAAAAAGTTGTAATTTAAAGGGTTAGGAACCTCCGTGTTAAATAAATAATAAAAACCTTGTCGAGAACTTTGCTTTGATTGTGTGAGATTTGAGCTGTAATCCTGACTGACATGATTAAGTATCATTGTTAGGAAATGTTCATGGCACTGCTCCTTCGACAAAGCTTCTGTAGCTTATCTCAAATTGAAGTTCTTAATATGTTCCTTCACATAACGGAAATCCTATTTGACCACTGGGATAATATGACATGTAACAGACTGAGGAGTTGCCCCTGTGGGGATTTATTCCCTCTCCCACTGCTCTATGTCTTTCCTTTTTTAGACGGCGCACTGTGGAGATGGGATATATGTCATACCACTGATAACAGCAAGTCTGTTGCTTTCCCTAGGAAAAAAAATGTGCAGGAATAGCTGTCGGATATTTCTTCAGGAATGACTATCAGAGCTGCATGTGTATATAACTCTGCTTTTTTCTTCCACATTACGTTTTATACGTCTTTTACTTTGTTTCTGTCATTTGGTCTTTCTTTGTTGAGTGGATAGAATTTTTCTTTTGACTATTTGACTGTTTCAGTTTTTTAGTAAACACAGATGGATGTATGGTAGTTTATCATCTACACCACAAAATAAGACTTTATTTCCTCTTTTAATGGGATTAGAGGCTATTGTGTGTGGATGTGTCTCAGCCATGTGTGTGAGAGCGATAGACAGAGATGGAAGGCCGTGAACCTGACAAGAGGTTTACACCCAAATTCCATTACATGGCTAAAACAGCTTCACGATGAACTGGCCGTTATTAATGACATTGAATGTGAGCAAATGCCAACTCCCAGTCAGCCATCTATGTATATAAAATATGGCTTGACATTTATGTATTTAAAATTAAGATATCCCATCCGTCCATCCATGTGTCCATCTGTCTGTCCATCCACTTGTTTGATGTTGCAAGGGCAGCATTTGAGGCAGAAATGCCCAAATGCCCCTCTTTCCCTAACCACCACCATATATTTCAGTTGATTTAATAATAAAAGAAAAGTTTATTTCATGTAAGTTATTCTTTTTTTTTTTTTCTTTTTTTTTTTTTTGTGTCCCGTTTGGATCTTTAGCCATCAGAATTGTTGTCTTAAGGCCAAGAAAGATGCCAAGCGGATTTATTTTACCAAGTGGATCATCATGGCCTTGCCATATTGGTCCATTTGATTGACCTTTATTATAATTATGAATTTATTTTATTTTCAGTTGCTACAAACGGGACAGACATGACTGGGGGATAGGACAGGGAGAAAGAATGAAAGAAAGAGAGGGAGAGAAAGAAAACCAAAGGGGAGAAGAGACGGTGAGAAGGGGGGGAAGAAAGAAAAAAAAAACCAAACAAAAAAAACAAAACACCTGGATCACCTGTATGGAGAAAAAAAACAGAAGAGAAAGCAAACAACAAAGAGCAACATAATAAAAAAAAGAACGGCACCATCACAATAAACTAGCTAACAGTAGATATCAGTAGATACTAAATAATAAACGATATTGTGCAGCACGCAAGATAGACAGCGCACAATGTGCTTTGAGGCAGCAGCCAAGAAAGCTGTAGTCCGCGTCTGTGAATACCCGTGTGTACACCTGTGTGCATACCTGTGTGGATCAGCATGCTTGCATTCCAAAGGTTTCTCCATGTAACGATCTGCTAGGGAGTGTGGGGGAGCCACAGCCCCGTCCTCCATGGTATGAAGCAGGTATGGAGGAGATCAAAACTCCAGACATCCAGAGACCCCCAGAACACAAGAGACCAAGGAAGACCAACAGAGGGGCAGCCGCGCCACTGTCCCAGAAAGAGCTGAGGAGAGTCTCAGATGAGGGTTCACTCAGCAGCCACCGAGCAGAAGCCAGGGGGAGTTGCAGTGACGCGCCCGTGAGCTCCACCGGCAGCCAGCTGTGCCTGAGTGACCGAGCCCCAGGCCGAGAGGCCGGGGGCACCCCACCTCCGAAGTGGCCCGAGCGAGCCCCAGGGTCCAGGCCCCGATAAGCGGCCGCCAAGGAGTGAGCCGGTGTGTACCCGGATGCCCATCCCCAGACACAAAGAACCACCAACGCACCGACACCTGAGGGAGTCCGCCACTGGCAGGAGAAGTGATGGTGGGGGGAGATAGGCCTCCAAACCTTGGAGGGCCTAAGATGTCCCCAGAGAGGTGGTGTCTGATACCCAACCTGACATATAGACACAGACATACAGGCACACACAGACACAAACATCCATTCCCACCCTCATGCTCTCATATGCACTCACTCCACACTCAACCAACGTGGAGACAGACATAAAGAGACGCTGTACACACGATCACACTCCCCAAGCGTACTCTACGAACCGGGTCTAGGTACCCTTGCCCCTGGAGGGGGGAACTGCACCCAGACCCAGGTGGTGTTACCCTTTTCCCTGCGGTGGGGAGAGGCAGACCGCCCCGACTCCGCAGCAGCAGGGAGGCCCCACACTCCAGACCGCATGTAAGTTATTCTGACATTTTGCACTACAAAGAATAAAGTAACAACTCATTGATTTTTTTTCAACACAGGAATCTCCAACAAATGTTAACAGAAACTTTCACACAAATTCCAATTCAAAGTTGGCCGGAGTCGCTCACTTTGACCAGCTCAAAAAGCAACATTGATTTACTGTCACAAAAATAATACAAGTTGCAGTTAAAAAAACAAACAAAACATTGTTTCTATTTACTCCAAGAAAAACAACTAAAATAAACTTCTGATTTCAGACACTAATATGCTTTATGTTCTTGCCCTCGTCATGTTATTGATATTAATTAAAATAAAAAATCTTTTACTCTAATTTCAGTATCAAAACTTCTTAAACATGAAGCAGTCTGTCCCTCCAAAATAACCCCCATCAAAATGTAATTCAGTTGAAAGCACTATGTTTGGTTTCACGACAGGAAGGCAGTAGTGTTTTTTCACCCGCTTCTCTGGGTGTAGAAAGCTCCAGTTGTTCTGTTGGTTTGTTATGATTCTCATATGGAGAATAATTACAGCAGCTCAGCCTCGCTTTGTGTTTTGTGTGGCACCAGATGATCTGAAAATGTGGATTGTTTGTAAATTGCGTTGCAGCTTCAAACCATGAGCTCGAGTGTCGAGTGAACAGAATGGGACTACGTTGAAGCAGCACAGCTGGCTTTGTGTGTGTGTGTGTGTGTGTGTGTTTGTTTGTTACATTATGAGTTAGCTTTAGCCATTAAATTAAAAAAAAAAACAATCACATGGCAGGACAGACCCACTGGATTTTACAATTTTGTGCGTGGGGATGGTCGACGTGCTCTCAGACGATGGTGTGACTCAGTCCACATTCTTAAAACATTTTTGCACACACTCAGGAATGACTTCTCTTGGGTCTTCAGGAACAAACCGCAGTGAGATTTAAAACTTTAAACAGCTTCTTGTCTCTCAGTGGCAGGCAGGCTGCATAAAATAATTAATCTAAACTCAATATTAATCTGCACACAAATTCTGGATTTCCTAATCAGAAGGCAACTGGACTTCCTTAGAACCTAAAGAAGTCCAGTTGCCTTCTCTTTATGTATGCAAGACCTCCATGAGCTGGATGATTGAAAACCTAGACAGATCATTGATGAGGTACCGAAAATACATACAACTGCTAAGTTTATCTTCCTGGAATTAATGTGAGTAGAAAGTAAGAAATCAATTTTTATGCTTTTATTCAATAACATTCAGTATTATTGCAAACCTCTGTGTTTTTGAGGAGCCAAGTGCAGGATACAGAGACACATAATCATAAAGTCAGTGTTTATTCCTCATTGTCTGAAAAAAAAGAAAAAAAAAAAACTCAGTCCAAAATCTTTGAAACCACACAAAGATGAGTATTTAAAAGCCTGGAAATCTTAAAATCCAAGCATGAAACCAGGAACACGGGGACTACACAGCCACTGAAAAAAGAGATGACAGGAATGTTTATACAAACACATACTGATAGGGGACTGAATGCAGAAAGTAGACGCGACTGAACTCAGTAAAGAGCAGGTTAACACACTCAGGGAATCAAGGGAAGTTGGGAAGTAAACCTGAAACAGGACATGCAGAAAACAAAACACAAAGTAAAACAGGAAACAAGCAAAGGATTTAAGATGGGCCTCGATATAAATGCATGACAAACAAGGAAACACAAAAGAAGCGAGGCAGTGGGAGGAGGTTCACAGCAAAGCTACAAATACTAAACACCGGAAAGCACAATGAACTAACCAAATCTCCAGCTAAACATTAAATAAACAATAACAAAACAAGGTCACAATAACAGGAATACAAAGCAGAAATTCAAATTCTAAATACTGCAACGGAAACTCAAAGCTAAATATATTCACTAAAAGTAGAAAAAACCCCACACAAATTGTTTTTTTACTGGAATACAGACGAGCACAGAAAGGATAAAGAAAAGCAGTACGGACAACAGTAACAAAGAGAAAGTCCATTAAGACAATGGAACCAAACATAAAACACCTAAGAACGAATGAAAGACGTCTGCTTAACATGCTGAACCGTCATCATTAACGTATTTTATTAATACTTTTGTACATCATCTTTTTTTTACAAACTTTCAATTGAAAGTAATTTATAGGACAATGTAAAAAGACCGAAAAGTAAATAATACAATAAAACACTTAAAAAACATATTTAGTAAACTATCACAGTCAAAGGAAATAAAAAGGATTCCACCCATCAGAAATGTAAAATGAAGCAGAAACACACATTGACCACAGTGCTGGACCTCTTTGTCATGCAGATACGAGTTCATCAGAAAGGGATCTAAAAAATATTCTGGGGTAAACCTATTACTACCATTTTCAAAGCTGAATATCGGTGAGAAACATCAGACAAAGCTGGAACGACATCTTCCTTCTGCTGCCATTTTGCCAAGATTAAAAATATATATAAATGTTACTGCTGCAAATTTCATTTAGATTAGATTTTTTGATCTTTTTAGTGAAGAAGTTGGACATACATGTATTTTTGTTTAGTAAAACTGGTGGATGGACAAAACCAGACATTACACTTTTGTACATTTTGTCCTTTTTTTTGCTGTCTTAGCTTTTCTTGCTAAACGCTTTTCTCTCCATGGGCCGATGACAGAAACTGAGTGTAAAAAATGTTGATACACTCATTAGAGTAACTACTAACTGCAGATCAGCTTCTACTGGTGCAGTTATTTTACTGCTGTGGGCTTCACATGCCAGGCTACATGCAGGCTTACTGTATGATCAACGATGTGAAACTTGCAAACAGCCTGAGAGGAATATCTGCCAATACTACTCAAGAATAAAATGGAAACAAGCTCTTATTTAAAAGTGTTGCAATTTAATATCATAGACACAGAAGAACAGAATGAAGATCTTTTAATGTAAATAACAGAGACATGGATGTGTTAGTTTGGTGTGGAAGAACTTGACTGGCCTGCAGAATCCTGACCTGATAGAAGAACTTTTGGATGAATTAGAATGGAGACTGCACACCAGACCTCAACCAATATCAGTGTCTCACCTCACCAAAGTACTTCTGGAACAATGTTCAGAAATTCCCATAAACATTCTCCTAAACTTTGTGGAAAGCCTTCGCAGAAGAGTTGAAGCTAATATAGTTGCAAAGGTTGGAATAACAATCTTAAAACCTATGGATCAAGAGAGAGACATCACTCAAATTTATACGCATGAGAAGTCAGACAAGTGAATACTTACTGGCAATATAGTGTGTATATATGATAATACAATACAATAAGAACAAAGCCTCTGTATATGTGTGAGAAAATCCACATGAAACACATGAACCAAAATACAAATACAGACAGAAAAAGTCAGATTTACTTCATCAAAACTGTGCAAAAACTGAATATTTAGAGAAGACATGCTGTGTGCGTGGTAGCCAAAGAGAAGCTTCAAAACAGATTTATTCAAAAGCTGGATCACAGTCTCTTCTCCAACTGTTGGCACAGGTGAGTAAAGAGACTTCAGTACAGCTGAACCATCCCAGGATTAATACTAAAAATGAAGAAGTGAAGGAAGTGAAGCGATGGACTGAGACTGGAAAGAAATCAAAGTTGGCTCTCTCTGCGAACACCAGCAGGACCTCTTCAAATTTATCATCCCCTAATGGACCGTGAAGCCATCAGCACCAGCGAATGCTTCAGAGTTATCGCATTTCCAATAAATTAGAGGCAAACTCTGTCATTCAGAAAGAGGCTGGTGCATCTGGCGGTGTTTTACACGAACATCCAAAGATTAACAGTTTGCAGATTAGAGGTTAGAAATTCTTTCGTATTATTTTTCAAGTTCTCAAATAAGTTACCACCTGAAAGGGTTGCCCATTCTCTGCACATTTGAGATCCAGGATTCATACAGCTCACAAGTCATGGCAAGGGTCCACAGAGCAGGAAAATCCCATAAAAGTGCATCAATGACAAGGTGTTTAGTGACGGCTTTAGAGGCTGTTGAGAGAAAAAAGGGGCTCATCTGAATTTTTCTATACACTTCAATTAATGCGGTACATTAAGAGAATGTAAGAGCTAAGAAATATAAATTTACCAAAGAAATGAAAAGTAAAAGTCTGAATACCTGATGCATATTGCAGCATGCACAGCAGAAGATGCAAGAGAGAGATGTTTACTGCATTATGCTCTCTCTGTTCTTCCACGACTTCTACATAAATGTCTCTATCACCGCTCAGCATCAGAGGGAGTGTGGATTAATATTAAAGTGCCATATGCAGTTATAGCTAAATTATTTGTCAGACATGTGCCTCTTCCTGCCTGAAGGAGTCTGGCACAGCTTTGAAAATCGGTATGCAGAGCCTCTGCAGCGTGGATGCTCCTTTCAACACGGTCCATTTATGTTCCAAAACGGCAATAGTTTGAGCTGTTATTTTGAAAAACCTGTTTGACATGCCTCACTGTAAAAAGCTCACTTGCCTTCCAGTACGGTTTGGTCCCGAGAAGATCCAGTTATTTGGTTTTTATCATTACAAAGTTCTACATTTTTGCCAGATTTATATGAATAACACAGACCTGGAGCTGCTTTTAAAAATGTAGGCTGAAATAAATTGCCACAAGATGGCGCTGTTTGCTGCACCAACCATTTGTGGCGTTGCGGCTTCACAACATCTGTATAACCCTAATTTATGAGATAATGACATCTATTTAGATCCTTTGCAAATTAATTTTATTCCATCAGTTGCATCAATACAAATTTAAGCAGCTACATGAATTAAGCGCCAGACACATAGATTAGTGGACCAGATGGTCAAAGTTGAATAATTGGGCCCAATATTGGACTCACTGAGCGATTCCACGAGTTAATTAAAAGTTCTCATGTTTGCAAAACACCGAGACTTAACTAATCCCTGCGCGATTTTTATACGCCATCTTAACCTTAAGATGCACAGGTATAGCGTAAACTCGCACAGACTCCTCAAATTACTGCCTGCAATTTCAGCGTGTCGTCAAAATATAATAAATGAGCGCTAAACAGAACTCAGTGACGTTGGCTGAAACAGCTACAAGATGTAAAAGACACGCATCCCACATGGTTAAACTGTACTATTGCAACAAGTCGTGTTTTACAACTTTTTAAAGTCCAACATTTGCAGTTTTCTGAATGGAGTTTGATTTGTAAAATGAAAGCAGGAATGACCCAGAGGACCTGTGAGTGCACCTCTGGGACTTCCCCGTGATCTGTGATTTCAGTAATTTCTTGGGACGTCTTGTGTTTTTGTTGCACGCTCCATTAACCAGATACAAACACATTTACAAATGCAAACTGGGAGATCCTGAATTATGGCGGGCTCCTGCACCTTATCGGAGCAAACAGACTCCCCGTGCATACTCCGATCCCCCCCCAAGTCTGCCAGCCTGCTACTGTCTGGCTTATCAGCGCTGCTGCTGCTGCTGGATGCTGTACGGTGCAGCAGCTCGGATCCAGTTGAGGATTTCAGGATGGAAACGTGAGGATGGAAATGCTACTGGAACCCCGTATTCTCGTTTTGATAGCCCAGAAGAACATCAGTGTTCTCTTGTGATGCTTATTTGATCCATTTGCTTTACTCCATAGAGAAACGCTCCCGCCGGTCGAAGACGCTCCTGAAAGGATTTTATTGATACGCATCTCTCCAGATCAGGTGCGCCGGCGTCTCCTTAACTTACCTGGGATGATGATGATTTCTGCTCATTTCTGACTGTGAGCGGCAGCGCACAGAGGGGGGGATGTGGATTTCAATTTCAAAGTTTGGGTCTTCTCTTGCTGTGGGTTTCTGAGAGAGGGGGGCATGGCTTATGCTGATTGGAGATGCACGCGCCTTGTTTAACCGACTTAATTCTGGATGGATGCTGTCGCTGTGATCGCGGCTCTTCTGGCAGATGAGTGTGCATTTGAATTCTCACTGTGGGAACCTATCGCGTTCACAGCTCGCTGTGTTGTGTTTTCCGCCGGGACTGTGGTCCTGTCTCGCGGAAAGTTTGTGACTGGGACGCGGCGGAACATGAAGGCAGCGCACAGTGGATCTCTGTGAATTTCCTTCCGCACGTGGTTTCAACATAGCGTGTCATTTGCTAATGGATTTACAGTTCGAGGGTTCATGAAGAATGTGTTTCCGAAGTGGATATTCCTCCACGAGCTGGAGGGGAGAGCAGCGGACACTTCCTGGAACCACAGGTGTTCTATACAAACAGGTGAGAGGATTCAATTAGGAATTACGCTTACTAAAGAGTTATGAAATATAATTTGTAAGGTGGAAATTCCTAAAGAGTTAATAATAGAGGTGGTTTTCCTGGCAAAAACAGCCCATGTGTTGAACGCGTAGCTCGCTGCAAACTCCCTTCAGAAATGCTGCATTTTAGTGGCGAACCTGTCATCAAGCGACACTCTTTCGCCCCTAACGAGACACCCTGCGCTGTGACGATGATGTCGAAACAGCCACCGTTATCAGGCAATTCAGTTTTTAAGCGAACACCGGGCTCTGCATACTATTTAAGAAAGTCAGAAGCGCTACTGAGCCGTCCATGTCACATTTAGCAAAAAACAAAAACTTTTTGAAAAAGTTAAATATCAAAACAAAATTAACGTGTACAAATCAGCTTGGGCTTTTATTATTTTAATGCCGTGTCTTTAGGCACATTTTTGTGTATTTATGACATGTATTGTGTTGAGTAAAGGTGCTCAGATATGGTTTAACATTTTTCACAGAGCTTCTACGCTGTTATTCTGATTTTTTTCCGTGCAATATTGTATCAATTATTTATTTAAAAAAATGTTTGTCTCAGAAACTCCGATATCTTATTTCATTGATAATTTTCTATTTATGTTTTCTTTTAGTGACGCCAAAACCCAAAATGCCGAGTTGTGGGTAGAGAGCCGACCTGCATCTACCTCCCTGCAACCCCTCTCCTCGTCATTTCCTCGTTCCCGTTTCCCTGCTTTCTTTTGGCATCCTTTTGTCAACGCTTTTACTCCCTTTTATTAATACTTGTTTTATTTTAATCTCTAAGTTGATCCGTTTTCAGCTCCATCACTATTCTCACACCTGCTGCCCACCTCGTTTTATTGTGAACCTCCACCCTATTCTCCTCTCTTCCCTCCCCAGACCCACCACCTCCTCCTTTTCCTCCCCCTACAGCACACATGCAGGCCAAGAAGAGGTACCTGCTTGTGTCTGTGGGGGCCGGTCTTCTCTTCCTCATATATCTGTGGGGTCTGCAAATTGGGGAGTTCCAACAGCAGCCATACCAGTATCATCAGTTTCCCCAGTACCCCCTGTATCATCAGTACCACCAACAAGAATACCAGTACTACCGCCAAAGTAAGGAAGTGTACTACCAGCCCCAGCCATTGCCCCAGAGAAATCCATCCAGACCACCCAGACACTGGCCGGAGTCGACCAAGCTGCTGGAGCCGTATTTGGAGGGAGGAGAGCAGGAGGTAGACTGGAATGATTTATAAGAAAAGAAACAATGAAAGCTCTTTAAGTAAAAACAAAAAGAAGTGAAAAAGTCCAATTTATAAGTGTTTAGTGATCAAAATGAAAGTCCAACAACAGGACAGAACAGTAAAACTGAGTTAAGGAGGATGGTTTCAAAGCTTTTGTGATTGTAAGCTGTAAGGGGGGGGGTCACAAGATCAGAATCACAATACTTTATTGATCTCTATGGGGAATTATGTAATGATGATGATGATAACACTATGATGTTGTTGTTTTTTTTTTTTAGTATTTTCTCTACCAGTGAAAAAAGATTCTTTCATTCAAATCAAAATATCTGCAAACGAAACATCTCTGTTTGGCTGAGCTCTTACCAGGCATTCATGCTGAAAATAGCCTAGTGTTAAGCGTTGGTGGTGGTAGGTGTTATAGAAAGAAGTGAAGAGAGAGGAAACTTTTAGGAAGGCAAAAACACTTTAAAAAGAATTTTAAATTCAAGGAAGTTACAGCGATATTCAGAATTAAGGGGAAAATGCTGTGGATATTGCAAAGTGAGTACCAATTCATGGCATCAATGCAGCGTGTCACGTTGTGGCTTTTCTGCATATCCAACTACACTGCTTTACTTTGTTTCTTTTCACATACTACTGCTGTCTAAGCAGATATGCAAGTTCTTGTGCATAGACATTAGTTTGCTTTAAGGGATTACAAGCATAGATGGCTAAGCACCATTGCTTTGGGGAAATCAAGCACAAATTACCAGCTGAAGAATTCAGGATTGCAAGTAATGCAACAGGCCAGTCAGTAATGATGAGGGAGCAGTTTCCAGCCATGAATTTTCAAAAGCAGTTTTCAGCAGGAGACAACTTTTAAAAGCGTCACTATCTAGAAATCCCATTAGGTCAGAGATGCAGTTTTGAGTGCAAACTATTTATTCGTTTCTGGGGGTTTTTTGGAATTTGTTTTAATGGAGAGTTGACTGTACTGCACAAACATTGGTGTGATGTTAATAGATACATTTGTTTCTGTGGATACAGGAGGACACCCCTCAGCTCCATCATCAGCACACCTCCCCTCGTGAACGACGGGCGATCCGTGACAACATCTACAAGAACAAGCGCTGCCGCATGGAAACCTGCTTTGACTTTGCTCGCTGCCAGTCGGGATTCAAGGTTTACATCTACCCTCAACAGAGAGGCAGCGAGATCTCAGAGACCTACAAGAAGATCTTGACCTCCATTGAAGAGTCCCGGTTCCACACCACAGACCCTTTGAGGGCCTGTCTCTTTATTTTAGCTGTGGACACATTGGACAGGGACCAGCTCTCAGTGCAGTACGTCCAAAACATTAGATCGCATATCCAGAACCTACCCACGTGGAACGATGGCAGGAATCACCTCATATTCAACCTTTACTCTGGGACTTGGCCGGACTACACTGAGGATTTGGGCTTTGAGGTGGGACAGGCCATGCTGGCCAAGGCCAGTGCAGATGTTGTCAACTTCCGACCTAACTATGATATTTCCATCCCTCTATTCTCAAAGGATCATCCGCTAAAAGGAGGGGGCATAGGTTATCTGACACTTAACGATGCACCACCTTCCAGGAAGTACCAGCTGGTTTTCAAAGGGAAAAGGTACTTAACTGGTATAGGTTCGGAGACCAGGAATGCTTTGTATCACATCCACAATGGGGAAGATATTATTCTGCTGACGACATGTAAACATGGCAAAGACTGGGAGAAACATAAGGACTCACGCTGTGACAGAGATAATGAAGACTACTCAAAGTAAGATTGATTTGTGATGTTTCTTTCACCTTTTTGTAGTTTTAAGTGGCTTTGAAATCTTTAAAAGTCGATTTCTTGGTCTGAATGCTTTTCGTGCTCCGTGCATTAGCATTCCATGCAAAGAGGTTCTCACCTTTAAACTGTAATGTCCTTGCAGACTTGGATATTTTCATCTGTTAATGCAGTGCTTATTGTGTTTTGAAACAGATCAGCTAGCACACACTTTAGAAGAAGTAAGTTGTGATGCGATCTCATTATCAGCTGCTTCTTGCTGCTGGTTATTTCAAATGCAGCGAGTTTGTGGATCATTACAACTCCTCACAAGTGCTTGTTGTGTTGGAGTTTGCATGTTAGTACTGTCAATCTTTACAAATTTGGTTTACTGGCTGCAAACTCTCCTTCTTCACAATGTTGAGCATTGGGGGCTGCTGTGCCTGAAGCACTTCTTCTTTATTTGAATTAAACAGGTTGGATGCTTTCATGCACATACTTCACAATTGCCATGGGAGTTGAGCTTCAGTGTCGCTGTGCTCATGAGACAAAATGGTACAGAAAAGTGAGGGTATTTGTGCAGGTTTGTGTAATGTGCGTGTGTGAAGGAGAGAGAGAGGAGCAGGAGAGCAGAGAAGCATCGGCTGAAAGATGGAAAGTTTTTGTCAGCTCAGCAGTTGGTCGAGAGAAAAGCGATCTGAGCCGAGAAGTTCACCTTTTGAAAGTTTTAGCTTGAGCTGACAGCTGAAAGAAGAGACTCCATTGCACTTAGAGTGAAACAGACGCACCATTCTTGACTCGTCTCACTTTGTTAGTCCGAGTCATCTGTTGCATATTTTAGGTTTAGAAATTGTCGAGGTCCGAAGGAAAGCTCAGTGCTGTCAAACAGCAGCTTAAATTTTACAGTAAGAATCTGCATACAGAGGAGTCAGCAAATATTGCATCTGAGACATTGTTCAATCAAGAACAGTAGTTTGGACTTTTTCTTTTCTTAAATAAAATGTTCCAATGGTCCCTCACATACAGTTAAGGTTGTAATGGGTTTAATGTTGAAACTTGGTCTGAAAATCTGATTTCACTCATAGTGAATTCGGGGTTTCTTGCAGACTATAAACTTTATTCAGTGGCCTTCATTAGGACTACTTTGAATCCACTTCTGGGAAATCTGCTAATACTTCGCTTGTAAGATCATCAATACATTACTGATATGTTTTGGCCACTTAGTGAGAACAGAAACAAGTTTCACAGTCACAGCAAGAAGTCTAACAACTGAATTGTTTTTAGATGTGGTTTCACTGTGGCCTAACGGCTGATTTCGACTTCTGTTGTGAGTGTTCGCAGAGCCTACTCTGTAATCGACGTAAGTGGCTGACACGCTTGCCAGCATTCATGCATGGTGTTTTATGTGTTAATTAACTTGTGATTGTCTCTTGGTGCTTTTTATGCAGTCCCAGCTAAGATGGAAACGAATAAAATGCTGACATCAGTGAGTCCTTACATTGAAGCAATGATTGTTGTTTTCTCACTGATCTTCCAAAACGACACCAAAACATTATCGGGAAATGCACAGGAGCAATCAGAGGTATTGAACAGGCCAATCACAAGTTACATTTCCAGACAGGTTGTAACACGGGTTAATTTAGAGGGGTTTGCTGTTACAACGTATCAACGGCATACATTTAAGTATAAATTTGCTGGGACTCTCAAAATAATAAGTGTCTTTAGCAGCTACATGCTCTCCTATGTTCAGGAGCTACTTTCAAACATCTAATTGGAGTTTAATGCTACAAAGGTGACTACTGACTTTGCTGGAAAATGGACATCTTCTGTAGCAAACCTGTTAAGCTGTTTGCTGTTTAAAATCCAAACAACACGGTGAAAGATGCTAAAACACAAATGGAGAAAGAGGGCAATAATTTGATGCGTCTTTGTCACCACCAATGATCCTATATATATTATATTGGGCAAAATTATAAGGCCACACCTCTTAATCTCTGAACTCAGGTGTTCTTAATCCCGTTGCTACAGATATATAAAATCAAGCATCTCTCCATGCAGTCTGCTTTCACAAACATTTGTGAAAGAGTGAGTCGAAAGAGCTCACTGAATACAAGCAAGGTACTGCAATAGAATAAGCTGCAGATTAACTGCCATTAACATATATAACATATAATAAAAAAGCTGGGACCTTCATGTCATGAGTTTCTATTGCTGAGCAGCTCCTGCAGATGTAATGTTTAGGTGGCTCAGTCCTTTTCTCCATGGAGTGTGTGTGTGGTCCTCTGATCCAGCATAAAAATCCTCTAAAACATTCACTGTTGACATCGCTTGGTATATTTTTATTTACTGGAAACATTTCACTATCTGAAGTTGGAGGTTGTATATGAAAAGTCAATAGATGAACCCCTCGGTTTCTCTTTCATTTCAAATCGAATGTGCTGCAGTACAAAGCCAGCACAGCAAAAGAAAAATCTGTCAGTGTCCCACTGCTAATGGACTGCGGTGTGTTTCTGAAGGTGCAATGACTGTAATCAGTGGTACAGGATCGCATTTCTTGTTGCTTCACAGGCCGGTACCAATACTTTATCAGCAGCTGACGGCATGCTGAGAGCACATGTCTCTAGAATGCAGACAAAATATAAAACTATCTCAGAAAATAAGAATAACAAATTGGAAATGGTATACGTGACCACTGTGTTCGCTGAAAGCCCCGTTTGTCTTTAATAGTCACTTCATTTATTATGTATTGGAACATTTTCCTGTAGGTGTGTTGTATGGTAGGAGGATTGTTGCTTCAGACGAATCTAGACAATACAATACAAGAGTACATTAAGACTTTTATTTAACTTGAACTTGTTCATGAAAATGTGTTGATTTAATGAAGCTGGCTGGTAAAACTAGTGGCTTTATGAGCAGCTTTTAGGGAAGAAAAAAAACCAACATAATGTATGTTAAAGGTACTCGAAAAGAAATCCACCATGTACTCAATGCTGAATAAAGCACAAAAGGCAATAATCCATATGCTCCTGAACACAAAGTGCTTATAAGCCTGCCTCACTAATTAAATAGTACATTAATCATTTTCTCAGTCTCGGTGTGATATCAGGCTGTTATTAAATACCAAATGTTCTGCTCTAAGGTTCTCTTTTGTTCTTCTTTCTCGTAATTTGACTTAACAAGACATTTTAAGGAACTTTAAAGCTTGGTGTCTGTCTTACTAATAATAAAAGTGATTAAGTGTGAAGGGGAACTTACTTTGTCAGATGAGACACATGAGATGGTATGTAGAGCTCTGCTTCATGTGTGCTTTGCTGTTTAAGAAATTGATGGTTGATGGTAAATTCTAGCACGCTGTGGGAAAACTACAAGTATGCAGCTTGTACAGTCTGTTTAGCCACTGTTGTTTTTTGTTTTTTTTCTGTGCAGAAATTATTTAAGACTATCCAGACTGAGCACTTGGACTAATAATTGACAACAACGCATTTAGAGACTTTTGTCTCATTAGTGAAAAACATATGGAGCACAGACTTAAATACAACAAACAAAGGGTTTGAATAAAGGTGTGTTACGTAACCTAAATTGGCTTAATCCAGCAAATATTACAGAACTGATAATTATTTTGATCATGCAAAAATTCTAAATACTTCCATTTTTATTTAAAGCTGGAGAAACTCAAACTTTAGTAAAGAAATGTGTCCATACTTTTTGTAGACTGAGATCTGAATGCAAGGTTGTGAACTAGGGCTGTTCGATATAACGATATATATCGGATGATGATATAAAAACATCTATCGTTTCATGTTACGCTATCGTTTGTTTCGTGGTGTCGCAAAATAAACTGTTTACAGCAATATTTTTTCATTATTTTGATGGTCACTGTAGTGGCTATATTAATTTCTTAAAGTTCTCTCTTTCTCTTATATTTAATATAATCACACTACAGACAGACAAGCGCTTGTTTTTATGCGTTGTCGTTAGCAACAGCGACGGTAAAACCACCGCGTGTCCACTCGTTTATTTTCCACATAAACCTTTCACAATAAAGCTCAAGATCCTGTTGAGACTTTTCAAAATAAACAGAATCACGTGAAAAATGCAAAGTATTTACGGATGAGAAGCAAAAAAGAGCCGTCAGGTGCTAAAAAATAAACCTTAGACTCAAACATTAGAACAGGTTTTTTTTTTGTGTAATAAATACTCACAAAGAAAACGGCGGCCGTTACGACTTACGTCTAAAAATGTATAGTTTCATGTATCGGTTAAAACACTGGACTCCAGGTACACGACGCGCAGCTGGAAACACTTCACGCAAGTCGAGCTGCCCGAGATTCACAGAATTTACAGAAAATGTTACATTTTTGTGATTTATATCGTTATCGGACGATAGATGTCTTGATATCGGGATATGAGATTTTGGTCATATCGCACAGCCCTAATGTGAACATTAGATTTTGTGTTAATAACACCATTTCTCTTGTATAAATGACCATATTCACACGGTTCTCTTTTTAAATGGATCCAGTTAGCCAAAATATTCAAAAATGCAAGGTGTGATCAAAGAGTTTAGGACTACACCCATAAGAATAAATATGTCTGACTAAAATTTGGCAAATCCACCCTTCAATGTGGTCGTCTTTTGGACTTCTGGACCGGTGGTAACTACTGGTTCCTTGGTAAAAATGTGAATTGCCTGACTCGTTGGTGAGGGCTTGCTGTCCTGTACTGTCTCATTAATACAAACTGCAGGACTACTTACGAATCACTTGTGAAACTCCAAAAAAGTAAAGGAAAAAAAAAAAGAGCTCTTAGTTTGTAATTTGCATCACACTTTTTAAATTTTCATAGTTAACTAGCAGATTTTTACAGAAGCTGGGACCTTCTATTGCAATCGATATGCAGGTTTAGAATTTGGTTTTATTTCCAAATTCTTCTCAAAGTACCCGCCAACATTTGTCCCTTGGAACCATAGGTTTCCATGGGGTTTGCAGCAGGTCTCTGTGCCTGTGCGAGTCAGACCTAAGGTGTGCAAAGTTTGCATTAAGAATATTTTGTCCAAAAAGTAAATCACCAGTGCCACTTCAATGTTTTTGCTCAGTTTTATTTTTGAGAGGATGTCGAACTCTGCATTTAGCGACAGTCTGACCCAGAGGACTAAATTGATAAGGCAGGTCAGTTTGACACAGATGTTTATGTTTGTGGTTGTTTGCGGTCTTGAGCAATGAGTCAACAGCAGCAGTGCTGAAACTAGTCCAGGGATGCACAAAAACATGAAGTCAGAGGGTAAATGGGCCAAATTTAATCACTTTTCATTGTTACAGGTGCCATTCCAGATCATGTTAACTAAAAACATGGCTCCGATTTTTGGCTCACTGAAGAAAACAAAATGGGAATGAAATAATTAACTGTAGGCCAGTTGGTTTTGTTGATATTTAGATTTTTGTTTAATGAATTTTTGAGCTTGTTTTTATTTTCTGGGTGTCTGTGGCAAAATCTGTCATGTGGTAAGTTTGATGATTCTTATTCCAAAAGGATAAAAGTTTGCTGTTTAAAGCTTCATGCTGTTAAACAACTCAGATGAATCCAGCTTAAGAATCTTTTGATTCTCGAGGTTGTGACTGAGAGCGCCTTCCTGCCTGTTTGCTGCTGCTTCCTCTGGTGTCTTACACACAGCACATCGATACAGACATCACCCAGTGCAGTCAGGGGGGATCCTACACTGCGAGACTCCCTGATGGGAACAGAAACCAATGAGGATCTTGAAGCCTTGGGGCGGTCGATAATTGCCCTCCAATTGAATTAAGCTGTGAATGAAGGGGATAGATAGAAATCTCACCTCCCTCTGAGAGGCACCAAATTGAACTCACGCTGTTTTACTGTACATAGATAACAGCCAGCTGAACCAATTAGAGCTTTGCTATACAGAAGAGTCTCCCCAAAGACAATTTGATATCATAGGCTCAGGGTTAATTTACAGAAAAGCAGATTAAATGTTTAATCCAGATCACTGTCACATCTTTGATGATAGCTTACAGGATCAAAACAGGAAAGGAAAGAAAGAGTAGTGTGGAGGCTAGCCAGATGTGATGCGAGGTGTCCTGTTCAAGCCATAAATATGTTGTTTCATTTTTTTTCTTCCTGCTCATAACCTCCTCTCTTGTTTTGTCTCGATTGGCGGTGGTAAAAGTTGAAATTGGCAGTTTGGGAAACCTTGAAATCCAGCGTAGTGCTGAAAAAAGAAAGAATGACTCACCTTAAAAGTAACTCCAAAATTGATTGTATTGTGAGCTCCAGTGGGCTTGTTTTCATTGAGGACAGACTAAGTTATCACATGACCTGTTCAAATGCTGGTTTACTGCTCTTGCACATTTAACTGTTAAATCTACCATGCTAGCATGGGTGTTTTTTTTGTTTTTGTTTTTTTTCCCTATGTCTACCTATAGCATGAAAGTGGAACTTGCTAAGAGACACTTGGGAATATTTTATCTTTAATTCAAATTGATAAGTGATACTTTAACCTTTCAGTGAACAAGGACAGCATAGGCTCTCTCCATCAGGCTACATTAGTCCATTATTCCAAATTTTATCACAACACTGCAAACTATGCAACGTGCACATGTTTTAACTGTCTAGTAATCTCACACAAGCTTAAAAAAAATCATAAATGGTTAACTTACTGTCAAAAATATCACGTACAGATTCAGTTTGTTGAATTTCTTCAAGTCTGAGTTTCAGTTTATGAACAGAATTATCACATTTCCTCTGCTTCTGTCTACTCCATCATTTTTATCTTTGAATGAAGAAATCTGACATTGTGACAACATATTTTTAAACTCTTAAATACACCTAGCTAAATCAGTGGCCAAGCTGCACATTAAACAGGTTGTGTGTGTGTGTAAGTGTGTGTGTTTGGTGAGAATTGGCCTACTGCAACCACAAATTTATCATCTGTGCAGATTAACACAGTGAAGAATGGATGAGAATTGGAAAATGTTGAGTTCGGGGGAGGGACTGTGGGCTGGCATTTCTGTATGATTTGTTGAATATGAGGATTGCACCGGCCGAGAGGAATGCCAGGCTGGAGCACACAAAAAAATACACAGTATATGCTGAAGTGTTAAACTGCCAGTTACGTTTTATTTTCTCATTAATTAAAAGTGCTGAAACTGTGGGATCCCATGTTTCTCTAAAGGAATTAGTTATTTTTACAAGAAAATATAAAAAATGAGGCCAACAAAACTTTTTTTCTTCTAAATTAAGTTAATTGTTTTTCCCCCTACCTGAATAGTTTTTTCTTTATCATTTACTTCTGCAATTTTAAATATTTGCATAACTTGCCAGCAATTGTGTTTTTGTATAACTAACCAGGATCTGTTTTAAATCACAGTATGTGCTGTCAATGCATTTTAGACTGACAACACACTGACAAGGATAAGCTCCGTTTTTCTTTCTGGCCCCATCTCAGCTTTCTGTGGCAGTTCAGTTATCGATGGCCTTTAAATGCCAACGGATGCATTTTTATACACACACACACACAAAAAATATTCCATCTTTGCTGTAAATGAAGCGATTATTTATAGGAGAGTGTATTTACAGTGCTTAACAAATTTATTAGACTCATAAACCACTCAGGTCAAGGTTTATGCCACAGCTGCCCTAAATGATTAATGTTTCCATAATGTTTAATCCACCAATAAGTTCTTTTATCAAAATTGTGTTTTTATTGCTAAAATAAAAATCTGATTGTTGTTATGCACAAATTTACAGATTTACAGTTTTTATTAAAAAAATTCTTTTTTTTTAAATTAAGATGCCAATTTAGAATTATTTGCTAGTCCTAAACAGAAAAATGTTATTTGCCTGAATATTATGCTTAATTATTTGACATCTCATAGACGTCCAGACTGTTGTCTTAAATTTGTGTATAAAAATTGATGCTAATTAGGTTTTTTTTCTGTTAAATACCAATATAAATTCTAGTTATAAATAACTTTTTGACAGATCTTTAAAATATTTCTTCTTGTTTTAATGACAGGTGTTCTAATAAATTTGGTCAGAACAGTATAATTAGAATTTGAATTGGATATAAAGACAGTAAATTTACCAGCATGTTGTAAGCTGTCAGTATCCTTCATTTTCAGCTAATAGCAAAGATTGATCAAGTCATAATAAGTGAGGCAACAACAGAAAAGGTGTGAAGCTAGTTAAGACCCGTTTCATGGTGCTAAACTGGCAATAACATGAAACAGCAGCTGGCACGCAACTCTGAGCTAAATGTGCCATAAATGAATTGGATATACAAGTTTTCCACTTTTTGCACAATGTAATTGGTTTAGCTAGTAGCCTGCACGCTTGTGAATTCAGGTTTTTGTCACCATGCTTGGTCTCTCTTTGGAATTGAACTGTAATTACCCTCCTGAAGGTTTCACCGAATGCATCATTTTACAGCTTCAGTAAATCTTTCAGTAAAGATTTCATAGGCCAACTCAGGTCTTCACCTTTTTTGGAGGTATCCTCTGCTTGCTTTATAGCTGTACACCTACACTTGTAGTGAGGGTAGAAAACACATAAAAACATTGTTGAATTGAACTTAACAGACTAAATATTTTATTTACACTATCTAGAATAAAATGTGTAATGCCATGTTAAGACTGAAGGATTTCTTTATGGTTGCACCAGATTATGAGTGAATGTAGAGTCATGTGTTATTAAAGAAATTTAGCCAACAGACTTGAGAGACCTGTTGGTCCAATCATAATTTGACATTTTTCATGACCTGTGTTGTTGTACAAACAGATGTACTGACCAAAGTGCTGTGAGCGACTCTGTCTTGTATTCACAAAAACATGGAAAATTTAAAAAAAACCTGACAACTGATTAATTTGTTGGTCTCACAAAGAAAAGAGTGTGTTGTCTATCCATTAGCCTCTCTTTTCCTTTTCTAAGCTCATAGTGCTTATACCACACATTTCCATATTTGTCCGAGCAGGCCACTCTGACAGGCTATTGTCTAGATGTCACAAAGTGTCCAAAGTGCAGCATCACTTTTAGTTCTGACCCCCTTAAGTTGTTTGAATCAAGCTTTTATTGTGCTGATAATGTGTAGCCTGAATGGAGGAGAAATGTAAGAGCTTTGGGATGAACTCTCACAAAACATTCAGCAAAGCAAAGTTAAACCACCAACCAGGCATGCGCCGATGTGAATTGATTGGCCAAGTTTGGTGTAACACCCTTGTATTTTTAATACATCACATAATTTTTTCCACGTTTTCAGTCCAGTCCATGAACCTAATCATTTTAAGAGGAAAGGTGTTTGTTAATCTACTTTACACAGATCTATAAATCATTCAAGCATAAAGAAGGCACTTAACTCGAGGGATAAACCAGTTTTGTTTCTACACATATGAGACAATTTAGCAATTTTATTTAATTTAATTGAACACTTTTAAATGGTGTCTTTACGCACTGTGGTACTGGCAGCCTGTTGCAAAAACACCGTTTGTTCTAATTTTTTTAAGACAGTTTGACAGGCATGAAATAGTATTTTTGTACCAACGAGGTGATTCTCAAACAGCTATTAGACAAAAACCTGGCTTGTCTTCTTATGGTGTGCAGTGTTCTGAAAATATTTCAGGAAACTGGAACAGGACGACAAAAAAAAGAAGTGTCAGGTATATCTACGTGGTAAGCCAAATTACACAATAACTGGACTGAAAATCAGTGGGAGCAGGTCTTATGAAGCGATGAATCCAAATTTAAACCAAGGGGGTCAGGAGTTTTTACCTTTACCTTACAATATGTAGTATCTTGAGGCAACTGCCATTGTGATTTGGCACTATATAAATTGAGTTGATTTGAATTGAATCTGTAAGACATAGTGGAACCTCTGTCACAGTTTGGGGCTTTCAGCTTGGGGATCTTGTCAAAACTGATGAATTTATGAACGAAGAAAAGCCATCAGATTTTTTCCACAATGCAATGCCATTTGGAAAGTCTGACTGGCAATAGCTTTATTTTTCAGGACTTCAATAATATTTGAAGCAGAGAAGGATCATCTCGACAGAGAACAGAAGAAAAGGGGGCAAAAGAAGAGGAAGAGCTTTAAATGTCCTTCAAGAAGCCTGAAGGACAAGTCCTGAAAAGTACTTAAAGAATTCCCAATAAACCTTGCCTAAGAGAGCTATGTTGAAGAACAAAGGCGGTCATAGAAATTGCTGACTTTAAAACTTAAATGTACAAACTCTGCATTTATTAAGGTCAAAAACAAACTTGTATACAAGTATGCATTTATTTCCGTTCATGTTTGCATGTTTATTTCAGTAAATTGCTGTAAGTTCTTCCTAATTTGCTGGGAAAATATTGAGAAACGAGACTTTTTCACAGTACTGTAGAGTAGGTAGTAGTCAAGGTCTGAAGAGATCACATGTCATGAAAATGTCCCTTTTCTGCAGAATTTGCATGTACTAAAGAAGTGAAATGACATATCCTGACAAGCTGATAAAGACACACAAGCAGCATCTCTAAAAGCTCGTAATGGACAAATATTTGACCCCAAGCATTCGCATGATACTCTGTCATCATTCACCAAATGTGCTTTCATCACTAATTATTTCATCAAAAGAAAGTAAAGATTCTAAATGAATTAATTATAATGGGCTCTCACTGTTCAGTGTTTTTAATTTGATGCGTCCAAGTATGCATAAATATATTCAGATGGAAACACAGCTGCTGTCACATCTGTGAATCTCTGGCAGCTGCAGTATCCAATATGTATGATGGGAGAAAAGTGTCTGACTGTATTAATTGAAATGTCAGCGGTGGTCATGTGGGTGGCCTGCTGTCACTGCGTTTCTTTTAGTTATTTCTTGCTGGGCTTGTTGTGAGTTGTTCTGTTAAAACACATCAAAAGCTAAAGCCCTCTTCCCTTGTTGCTGCTTATCTTCCTTACTCCTCACCATCCTGTCTCTTCACCTCTCATTCTTCTCATCTTCTCCTCCATTTTCCATTCCTCTCCTGTTCTCTCCTTTATTCCCCTTATCTGTACTCTTCCTCACTCCTCTGCCTCTTTCTCTTTTCCTCACATCTTCCTGCTTCGATTGCTGAGCTAAAGTAACCCATGGAAAAGGGTTTACTGCTGTCTTAGTGCATCTTTGATGCAAGTCATGATGAAGAGCTCCGTGAAGAATAACAACAAACTCTGTCAGTTTCAGTGAAGGAGAGAGACAAGTTAAGGACTTCTAAGACACTTCATGTGTGACCACATTAGAAACCTAATTAAAGCAACAAAAAGGTGGCTAAACCGCCCCGTTTGTAACGATGCACTTGCAAACATTCAGAAAATAAACTCTTTCAATAACAGTTGCTGCAGTAAAGTACATGAAAATGAACCAAATAAACAGTTTAAGTAATTAATGAAATCTTTAATATCTATCAAAATGAGGTTCAGTTACCCAACAAGAATGACAGAAAAGATTAAAACTGTTAGAATAAAGTCAAAGAAACCTGGTGATCCCGAGCAACACAATCTGAGCCCTGTCTCTTGAAAATCGCATCCCCGTTCAACTAAATTGCATTTTGATTTGCAGTTAAATTGCTTGTAATCAACATCCGTGCAACGAGCCATGGGACTGAAAGAGTTTCTAATGTGGTTGGTGTCTTTAAACGGTCTATTTTAACTCAAACCACAATTGTTTTCTCTCTTAAATGTGTCCAAAGAGTCAAAATAAAACCTTCAAGTCACACTAAATATAAACTGAAAAGGTCCCTAATCTTTTTGATAATGCCTCTGTCAGCCAGCCTGTCTGATGGATTGTGTGAATTTTGATATGTTCAATATATAAATTCGGACTTTTTGAAACTTTTTGGCAACAGGCGTGTGAAAGAATATAGTGAAATAAATGATTTCATCTTGTGTATTCAGAGTCTGATGGATAACTGACAGTTTCCTTTTTTTGGTGACACCTTATGTAGTTTATTTATTATTTCTAAACAGGTGTTTTTTCTTTCTGTACGTTTCTTCTCTTCCGATAGGGGAAAGAAATTGGCTGCAAATGTGCTGTGTAAATAATGACCTCCTTTGGCCACAGCTGGCCGATGAATACAGTAATAAGAAATCAATATAAAATCTTATTAGAACTTCTGAAAAACAATCATAACAAACCGTAAATACAGATGAAAAATAATTCATTTTGACAAACAATATCCTCTTCTTATTTCCTCCTAACTCAGACTAATAAAAGTTGTGGAGACACGATTCTTTACTGGCTCTTTGAGAGTTTCTAGGGGCCATTAAATGGCTGCAGATTTCTCAGCCAGCAGACAAGAACAGCTGAACTTGTCAATGCATTGAAGGCTTCTGCCAAGGCTGGTTGGAGGGTAAAAGGAAACTCTATTGATCAGCTTTGACTTCACTACTGCAGCCAATCAGAAGATGAATAGAGGTTAATAGTTCTTGCTGTGTGAAATCCAAATATAGATTGGCATTTAGTGCAACGGGGCCTTGGCATTTATTTTACTTGACCCACTGTCAGTCTTATTGGGAAGAACAAGTTAAAGTATCAGAGGCCAAATGGTCACTGTGAGGAACACAAGCCAGCAAACTGTGTGAGTTTAAACATTTGTCTGATTGATTGACTTAAGTTTTTGTCTGAGCTCTTGACTGAATTTGCAAGTTTAAAGTAAACTGCAATCAGCATTAAATTTGCACCTGACCTTTCCTGGCAGACTTTGTCATGCTGAATGGCTGTTAGCTGTTTTTTCAATGTCTCGTCTTGGATAAAAAAAATCTAAAGTGAATGACTTGAGAATTAATGTCTCCACCTCCTGGAATTCCTTCCAAAGTAAAAAAGACATTATTGTGTAAAGTGTAAGAAAGTTGAGAGAAGACGAATCGGTGCCTCCCATCGATTCTCAAACTTGTGACTGCACTTCCTAACCTACTGACAAACATGCTACATGCAAATAATTATATAGTGTGTGTGTGTGTGTGTGTGTGTGTGTGTGTGTGTGTGTGTGTGTGTGTGTGTTTTTCTGGATTTTTTGGTTAATATTCTTTCTAGGAAACTACCATGAAAATAAGAGGCTGTTCATTTCTTTGGAAGTGAGTAAACTTACAAATTTACTAGTGTTCACTGTAAGAAAGAACATAAAATAACTCACATGTGCTTTGTTGCTTCACCTATTTGCATTTCCCATTGTTTACTGGACCAAACGAGTTAGGTGTGAAATCGTGAAGAACTAAGTGCCTTAATACTGTCTAATATAATATAGTTTAAAATGAATAAAATGGTAAAATATAATAACTGTATATTTTGATCATTTAAAACGGGAAACATACAATAAATTAAAATAACAAAATGTTATGCTACTAAACTTTTTATTATAAATTCTTAAAATTGATTTTATTTATTTATCTATTGTTTTCAAACACAACAACTGTGGAAAATAACATACTTTTCCCTTTGTGCCTGGAAAACACTTGACAGCATGCACTCCATTAACGTAAATGAAATCACATTCTCCAACCAACTGTAGCAACAACTGTGCTTTTGCCTTAATGTACTATGACTCACAATGTGAATCAACTTGCTACAACTTTTATGGTATAAACATTGCAGCTGCTCATGAGCAAGGCAGTTTTGTTCTTCTTTAGGATGTAGTTGGGTAAAGAAATTTCTACCTTAAACTCTTAAGGAGACCGGTTTGATGGCTGCACTCGGAATTGTCAGGGCGTCTCCTAAGTTTCCTTAAAAGTAAACTTGGAAAACGGTAAACCTTCTGAATGCGGGTTTTCTGTAAATATGCTTGAACTTTACACTTTATACCAGAATAAAACTCAATTTATGTCTCGCTTTTCTCAAACAAACGGTGAGTGCCCACTCTTCGTCACGTCAGTTTGACAGTAACAATACATGCTGAAAAAATGTCTTTGTCTGGGTATATGTGATGCTATGCTGTCTGTCTGCAGAAAGGATGTCATTTTCTGCAGCAGCATGAAATGTTGCCAGCCCTCTCACTCGACTGCACATCCTTATGTACCCAGAAAATGAGCCAGGAACACAATTCGACTCAATCACAGTATTTTTTTTTCTCTCTTCTCTTTTGCCATCTCCATTCAACCTTTCTTCCTAACTCTGATTTCTTTGCCAAAGTTTGCTGTCTTTATTTCGTCTTCTTTTTCTCTCTGTGCATTAGTGTGGTGAGCAGTGACAATCAGTTGAGTTGAAGTAAAGGTGTGTGGGAGCTTAACAGGATGTTTGCCATCCATCCTCACCGAGAAAGACCAGGAGGACGGAATTAGAGAGGTGGTAAAATAGTGGAACCACTGCCTGGCAGGATGGATTGCAGTGTGAATCCATCACGTTTCAAACACACACACGTGCACAGCAACAGGAAAGAGAGGAAACTTTATCAGAGAGGAAACAA
The DNA here is from genome assembly GCF_057382185.1 of Mchenga conophoros. Taxonomy (NCBI): domain Eukaryota; kingdom Metazoa; phylum Chordata; class Actinopteri; order Cichliformes; family Cichlidae; genus Mchenga; species Mchenga conophoros. The sequence goes on from NC_140540.1 coordinate 19,182,857, forward strand.
GAAAGTGTTGCTCTTGTATGATTTTTCATTTGCTGCATGTCACCCTGTGTATTTGTTTTTTCTGAGCGGAAACAAATGGTCCAAAAAGTCGAACAGTTTTCTCTACTGCTTGGTTTCACAAACATTTGCAGCCACAGATCCCTGAACACACACATATTACAGCAGAAGTGTCCATCTTTTTCTCTTTTCTACTTCCCGAAATCCATATACTGTGGGACAATTTTAGCTGTTGTTGATTTAGTATCAAGTATTTTTTGTATTATGACTCCCTAAAGCATTTTCTGCTGTATTGTTGATTCTCCAGCTCAGTGAAAACTGCTCCGATTTCTTACATGAGGGGAAGATTGGACTGGATACTTTGCAACTGGATACTCTGCAGGCAAACTGGATGAAAATCTCTTTATTAACAATTCATATCAGCAGCCTTTATGATTTATTACAAAGTGAGACGTGGATACTAAACAGGAATATGAGTTGTCTTGCATGGAACATGGGCACATGCACATCCAGAGTATCTTTTGGAGTTTGATTTTGCTGTTACTACACATCGAATAGATGCACCTTGATTATTTCTGCAATAATCAGCTAATCATCCTACATATTAAGGCCTGGAGTTTTAGTTAAGTTTGTATCAGATATCAGCATGTTTGGTAGCAGCAGACATGGTTGAACTCTGGAAAAATTTGTCCCAGCACATAGAATCTGGATTTTTGTTGTCTCTCAGTTGTACATGTCTAGAATTTGTTGCTATCAGCATGCCCTTTATACTGGTTTGTAGTGCAGACTGCTGGTGGTGGTGTAATGGTTTCTTGGCACACTTTGGGCCCTCAGTACCAATCAGTTCTGAATGTTGTTGCTGACCATATGCCTCCCTTTATGCCCCAATCTTCTAATGGCTACCACCAACAGGATAAGGACCCATGCCACAGCAAAGGCTGTCTTGATTCAGTGTCAGGGGGTTTGCTTATTTGTTTGAGATATGAAAAAAGAGATGTAAAAAGAAAAATTGATTATTTGTAAAAACAAGCACGAGTGCCTTCCAGCTCATACACTACACTCTGCCAGTTCTCATAAGCAGACACAACAGTACATCCTACTATAGGCGTAACCAGCAAAAACTTTGCAATTAATTTGTTTTAAGCATTTGCATTTATTACAATTTTCTGCAGGCAAGACAACATAGAGGAAAAATATTTTTCCCAGAGCAAAAGCTGGAGTGTCCTTGAATAAAAAGCTTTTGATCTCTGACAGCACCATGGTGAATTCAAGGATCGATTAATAACCATTATTTTGACTTCTCACAAATTTACTTCCACAGCTTTTGTTTTCAGTGTCAATTTTTATTTTATGAACTAGTATGAGGTAGCAGGAAAAAATGATCGAAAATACATGGAAGGGGTCAAACAAAAACGACTACTGCTTTGTGGAACATCTTTAAGCAGATGCCCCTCATTCTCCTTCAGTCTCTCTATTTTCTTCTTTAATAAGAGCTCTTAAAAATCCAATACATGAAAAAAAAAATATTCTATTGCCAGACAATAAAGAAGATCTTTTAGATTTAAATGAATAATAACCTAACCATAACAGTAATGTACTGTATTTTTGGCAAAACAATGTACCTGCACAGTTTCATATTTTCATCTGTTACGTTCTTACACATGTTACGTATTTTTAATTGTTTTTAAAGATTACAGAAAGGATGCTGGTTCAGTGCCACACAGCGAGAAGGCCTTGGATCAGATTGTTGCCGGCCTTTGTGTGTTGAGTTTGCGTTTCCTCCCTGGGCTATTGTGGATTCTTTGTGAACAGGTTTTCTCCTTCAGTCCAAAGACAGTATGTTTGATTTACATTAGATTGGATTCTAAATTGGTTGTAAGCTAGAATATGAGAGTGAGTGGTTATCTGCCTGGGTGTGAGGTGGGATAGGCTTCAGCCCTCCCATGACCCTGAACTGGATAGATGTTAAGGAAACGGATGAATATATGGGAAATGACCGAAAAGATTCAATAATAAAGAAATACAAAGTTATCAGTGTTTCTTTTAGTAATGTATTTATTGTACGTGTAGAGCTTTTACAGCACTGATTCTGGGAAATAATGAAAACCCATGAAAGATTCAGTTTCACAAAACAAACTTGTCCAGCTCATATAAGCTCCTATACACACACACATGCACACACACACACCCCTAGACCAAGGCAATGTGGGATTTGGTTAATAATAAATAAAAAAGTACAGCCTTTAAACAATATGTTCCTAAGTATCACACTGGGAATTTATTCCTGAAAAGGCACATGCAACTGTTTCTTATTACCGCTGACAAACACACACATACATTTACATGTTCACATTCTCACACACACAGAGACACACACTATACCTAGCACCAGAGGAAGGCAACTGTTTAATAGTTTCAGTATCGCTGCCATAAGCTCTTCTCGCTCCATAACCGTGTCAGCAGGGATTTACAGCTCATTGGTTCTCATTATGAAAATGTGATATTGCACTTTGAAGCCCTGCGGCTATTCTTGGCCTATAGACTTCTGCAGTGTCATGGTTTACAGGCGGAGGGAAGCAGCCAGCAGCCTCATCCTCATCCTGCAGGTGCACAGAGGTGAAAAGACATCAGTTTTTACAATATGGTTTATTTGGCATTTTCCTCTTTAAAAAAACATACATCACATCATCAATAGTAATAAAAATGATACAATTTACTTCCTATTAACATTTAGTTGTATGAAGACAGAGTTACCAGCAAGAAGTTTAGTTCCTTTTTGACCCAAATATGTATCTACTATGTTTAGTATGTGTGTGTGTATCTATAAGAAAGAAGCAGGACTACAAACATTTCTGCATTTATGTTGCTTCTATTTTTAATTATGAGACTAATAACTGTGTATCTGAGTCATCTTCATCAGGCTCCAGCTTTTCCCAGTTTGATATCTTTTGCATTTACCCTTTATTAGACAGGATCATTTTGACGTGTGTGTGTGTGTGTGTGTGTGTGTGTGTGTGGGGTGGTGTGGTGTGGTGTGGAGTGTGTGTGTGTGGGGGGGGCATATGCGATGCATTAAATTGTCTGCAGTTAATGTGAACCTAAACCTAACCTCTTGACTAGAATAGAGTAATCCTTTAATTGTCCCACAAGGGGAAATTTGGTTGTAACAGCAGCAGGAAAAACACATACAAACAAACAGGACACAGAAGAGAAACATTATTAAAATTAAATACAGATAAGAGGCAAACCCAGGTTGTAGTGTGAATCGGTTGATAAAATAGTGGAACTTACAGCGCTGATGTAAACATCTATGTTTGTTGGGAGCAGTTTTGATTGTACAATCTGACAGCTGCAGGGAGGAAGGACCTGCGGAAACGCTCCTGCATGCATCCTATCAGCAACTGACACGTTTATTAGAAAACGAGACATTTAAATTGCACTCATTTAAAAGACAGAGTTTGGATGTAATGCCCCTTTAAATGATCCAAACTTATTGATGTGGATAACTGCAAAACACATTGATATATTTATACACACATACATACATACATATATATATATATATATATATATATATATATATATATATATATATATATATATTTTTAATATATTTATTTGTGTGTGTGTGTGTATATGTGTATGTAGTTTTTTGGTTTATGACTAGTTCAGTAATTTATCTTCAATTAAATTCTATTTTTTTCCAGACCATCTATTCATCATTTTACAAAGCTCAGATTTGTCATCTTCATTTTGCTGCCTTTTCTTACTAACTTACAAATATAGAATATATTACCGTTTATGCCAAAAATGACCCTGACCCTGTAAAACTAAGACTGAAAAAGAGCAAAGTGTTTGTTTAAATATAATCAGAACAGATTAAGTCTTATCTGTGTCTCTCCTCAGGCAGATACAGCTGGATAGCTGCTGCTTATCACATGCTTACACACTCAACAACCCAGCAGTCTGCTCCTCCTCTCCTCCCATCTTCTCTTCTTTCTTGTGTCATTACTTGCTTTTTTCCTTTCCTCTCCTTTGCTTTTACCCACAAGCCTACTCCAGGTTTACGTTTGACATCCTCTCGTATTTCCAGACTCCCCTTTAATTTAATTTCGTCTCTTGATTGTTCCCCTAATCCTTTCTCTACTCTACCTGGCTTTTCTCTTTTCTTCCATTCCCCTCCTCATTTACTCACCTGCTCATTTGATATTTTTCTCCTCACGTCTCCGTGTCTCTGTCACAGTGTGAGGTCTGGTGCCAATCTTGTAGCGTGACAGCAGGTTGACATCAGAGCATTTCAAGGTTGGGATCAGACCAAAAATAAGGCGTTGTGATGATAATGTGTGTGTCGGCTTGATGCCTGTTAGTTCATCCTTACATGCTGAGAGTTTGATGTGCCTGAGGCGAGATACAGACACACACGCAAACAGAGTCGGTCATAAATACAGAGGGAGATACCCTCAGGGTTGGTGAGGTGAAAATGGTGCGAGGCTCTTTGACTCTTGACAACAGAATCGTAACAAACCATTTCTAGTCTGTCTGCTGTTTTCTCTGTAATATAAGTGCTGTGTGTGTTCAGATAATTCACACTGACCCCTTTAAATGATTGTTTTATGTCATCGCAATAAATGTCTAAATATTTTGTTGATTTTAGTCAATTTGTACGGTTATTTATTTGATCTATTTATTTGAGTTGTAACACTTCTTTAATAAATTTGTCTTAAACTGGGAAAACACGTGTGTGCACACTTAACACGTGCGTAGCCCTTTATAATATGGATGCAATTTCCCTAGAATAATATGGAACTCCAGTGTGCTTTAGCCAAAATTATGAAGGAACAATGCAATTTTATTTACAAAAAATTTAAGTGATTTATTCTGACGGATGGCTGTCCTGATGCCAATCTGTGTGACCAACCTGAGTGATTTTAATCTACAGAAGGTTCTGATTCAGAATTATTCAGTTTAGTTAAACAAGAAATCCAATTACTGAAATAATGTTTTCTACAGAAGACATTTGGGCCTTTTAAACATTTGATAGCTAGAGAAGTGAATACATATGGTCTGACTGTCTGGGTCAATTGCACGTCAAAATGTTGTGTGAATAATGTCTTTTTATGTGTTAAAACTGTGCATTTGGATCATTTTCTACATTTGCATGCTGTATTTCCTTCTCAAAAGTAAAATATGCACGTGTGGCTAAGCTCTCACAAAGCAGAGACACGTTGCAACAGTAGCAGGCTAAAATGGACAAAATTCTTTCAGGGGAAGGGTGTAACACAATCCTGTGTCCACAGTTATACAATGAGTTGTGGTCCTTGACTTGTAAAAGTCAGATAATGTGACATGGAAAGACAGAACTACTACATAAGAGCAGGAGGTTTGTGCTTTGATTTTTAGGATCAGCTTCAGAACCTTTACGATCCCAAGTGATACTAATTTAAAGGACTACAGAAGAGTACAACGTACAGAATCATTCGATTTCTTATTTTTGCAAAGCAGATGGTATGCAGTTTTCATGTTTGTTGTCCAAAAGAGCTAAACATTCATTTGAATATGAGCAGTTTATGTGCTTTTTCTCACTCAAACAAAAACAGCCCAGTGTGCTTTAATCTGCGTCAGGATTTATTGTATAATCTGGTTCACTTTTGTTCCATGGGCTGACTCATAAAAGTAAGGTATTACTATCGGTGGTTGCGCCGCTGTGTTGGCACATCTAACCTGTTCTAGTAATTGACTTGTGTTATTTTTAATGGGCCCATATGTTGTTCCTGCTGACTGTGGCACACAGGAACACATCAAACACAAACTGCACTGCTGCTGTTTGACACCTTGTCAAGATTTCCTCTGGATATTTCGTGTTGGTGTTGGTACCTTTTGTTTCTCTATATATCCACTTTTAATGCTGTTCAGAAAAGAACAAACCTGAAAAAAGACCTCATATTCTGTGATGGGGCCTGACAAATGAACCATTTTAGTGCTATTAGGATCAGTGCGCTAGTGTGTCACTCAGTCTTTAAGTGATGTAGTTTATATAATTCAGTTAATACTTATAAAAAAGTCCTAACTAAATTAACCCTCCTGTTATGTTGGTTTCCAGGAACACCAATTATGCTCCTGGGTTAATTTGACCCGGGGCAAATTTACTCATCCAAAAGCGCCAGAAACACTGGCATTAATTATTTTACAATTTTCTTTTATGATTTTGATTTTTTCGTTTTCTGTAGTGATGCAGATGACATGTGTAATGTCATCTGCATCCACTGTTGTGGAAGCTAATGAGGTTCCTTATAGATAAACAAATAAACAAATGTGACATCTCTTCTGTTCTGGGTCAATCTAACCCGCAACATAACAGGAGGGTTAAATAGTAAGAGACAGCAGATTTATGAAAAAGCATAAATACCCACAACAGGTGGACCTATGTGAGTATATAATATCATAAATCATTATCATAAATGAAATCAGTATATCATTAATTTTCAAATTACAATGTTATTTTTAAAACTTACATCCAGAATTGGAAACTCTTTTGTCAAACACCTTGTTGGTAGTCTATGCAAAAGAAATTGAAATTACTTTAAAGCAACATTAATAGTCAATTCACACTGATTTAATCTGACTCAATGAGAGACAATCTGAAGATGGTTCAGACACTTACAGGAAGATTTATTTTTTATTTTTTTTTAACAGATGTGTTGTGCTTAATTTCTGTGGTTATAAAATATGAAGAATGAATAATAAAATCCAACCTGATGGAGGAGCAGTTTAGGCCTGTTGCTTCTGTGGGAGAAAGTTGCAGGTTCAAATCAGTGAGGCCTCTGGGGCGTGTGCATGTTGTCCCTGCGTGAGCTCCATCTGGAAAATCCAGGTTCATCCCACATTTCAAAGACATGAATGTTAAGTAAACTGTTCATTTCAGATCTACTGTAGGGTGTGTTTCTCTCTCTGCGTTAGCCCCGTGATGGTCTGGTAACCTATCTATTGTGTGTCCCACCTCACCAGCCCTCACATCAACCCGAATTGGATACGCAATTACAAAAGTGCATGGCTGGATCAAAAGCAATCAATGAAAAAGAGCTCCTTTGCCCTCTATTTTACTGTAAAAAATGTTATAAAAAGTTCAGAACTTTGAAACATGGAAGAAATGCCAGCTGACTCCATAAAGTGTCATATACTAAAGATCTAGTATTTTGTGTTTGATTGGACAGTGCATTATTTGACCTCGTGTTGCATTACAACCAAAGTTCAAATTCAAATTCAAATTCAAATTTTATTTGTCACGTACACAGTCATACACAGTACGATATGCAGTGAAATGCTTGGACAACTGCTCGTGACCTAAAGAAAACAAAAAAGGAAAAGGCTATGAATAAGATAGGAAATAAATATGAAAAATTAAAAAGGGTAAATTTTACTAGGAAGGAATAAAATATAAATTAAGGTTAAAAAGGAAATTACGGAGCCACCCAGGGGACATGGGAGAAAAAAAAATTAGGGAGGAAAAAAAAAAAATTAGGGAGAAAAAAAAAATTAAGACGGACTTTTGCGAGATCTCGCAAAAGTATTGCGAGATCTCGCAAAAGTATTGCGAGCGCTCGCAAAAGTATTGCGAGATCTCGCAAAACTCCAACAATGGCGGCAGCTACTTAGTTGTAATATTACTCTTTCTGGGTCACAAAATACACTTTTAAGATATTTTGAGGCGTGAATGTAGTTGCGTAAACGTCAGATACCTGCTCGGTTTACAAGACATCACATATTTGCAAAAGTGCTCCGACGTTTTTGGAGATCTGACACCCACTGGCTCGAAGCTAACGGGAGGTCGAGACCTACTACAGCCGGGAGGAACACCGCTTTCCCGGCACATCGTGCCTCGACCTCCCGGTCGGCTTCGAGCTGGCGGCCTCCGAAGAATGCGGCTAAAACTTTTGCGAGATCTCGCAATACTTTTGCGAGATCTCGCAAAAGTCCGTCTTAATTTTTTTTTTCTCCCTAATTTTTTTTTTTCCTCTCTAATTTTTTTTTTTTTCCTCCCTAATTTTTTTTTCTCCCTTGTCTTTTTTTGTTTGGGGGGCCTTGAGTTCAACCTCTGTTTGAATCAAGTCATTTAATCCCTCTGTTTTAAGCCCAACCTTCCACTGAAACCAGCTTTCTTCTGACTTCCTGTCTCTCGCAAATGGCTTTAAACAACATGTGGGTGGGGGAGAGCGCCTGAGATGATCTTTCTGGGAAAATCTGTTCTCACCAATATCATACATAGGCACAATGTGGAAAAAAAATCAGCCTGCTACATTGACCTCAATATTTAAAACATTGGCTCTGTGATCATCCACCACTGTCACAGTATATACTGTAACAGGATTTCTGGCTACACAACCCTTTCTACCCTGGTATCTAAACGGAAAGTTTATCAAACGTGTTACACGTCAGCTAAAATGTGCAGCGGTAAATTTCCATCATTTGTTTTGAAAGGAAACTTGTGAATCTCACAGAGGCTCATATGTCTGCTATCTTGTGACAGCAGTTGGTCTTTTTATCCAACTTCATTTCTAGCTGTGACCTGCTTTGTGTGAGAATATGAGTATTTGTTTGTGTACAAGCATGAGCATGCACCATCACCACCCTCTCATGTGACCCTGTCTGCAATCTGCTGACAGCTTCCTTGTTGTTTTGTTTATTTCACGTCGCCATGTATTTGTTCCATATGCATATGCATGAGCAAACGCGCGCACACACACAAATGCAATTTTCTGCAACTCCCCTGCACAAGCGATGACACATTCCCCTTTGAGTGCTATGGCTGCCGATTGGAAACTCAGACACACTCTCAGAAGTAAGCGTTCAAAGTCATTTCTGTTTGTAAACGCTGAAGGCGAATTGGCCACGGCTGCTTCTAAGACGCTGCGTGTCAAAGCTGTTGGAGGGCTGCGGAATAAGAAAGCAGTTTAATCGAAAGTCTAATCTCCATTCTTATTACCTCCTACTTCTCCTTCTGACTGTGTGTGTGTGTGTGTGTGTGTGTGTGTGTGTGTGTGTGTCACAGATACTCACAGCTCAGAGGGGTGTTCACACTCGTGCAGTCACTGGGCTTCCTCTTTTTCCAAATGAATTATTCATTTATTTTAAATTTATGCTATATGTTATTGTCATAATTATCATTGTTTTTATCATTACTTATAGCCTGAAATATTTTTCTGCACATGTCATTTTGTTTTGCACCACCTATGCTCTGTAGTCTGACAATACTTGTTTGATTTTATTTTTCAGTGGCAAGCTCATCTTTTTATCTGTTTCCATAATCTTTTACTTAAGGAACAGTATGAAAGGGTGTTGGCTACCTGTTACTAAATGCATTTAGATGGCTGTCAGAAAAGGAGGGTGTAGATGTCTTTGGATGTCTGCAAAGAAGTCCTTTTTAATAACTTGCTGTATGGGAGGTGGAATTGTGTGATACAAGACTTTAGAAAACTGTGCAGCAATAACTTGAAGTAAATGTTTTTTGTGTGACTTTCAGTTTCTCACATTGTTGTAGATGTTGTTCCACTCCTCTTTACGCTTCAGTTTATTGAGGTTTGTGTACATTTTTTTATGCACAGCTCGCCATCAGGCTGTGATCTGAACTTTTTTTTTTTTGACCATTTTAATGCTAAAGTATTTTGTTTTGACGGTCTTCAGTTGTAGATTTGCTGCTGTCCTTGGAACTACTGATCTGTTGCATGACTCAATTTTGGCCTAGCTTTAGCTGCTGAGATGAAGGCCTCACATCTGAATCTAGAATACTTTGATATATAAAAGGAGTTCATGGATGACTCATTGACTGCAAGGTACCCAGGACCTATGACTGCAAAACAAGCCCAAATCGTCACCCCCCCCTCACCACCACCACCACCATTTAGATTGATTAGGAGAAATGTTTCATCACTCATCCAAATGACTTCTTCAGTCTCAGCTAGACTGAAGAAGTCACTTAGATGACTGACGAAATGTTTCTCTCACTGAAAACGTTACTTCCAGATGAACAGAACACTGATATTTGACACTGATGGTTTTGCTAATATGTTGCCTTTTGTTTTCACCAAACATGGTGCTGTGCATTATAGCCAAACATTTCCACTTTAGTCTGAGGTGTTCTACTCCAGTACTTGAGAGATACTTTCCTACTCCAACACAGCTGAATTAAAGGTTTGGATAAACCTCTTCAGCATGCCATCGAGTTCGGCAAAGGCCCGGTAACAAGCTGTTCATTTGATTCAGGTGTGTCGGAACAAGGATGCATTGAAAAGCTGCAGGATAGTAGCTCTCGAGGACTGGAGTTGGACACCACTGCTTTGGAGCAACCATCAGATGCAATTTTGCAAACCCAAGCTGTGCAGCTGTGGTCATTTATAGGTATTTTCACCTGTCAACCCTTCCAAAGAAGAAGTACTGTTATTAACTTACTATTAATATTTACAGGTTTTAATAGGACTATAGTGTCTGAGATGCAGGTCCTGTAGTTTCTCTGAGCATTGCACGGTCTAACCTTATCCAATCATTTAAATCACGGTTAAAAACCTATTTGTTTAATCTCGCTTTTCCTGCTTGTTAAAGGTGTTTTAATGTTTACTTACCATATGTACGAGAATATGCACAAGGGGGATTGTCAGGAAAGAGATGGCTATTTGGGAACACATCCCTTGTATTAATATTTTGAAAAACAAGTTACCGGTACATATTTGCATAACTTTTTATGTATATGTATAAGTACCGGTAATTATAAGTACGAAACATGTACTGTGCTTCATAAATGAGTAACAAATGTAGTGTATAACAATAACCTACAGCACACCAGAAAAATAGATTCAGACTACCTTTTAGGCTCAGGTGCAGTGACACGGCTTTAACAAGAAGAAAAGCCAGTCATTCACCACCATCTTTCTCTTCTTCCTGTGCACTAAAACCACCAAAGTCCTCTTCTCCAGTGTCGGAAACGAACAGGCTCATGATGGCTTCGTCATCCACTCTCCGCTTCTCTCCTTCGTTGTCGCTTTCAAAACCAAAGAAATCCTCGCTGTCAGTGTCGGAGTCGAACACCCTCTGCAGGGCCGTGGCGGTGTCCTCCTCTCCATCACGCAGCAGTCCAGCCCTTCGAAATCCGTTGGTGATTGTGGATGTTTTCACACTTCCCCACGCTGTCAGAATCTGGCAGACTTGGGCAAAACTTGCTCTTCACATGCGACCAGTTTTGGTGAATGATTTATCGCCGCTCGTCATGGTAAATGGCCTGTATTTATATAGCGCTTTACTAGTCCCTAAGGACCCCAAAGCGCTTTACATATCCAGTCATCCACCCATTCACACTCACATTCACACACTGGTGATGGCAAGCTACATTGTAGCCACAGCCACCCTGGGGCGCACTGACTGTCATCCACGCCTCCCACTGCACGGGTAGTGCTACGTTGAACACACGATTCACACTGATGTCGAGTGGCTGCAGGTGCTTCGTTGTGCCTCCAGGAATCACAGCTGGAATCGAGTTTGTGCTCTTAATGGCTGCTTTCACAGAATCTGTGATATGGGCCCTCATGCTGTCCAAAAAAAGCAACGCTTTCTTTGGCAAAATAATCCTCCAGGTCGCTTCCCATAGCACTCTTGCAGCCATTCCTTCATTACGCTTTCCACCATTCACCCTTTCTTGTTGACTTTAACAGAGATGTCGCTCGGGATCTCTTCTCTTGACATAGTCATCCACTTAAAAATCACCGTTGGTGGAAGTTTAAACCCTGATGCTGTGCAGCCCAGCACACAAGTGAAATTCGTTCTGTCATGGCCAGTGGTTCTCACAGTGATGGTTGATTCACCTTGCTTGTTGATTCACCTTGCTTGTTAACAGTCCTAGTGAGGGGCAGGTCAAACGTCAACGGCACTTCATCCATATTTATGATCTCGTCCAGTCCGACGGAATATTTGTTTATCTTTCTTTGTGTGAAATTGCGGCAGTTTTCTTATTTTCTCTGCATAGTCGGGAGGGAGTTGATGACACACAGTCGCCCGCGCCCTGATGGACAGTCCTTTTCATTTCATAAATCTGTGACACCAGGATGGCCCACCTCTGAAATTTTCTATCTTCATTTCGTTGGCGACTGTCTTGGCTTTTAGTCGGATCTGCACAGTTGAAACACCTCGCCCGTTTGCTCTCTGTGTGTTCACCCAGTCTTCAATACAGTCTTCAAGTTTGGGCCATCTGCTCTTATTTCCTCTGAAAGCTTTTTTTCGTCTTTTTGCACTGAGCCAGTTCATCACGCTGGTGTCTCCAACGTCTCACCATTGATTCGTTTATACCAAGGGTACGTGCAGCAGCTCTATTTTCCTTGCTAAGAGCCAAATCTACTGCCTTTAATTTGAAAGCTGCATCATATGCATTTCTTTTGTTTGCCATACTGAGGGTTTGTGAATGAAAGCTTCCTTTGCTCCTGTAATACTCCTCTTGCTCTTGCTTATCAAGTTTGTTTTTCACGCTGCTTTGTACAGCACTACGTTGCCTGGCGGACGGACATGTGCCCAGCATACCACTCTTATACCCTTGCACTCTTGTGTGTCTGATCACATGCCCTTCCGCCAGGCAACGTAGTGCAGTACAACTGCAGAACAACCAAAAAAAATCCTCTTACGATATCACAAAAATCATGGACAACCCATAGAAAAGCCGCACCTGACTAAAAGCCACAGGGTTCAAAGCTTGTGCAAAAACTAGCGGCTTATAGCCCGAAACTTACGGTAATTTTTATAATTGTAGAACGATGCTTCAGATCATTTGGAAATGGCCTTAAAACCTTGACATTGTGGTAACACGCACCTAAATGGTCCAGACCAGCAAACTGCCAAAAGTTCTGCTTTTATAGATGTGCTCACATTTACTGATGATAGGTTAATCAAGTGCATTTGATTAGCAGCATTGAGCTGCTACATGCTCTCCTAATTCTTGCGGAAGCAGAACTTAATTTTTCAAAGGACTGCTCAGAGGCCTTGTGAAGATTTTCTTTTTCACATAACTGTAAGAGGTGTGATCAAAAGTTTTGCTTTATAAAAATCCTACCTAAATTAATTTTGGCTACTTCAGTGTGTTTCTTGTTCAAATCTGGGCAGCTTCCAGCATTCTGTCTACATGTGACTACTGGTTTTATTCTACGGATGGGGACAAATTGTTGACAGCTAAATCTGGTGAGAAGGATATCTTGGTGAGGCCCACAAACGTTGTTTTTAAAGCACTGTGCACACAATGGCACAATTGCACATACCAGAGGTGTGGACTCGAGTCACATGACTTGGACTCGAGTCAGACTCGAGTCATTAATTTTATGACTTTAGACTTGACTTGAAAAAATGTTCTAAGACTTGTGACTTGACTTGGACTTTTACACCAATGACTTGGGACTTGAATTGGACTTGAACCGGTTTACTTGAAAAGACTTGATATTTTACCCCAAATATAAAATTTAACATGCATATTATAGAGATTGAAAATGTGACGTCATTCACGGGTAGAACCGCAAAGGATTCTGGGAACTCGTGGCAAGCGGTACTAGCGCACGCAGGCTTTCAATTAAAATCAGTCACACAGCGATAAAAAGAAACACAAAAATGTCAAGAAGCCGTTGTATTATTAACTGCAATAGCCGGTCACATGACAGCCACGGGAAGCCGACGGGTAAAGAGATCGGTTGTTATCGGATTACGTCGTTGAAGAGAAATTGTTCAAGCCATGTTTCCGAAGTAACAAAGACGCGACGGATGGCCTGGATTGCAGCCATTCAAAGATCAAATATAACGTCCCAGAACACTCCAGCTCACAGGTTAGTCTGCTCCAAGCATTTACACGAAGGTCAGTGTTTTTTAGTAGTTAATACGTCATTTTCATAACATAATTGGTGATATAGGTTACAAGCAAGTCTGGCGCTGAACAGAAATGGTCGCGCTATGCTCCTTTATTTATTGTGCATAAATAGTGAATTGTCCTGACACAATATTGTGTTTCGCTTCTGTTATTATGGTACATTGACAAAAACATATACTTTTATTCACAGGATAAAACAGGTTTTTTGTATCACTAATTGCCCAGTACGATTACAGCATACAATATTGTTGTCACTGCTACATTTCTGTGATGCTACCAGAAATTATTTCCACTACTAATTAATTACCGTTGAGCTCAAAGGTCCTATTAATAAACGGTTAAGGAATGTGTATTTATGAAGACAATTTGTGAGACTGGTAAACTTATGATACGTACGATGGTCTTTCGTTCTACACGGTGCGTTTCAAGGTCCTGCACCCATCTGTCGGTAAACTGTACCTGGGCTTGTTGCAGTGACCGGAAGTTACTAAACTTCATGAGTGTGTGCACTCACTCCAAGAACCGTATAATTATAAATATGCATATAAATATGCTACGATGAGATAGCTGACTTCATCTAACTAGCAAATGTTGTCCAGGCTACGTTGGTGATACAGTTTTTTTTAATGTGTATGATATTTTTGTCATGCGATTTTAAAGCTGGTCCTACAACCGCATCCAAGAATAACATGCAGCTTATCTCAGAACTGTCGGTGAAAATTATTCTTGGAGCTAAGTTTAATTGAGCTGCATTTTAAAGAGGTGCAATTTCACAATTTGTGTATATTTTCTAAGTTCACTATTTTGTCATGTGTTGAGAAAAACACAGATTTTAAAATTACATGGTCTAATATTTACATTTAGCATATAACTGCAACATGCTTTTTTTCGTTGTTTTTTTTTTTTTAAAGACTCGAAAGGACTTGAAATTCAAAGTTTCAGACTTGTGACTTGACTCGGACTTTTACACCAGTGACTTGAGACTCGACTCTGACTTGCCTGACATTACTTGAGACTTGACTTGAGACTTGAGGATAAAGACTTGAGACTTACTTGAGACTTGCAAAACAATGACTTGGTCCCACCTCTGGCACATACTACAATATAGATTGTTTCTGACAAATTCTCATCCTTAGATGTCTCTGAATGTTACCGTAGAACTTTTCTTTAAGAGTTTGATTTTGGAAGAGTTTTTCATGCTCCACACATCTGTTTAAAAAAGACAAGCACCTTACTCCTTTCTCCTTATGCAAAGTTAATTTGACACAGACGTTAATTCCTGCTTCCATATAAGCATGAGGTCTGTGGCGACATGCTACATGCTCATACGTACATGTAAGTGGTTAGACAGGTATCTAAAGAGTAATCTAAAAATAACATCCCCTCTGGAAGAAGTCCAGAAACGTATATGTTTTAGGTATAAGCTGAAATAAAATAAACTTGGACATGAATACTGTTCACATCAGTTTTTCTCAGTGTTGTTTCATATAATGTGGAGAAAAACAGTGAGATTCCACAATAACTGTGATCCAGCTCTGATTGCACAGATATTGCTCAGCTCGCATGTAGTTTTTTCAAATCCATGGGAAAGTGCTTGGCTGTCTTTAGTTTGTTAGATGTTTGCATCTCTTTAACAGACACTTGTTTATCCCATCTCTGCCATTTGGCTCTAAATACACTGCGTAGAGTTTGTGTGTTGAAAGCTTTGCCCACAGTTTCCCGTGGGGCGAGTAGTGAGCGACACTTAGGTCCAACAGTGAGCTGAAGGCTGCACAGACTGTTGGGTCTCTATGGGATCAGAAACCTTTTTACACAAATGGAAATAGTGCACGGGGAGCCTTTAGCTCAGTGTTTTATGTAGAGAACTAAATAGAATGTTCAGTATTTCTGGAAAATAATCTGACTGGAGGATTCATCGATGGGGATTTCAGGTCTGTGAGCCAAAGGGAAGAGAACAGGGTTCATGTGGACAAATACACTGCTTATGGCTGTGTGTTGGATGTAAAACACACAGTAACGCACATGAAATAGAAATAAACCTAACCCAATAAAACCTAAATGCTTTCACCATACGGTTAAATTAGAAAATCCTTTTACATAAATTTATAGCAACTATTTGCATTAATTATTTTGGGGTACTTAGAATAACTGGAAATGGCACAGCACCAAGTGGAAACATTTTGACTCACTACTCCTAACGGTAAAGTCGAACCACCTCAAGGAGAAGCTAATCTCTAACAGCAGATTAGCTCATTGCTTTTAGTGTTAAATTGTTCATGCTTTTCTTTTATATTACTTTAATATAAGTAATATCTGCATTCATTTTACTCTGTGTGAGATTTCAGATTTTTTAAGTGCTTACCTGCTAAAAGCCTATTTGCATCATAGCACTAATGTATGGCATGTATGGGGACTCTGCAGTCTTTCCACTACTAGTTGTGGAGATGCAGTTGAGGTCTGCTATTTCTCTGAGTCATGCAAGCTGAAAGCTCATGTAAAACTAAAGTAAAAGGTTTCATACACATGAAAAAGTATGCATTTAATTAGTACACATATAAAAAGTAAAATGAAATACTGGTAAGAATCTACACATTTGAACATTTTTGTATGCAAAGCTTTTTGCGTCAGTTTATCTTTGAGGTGAATGTACAAATTATGTAAGTTAGCTCACGCCATGTAGCAACTATAGCACACATCCTGCAAACACAGCGTGACTCCAAACAAGCTGGTAAACTCAGCAGGCATCTAATATGTAACGTGTGGAAACGGCAGCAACAGTTTCTTCACCGAAACATTTCTTTAGCCTCGTCATGTTGATCTCACACGCGCGCACACAGCAGTCGACACCTGCACAGATTGTTGTGAATGGTGGATGTGAAACATGTTTTGTGATTTCATGTTCCTTTTTCTTCTTTTTTTAATGCTGAGTTGAAAAAGGCTTTTCATCAGCTGGATGAGCTTTGGTGCCAACAAAGCTTCACAATTTTTCATTTAAACAATTATGTTTACACGTTACTCCACCAGTGTGTCCCAGACTTTAGTTATGAAACCACCTAATGGGAATCGGATGGGATACAGATGGACTTTTAAATCCTGTGAATGCATTTTAAAACATTTCTGTGCTGTTCCGCCTCTGTTGATACAGTATGTGCTGTAAGTACACAGTCTGACCCTGCGGTTTCACAGATATCAAAGTTTAGCAGGTTAAAGTTGTGAGAAGTGCTGCACAGGAGTACAGAGGCATGACAGAAAAGTATAAAGCATCAGGGTCAGCACTTGTGTTATATTTACATGCATACACACATACAGCTCAAACAGTGTGAATGTGATTTTTTTTCATCTGTCGTTACTTTCATGCTGAGGACAATATAGCATCAACTAAAAGCTGCGACCAGTGGAGCACTGTGGTTCTACTCATTCTACTGAGCAACTTCTAATTCAGAGTAAAGTTGGAGCAGTTACTGTGAGAGTCCAGAAAGCCTATTTTCTATATAGTCAATGTGAAAAGACTGCCAAGTTGGAGCTTTCCCAATGAAAGCACAAAATGTGCATTTGGCGACTCAAAAGAGAAAAAAAGTGACAGTGAAAAAAGCACAGGGGAGAGGTTAAGAGTTGATTGTCCTTTTTAGCTGAAAACTATAAAAGCTTTCTGTGAAAAATGCTGTTAAACATTCGGTCAAAGTTCAGAATGGCTGAACACAGTCTTGGACGGACAGATCCACTAAAATGAGGTGGTTGCCCTAGACTGACTGGCTGCCTGGCAGCCACCAACCGAAATACTAATCAGCACTGGTTTCTCGGTAATAACACTTGTTTATATATCTAACTGAGATAACACACTGCACAAACATAGACATAAACATGAAGGACATTATTAAGAGAAGATTATGTCATACTTTACTAAATAAATGCTGTTGCACTGGTGTGGCAGCTAGAAAAATAATTAGTTTCAGTGGGCTGTATCTTTCCAGATGTTCATTCATATGTTACTGCACAGCAGATTGTCTCTGACTGAGTGCTGTTCAGCCAAAAAGAAGAAAATAACGTGCATCCTACATGAATCACAGCATCATATTCACATTTTAGTACAGTAAACCAGACTGGACAAAATACTGAACACAAGTTTATAAACCTATTTACACAGAGTGAGAAGTAAATAAATTCAAAACTATTTGGTGATTTACTGATGAGCACTAACAGCAGTAGTGCGTAAAATACATAAATAACATGGCTAGAAAATGAATCAGTAATTGTAATAAAGATATGCTTTGTACAGTCCTGTAGTCAATTTTTCAAATATTTGAATAATTCAATATTCAAATCTTACATTCACTGCATTCACCTTCACCTGCCAAGTGTCTTCTCCATATTTTCTTTTTTTGTAATTTCATAATCAAAGATGTAATTTTATGCCCTACATTGATTGCAGAATATGCCCAATGAATTTTTCTCATATAACTGAATATAGCATCATAAAAGCCTATGATGTGGTCTCCTTCACATTGGCGTAGTGGTTAGCACTGTTGCTTCACAGCATGACAGTCCTGGGTTCAAATCCATTAGCTAGCAACCAGCTCTGGGGAGTTTGCACTTTCTGCCTGTACATTCTCCTCGGGTTCTCCAGTTTTATTCCACCATCCAAAAATTGATTGGCAATTCTCAATGGGCCATAGGTGTAAATATGAGCTTGAATGGTAGTCTGTCTCTATGTGATAGATTGGTGAACTGTCCAGGTTGTACCTTAGCTTTTACCATATGAACACTGGGATACCTGAATAGGAAAAGTGGCTAAGAAGATCACTAGATGGATAGATATTAACATGTATATTTGGAAGTGAAACACGCTAGAAAGTAACTGACTTTGCTTCTGAATCTTAACTAAACTTCAGTTTAAAAGTGGAGAAAGACAGCGTTCATTGGAATATGTTGGTCCTTTTAAGTGGAAACACTCACAGACATCACAGTGAGTACATAAAGTGTTCTCTGGCAACAATGCTATGACACACCTCCTATGGCAGTAGAGAGACCAGCCTCACTCCCACATCTTCATGTCAGAAAGGAATCTTTTCATATGTGTGAATGGGTGGATGACTGGATATGTAAAGCGCTTTGGGGTCCTTAGGGACTAGTAAAGCGCTATATAAATACAGGCCATTTACCATTTACCATTTATATGACGTAGTAATCTTATGAAGTGGTTTATTTGAGTAGCTTTGACGTCCAAAACTAACTTATCAAAGACTGAAAACAAAGTAAAATAGCACAAAAAACAAAGCTTAAACACAAACTGACCTGGCTCCATTCAGAAATCAGCTCTTGTTCTTCAGCTGAAGGAGAGGACACAGCCGATGTCAGAGTGCTTTTGTTCTTACAGCATATGGCCTGTGTGTTTGTGAACAACTGCTCTTTCTCTTTTAATCATTCTGTTTTGACTGTTTGGCTTACTTTAATCTTCTGAGTTTTGGTGTGTGTGTGTGTTTTAATAATAATAGCAGCTCTGCTGTCTCTTTGAGTTTAATTGTTTATAAAAATCATTTTATTTTGTACAGTTCTTCCCCTTTCTTTACTTTCCCCTTTCCACCAGACTTCCTGGGGAAAGTAATAGGGTTCAGTATTAGCACAATAAGGCATGTCGTGTGTGTTTCTGTAATGCCAATGGTTTCTCTCCGAATGGTTGTGTCTGACATACTTAAATTTGAGTGGTTTGCTTTTGAATGCAACTATGCAAATTTCAGCAAATACCGTATACAAAAAATTGTCATATAAATAAACTAACCCAACCCAAGAATACTGCTAAAATATCCTAGGATTTCATAGTTTGAGATGCAAGATAACTTTCAAACACTTACAGATCCAAAGTCCCGCATTTTGAATGTGAATCGATTTCTGAAGCAGAGCTCAGTAAATACTTCCTGTTAAAGTGATGACACATACGCATGCAAGGCCTGCTCTGGATGCGTCTACAGTGATGCCATCCAATTATAGGCCAGAATCAATGGCCTTGTCATGTCTCTGCAAAAGGTTGCTTATGTGAGTACACAAGCGCGCACACATTCACATTCTCACCGGCAGCGCAAGGTCAGGACCATCCATCAGGGTTCTGCATCAAGATCGTCCCTCTCACCTCTCACCAGCCTGACTTTTTAAATGCCTGTAGAAGCAAGGAGTGTTTCCTAACCCTTAAAGAGAGAAGTTGTGGCACTGAGACAAACATGCAGAAGAAAATGGTTAAAAACAGACACTAGGAGAGCAGAATGTGGAGAAGAGAGGTAAATAAATCAAGTCAAGGTTGTGGCCTTCCTGTCTGAAAATGACATGCTTCTGTAGTGTGAGGGGCAGAGGTGGAAAGTTTTAATGCGTGTGAGCTATGCGTCATTACTGCCCTAGACAGCAGAAACACTCCTACAGTGTAAATGTTGAGTATGTTTGGGAACAACAGAGGAGGTGAAAAGAGGTGGAAAGTGATGCTTTAAAATGCTTCTCCAGCTGTGTGTTGGGGAAAATGGAGCTAGCTGTCATTTGCATTTGTAGCTCAAGGACAAGAGTAGCATTAACCGAGCGTAAGAGATCACTCTGACGGCAAGCACACTTTTTTGTGTTACTGCACAAATGCACCTTCCACTGTCTCCATATAGCTCCTGATACTGGGATTTTGATTTCTAACCTTCCAAAGAACAAACCCTTTTAATCTATATAATCTTGTGGTTTCTGTTTGTTGTAGTAGGAGCTCTATAGGCCAATCATGTTATAGCAGGTTTGGATTACAGGTTAGTAAACAATGCACATACTGTACAGTAGAGAGCAAAAGGGGGATTGGAGTTGCTGAAATGCATTGTATAAAAATGGGCTTCTCTGTGATCATAAGTTATGTTTTTGTTAGGTAATTTTAAATGTATATGTATTCATGAATGGAAATGGGAATGTTTCTATTAAATGGTATGCCACCAGACTAGTCTGTGTTCCCAGAATCCTAAACTTAGTTCTCTTTCATTTAGTCCAGTTTATTATCTTTGAAAATCCAACAAAACAAGCAGACAAGCCCCCCCCCCCAGAAAAATAAAACGCACACATACATAAGAAAAATACATGTGTCCAAAGGTGACCATTCCTGATGACTCTATCCATAGTTCAATATCCATCGCATTGTCTCTTAAAAGGTTCATATTCGTATGCAGTCTTTTGTACCCAAAAGCACATTTTTCTAGAAGATCCTAACAAACTATTTTCACTGCAGACACAGTAGGGAAAGCATGGGTGTGCTCATAATAGCACAGTATCATTAAACGTTCCAGATGAAGCAAAATAACAAGAAGAAAATGATATATTTGTCGATATGTCAGCTTGTAGCTACTGCAGCTATACTGTCTTTATGTGGACAGATATGGCAAGTCATTAAAGGTTAAGCTATTCTCAAAACATTGTTGTAATTCTGCTGCCTGTCTGCTATGATGTCTCTATTGTTTAACTGTAAGAACTGACAGATGGTGTACACAGCTGGTGAGTGAATAATAAATATAAGCTTTACCTACTGCACATAATGTGTGGATAGCATTTCATAACCAATTTGGCAACTTGGTCAAGGAGATGAAAACATGAAGCTCCTATAGATCTATGTCTGAATCTATATATGTTTGAATAGTAACAGAAAGGCAAATGCTTAGTTGAGCATGCCAGTGGGATTGCATTAGTAAATGTGTGTCAAACACAAAAAGGAGAAAATTCAAAAACACTATTCTTGAAACATTCTCTTAATAAAGGCAATGTTTGATCTCGAGGATCTATTCCTTGTACGTGTCAAAGAGAAAAATGAGCACTGTCTCCAAAATCAAAATGTATTAGAAAACTTCAAGCAATGAATGAATCTGTAAAATGCATGTCATCAGTACTTTATTATCCCTGCAAGGTCAACTCCTGACAAGTAAAACATGTTTAAAGGCTTTACGGTAAGGTTGAACCAACTCAGAGCCCTTTGAAATCCTGAAGAGCCAACACCAACTAAAAACACGGAACCAGAAATGACTACCTGCAGTTATTTCCTAAACTTTACCAAGCGGCATCTGGTAAAGGCTCCAAAGACATTTGCTAAATGTTAGGAAATAATAGCTCGGAACCATTTAAATTGAATCCTGATCATGCTTTAATAGTATTTGCGCAGCACAAGGTGTCACCAGGCCATTCATCTGTCACAACCCCATACAGTCAATTCTCATGAAACTGATCCACCAAAACATGGGGCAACCAATCATTTCAGCTTGGAGGTCACCTAGAAAATCGTTACCAATAAAAGAGAAAACACTTATTGGGATTCTTCCTTCTGTCATGCAGAAAATATTTATGTCCCACATTTTCTACTAAAAGTGCCAGTTTGCGCTTTATTGAAACGAGACTAAAAGGTCATGGTATGCACAGTACGAAAGGAACAAACGTGCACTTTCTTTCTGCGTTTCTACGCAGGATCAGAGCTGAGAGGAGGAATAGGAGATCAAAAGAGATTAAGAGGAACAGAACGGGAGCTGGAGAGAGTTTAACAAAGTGAACATTAAGAGGTCAGATATTGTATAATTAATCAGAGCTCTGCGAAGAGGCAGACACTGTGTATGAATCTCAGAGATGATAAAACATTCATACACGCATTCATATAGAGCCACTCTCTAAGAGCGCAGAGCTTAAATCTAGTGTCATTCCCGTCTCTATTTCAGGCTTAAGGTTTACTTTGCACCACGGACAATTTAACAGCAATTTGAACATTTCAGTGATTAATGCTGGCGACCAGGGACACGAGTGTGTGCACAGCTTCTGTTTGTGGATGCATGTGAGATGAAAATAGAAAGGCTTAGTCAAGGTTTGTGCTCATGAGAGATGACAAGATCTTGTTTTTCTGGCTATGCTGACTTACATTTATAGCAATACAAAAACTGATAAATGCAGCATGTGAAACGGACACATTTTTGTGCAATGCTGCAAAGTTTTAAGGCTTTAATATGTCGGCACAATGCTGTTCTTCTAATGTTTTACTCTTCTGCATCATTGAAGTGCTTTATTGATCGATTTGATTTAATTCTCTTTAAATAGCATTAAAGTATTTTCTAAATCAAACAGTCTCTTTCAGATGTCTTCTTGTTCTGAGATTTGCACGTGATTTATCAAGAGTAATAAAGAGGTGAGAATTGGCACTTGTTGTGTAGAAAAGAATGCAACAATGTGAGAGATTCATTTTTATGTCAATCAGGTCTGCAGTAGTTTATCTTCCTGTGCTGCTGATATTTGAGCCCCACAGCCCTAATCAATAAACATTAACAAAAATAGTATCTAATGTTTATGGATTTCTATGTACATTTCAGTACATAGTGCTGCACAATTGATCAATATTAGGATAACAATCATTTATCACAAATATTTATTTATTTGTGTGTTAAAAATGTTGTTGCATTGTCATGTAAAGAAAATACTGCGTTAACATTTTCACATGTGTAAACAAAACTGGTCTTAAATTCATCTAGGAGGAAAAATAAAAATAGTAATTTAAAAAACCCAAACTTAACACACAATAAATCAACAGACCACTGCTTTCACCTTTACGCTGGGTTACATTTCTTTTAATTAAAACCTATTTGGAGACAAATAAGTTGTCTTTCATTCTATTCATTGTACCTGAACGATGGATGTGAATAAATCTCGTAGCAACGTATTCAATTCCTCTTTAATTCCCCTGTGATGTTCTTCACTTTGGGAAATTACAGAGCAGGCTTGTTTTGTCTGGTACTTTGATTTTCTTGATGCCTTCGTTCAGTGGACATTTCTCTTTGGATGCAATGGATGCAGCTGCATCTTTGTAAGCTGGATGGTTAATGCAGATACATTGAGTTGACGTTGGATGCATTATTTTACCGTCCTCAATGCATTCATCATACTGCAGTTTGCGGTATGTTTTTAGGCAGTTGAATAATTTGTGTAGCTTTGCGGTGCAGACATGACTCTGCCACAATCTTACCTTGTAATTTCTTCATGTCAGGCATGTCGCCAGGTAGAGATCTTAGAAGCACCCGATTTTGCTTATTCACCAAAGTCACGATCAATTTTTAAATTGATTCAGTTGTGAAGCCCCAGCACCTTGCACACAAATCAGCGGCACTTTCAGTGTAATAACACAAAAGGGTTTAAAGAAAAATACTTTAAATGTAACAGTGTTTTCCACTGAGTAAAAAGACGAAGATTAAAACAACACAAACAGTAACATCAATCAGAACAATATACTAAATTTACAACGAGGCATTAAAAGCATGCTGAACGTGAGAGGCAGAACACTTTTCAAAAATATCTTGATTATTTGATAAATTAAACAAAAGTTTAATTGCATTCATTATATATATATATATATATATATATATATATATATATATGTCCAAGCTTTGGGCCATACAATTTTTATACAACTTGGAAATGGTTGGACTTGGAAATGAAAAAAAATGTTATGATTTGAGATGGACCCATATGAGTATCAAGTCCAGAAGTATATTTTAGTATCTGAGTATGTTTCCCACAAGCCTAATACAGTATCTATTAAATTGTGCCATACTGCCTTTATCATCCACATCCGCAGTGTGATGAGACATTCATGCTTGTTTTTTCTTTTGGAGACACTTCTGTACTTTCTCTGCAGTTAGTAAAGTTGGTCTCTAGTGGAGTGAGATCACAGCGTGAAATTAAAAGTGGTACTTTTACAGGTAGAAGGTTAAACTGCTGCCTTCTTATGGAAGAAGTTTTAGATGTTGTGCTAATAAAATAAAATTGTAAAATAGACAGATGAATATAGATATAGTTTCTGAACCTGAGGCAAAAGAATTTGAAAAAAAAAAGATCTAATGGAGTCCTGCAAATGAATCCTGTGACATGAATTTGTTACAATATTTAGTTTTATAAAAACCTGTGTAAGTGGACCCTACAGCTGTGAATGGACACCAGGGTAGAAGATTTCTACATGATACGTACAAACACCAGTCAGCCTAGGCTTTTTAGAAGAGATGCTACACTGACCAGCTCAGCCTTTTTTTTAACCTAACAAGCTCATCATAAACTCTGCTTACACAGGTTTGTTCACATGGGAATCCCATCTTAGACAGCTCTTCTTACAGAATGCAAACATGTTCTTTAGCTGTTGTGTGTTTCATGTTCACCTTCAGCCAAATGAAATCAAACAAATAATTTTCTTCATTGTCTTGTTTATAAATTACATAAATTACTTGGTCCTCAAGATGGCAACAGGTTATTTTCTTTCTATCCTGCTGGGAGACTTTTTTTATACGTAAAACATCTGCAGCATCTGCCTAGTTGCAGGATATCACCTCATAAAAAAGAAGACTGAGTCTCTAAAAGCTTACTGTAAATATGAACTATCCTTTAATAGAAGCTATCACTTTCATTTGATGATTTTAAACAGCAGAGAGGTTAAATGTGTCTCTGTGTGCGTGTGTTTGTGTGTTCTAACGCATGCCAAGCCCTAAAATCTATATTTTTACACATCTCTATCTGATCTGTTTGACTCTGTAGAGACCATTAATTTATGACACACGGGTTCTTAATGGCTACCCAGGTAGGCTTTTGGTATTTCCAGTACTGCAATAGTGCAGCTGTTTAGTTTAACTGGATTATAACTTTTTGAATTCTGCTAGTAAATATTCAGTGCAATAAATCAAATGCAAAATAACCTGTGAAAATGGCTTTTAATGTTGTTTATGAATTGAGAAAACCTTTATGTATTACTAGTAGGTGTCAAATATTGTAGCACTTTGTTATTTCACAAATTCACAAAGTTATTTTTTCCATGCTTTCTGACACATTTGTGGATGATTACAGTCAGGAAATCCAAATATGATCAACTGGGAACAAGCAGACTCTTTTGTTGTTTTCTTGGTTTACTCATTAGCGCACTGAAGGTTAGACAGGAAAGTCTGGAGAGAGAGAGAGAATGGCGAAGGGCTGCTGTATTTGGCCTTGTGGCAAGTGGTCGCTCGGTCAACCTGTGAGCTAACCAGGTTTTTAGCTGGTGAAAGGTCTGAATAGCAGGCAGGTCAATTCAGAAAATGTTTATTCTTTCTCTTTAACCAACATGACAAATTAAGTTAGGCTATGTTAAGAAAAAAGACAAAGTTTGTTGTTTTAAAAAAAGCATTATTTTCATGCAGTGGTTTGACAGTTTTAACTACGTGTAGGAAAACTAAAAGCTCTGAAAGCAAACATCTCCTACAGTAAGTGCTTTTTTTTTTTTTATTTGGCCAGCATTTCATTATCACCCTACACGGCCACAGCAAAGGTTTGTGCTAATATTGTCACTATGATGTGGTGCTGATGTTGCAGCCAAGTTCAGCAAAGTTATCAAATTAGACCATAAGTGAATGTTTGGTGTCAATCCTATCAATGAAAGTGGAAATGTCTCCCACGATATGTGATTATTTTACACACGATCTGTTATCTTCGTGTTGGTGTTGTTTCCACATCAGCCCAGGACAAGCTTTCTTATGACTGCCCAGGACAAATTTTGCTCTTTTTTAAATTAAAGTTAATCTCGACAGACAATTCAAGTCAATTTCCAAACCGATGGGCCAGTTTATTATATTTACAGTTGATTCTTTTTATTCATTAATTCAGCACACAACCATTAGGCTAGGCTATTTAGATCCTTTTCACTTTACTTATGTTAGTAAAATGATCAGGGAAGCTACTGCAATTTTGCCTGACCACATTTTTATGACAGCTATAGTTACCTGTACTTTAATATCAATGTATTATGATATATTATAAAATGCTCTGTATAGAGAACATTGGCTAGGTAATGCTGTCATCAAGTAGCCTATCACTAGCAAACAAATAGCAAGCCAAACGATGAATTCATATATGAAATGCCAATGTTCCCCCCCCCAAAAAATTAAACAAAAAATGTATAATGCTTACCATTTATCCTGAAATGTGTGACCTTCTTAAGGGTAGATAATTCCAGTTGCTGGATGTAGTACAGGTTCTTCTTTTGTCAAGGCGGGTTTTTTTTCGAAGTTGCAAAGCTATGACATCACAACAATGTGATTGGTCCCTTGCAATGTTGAACCTGGAGCAACAGTAATTATGATGATGTGGGAACAAAACCAACACGAGGATATCAGGTCCATCATGAGCGTGAGTGAACTGATCAGGTTCTTGCAGCAGGTCTGACTCAGCTATAGAAATAATAACAGACATTCTGCAGCAACATCTTAAAAAAAATAAACAAACAAACAAAAAAGCTGGACCAGGTAGTTAGCAGTATAAATAAAATGCATATTGAAGAAAGCATAACAATAAGAAGGTTAAAAGGTGAGCATTTGGCTGTGAGACAGCTCTGTCTGTCTTGCACCGTCTCACACCCACCTTCGTCTTATTTTAGCCTGCCTCCATCCTGCAGGCTCTCCATGTCTGCCTTCTGTGCTTGCTTCCACTGTCTTTCCCCGTGATGCCAATAGTCTCTGAAGTTCATTTATTCGGATCCTTCTTTCTCCTCTCTCCGTTTGACTTGCTTGTCTCTAGTCAGATACCTAACAGGCTTTCTAAGAGCTGCCTGAAAGTGAAAGCACCACTTTTATGTCCTGGAAGCAAAAGACAGAGACAAAGATGAGAAGACAGACAAAAGGAGAAACTAATGCCTTGGAGGAGTTTCCGAGTCGCTCAGAAACAATGTGTCAGGAATGTCTGTGGAGAGTAGTGTGTTGCACAATACAGCTGAAATGGAAATAGGTAAGTGTGTATTTAATGCTCTACTGTATAGGACATATATAATAAGTTTGTCACATCTGTTTCTGGAACAGCATAACTATTTCAATTATGTATGGACTAAAGACATTTCATTCTGCATGATCACTCTTTAATGTAGGAGTAAAGGCTTAAATAGACTAATGGATTCAATCTATTTCAGGATGTTTGACCTTGTGTGTCTTTAACTGCTGTCTCTGTTTACTTGTTAACATCCTGCCTCTTGTATCCCATTTCTTAATTCAGGATTATTGTGTGATTGATGTTTTAAAAGCCAGAGCAGCTCATTTGTTTTGCATATATTCATTTTCAGTGATGGAGCGTGAGGGTTTGTATTTCCTGTTTGATGCAGAGGCCTTAATGGACTCAGCGCCGTGTGTGTGTGTGTGTGTGTGTTTGTAAATCTATATGTTGCTGATTTAGAAATGCCTCTGGTGGCTAATACAGTAGCTAATGGCTGAAATAATGATTGTTGCAAATGGAAGTGCCGAATCCTGTTTTCATGGATAAAGACTGCTGCTGTTACTGGCTGTAATGCTTCCATACATGAGTCAGTCCTTACAGCTTGATGAATGCTTCATGCATTTGTTGCGGTTTAATTTACAGCCTACACATTGGGCTCATGTTATATAAAACAGAGGAAATGTCCTTAAAAAGCTTTTGTAGAAATAAATCAGTACAATCAATATAAAAAATGGTGGTTTTCTTATTGTACATGTACAAATCTAGTGTTTTCTCTTAAAAAGAAACTTGTGCTTGAACATGCATGTGATTAACTGATAATAATAAAAACAGTGCTTAAAATTATTAAGTGTTATTTCAGTAGCAATGACTTCAGAAATAGCTAATTAGTGATAAATAAAGTACCTAACAATTAGCTGCATTAATACTAGCATAACTGTTTATTTCTAACTTTGCTATTACCTCTTGCTTTGCTGCACTGAGGCAAAGCATATAGTTTCACAATTTCACAATTATCAAAACTTTAATTGTGTAGCAGATTTCAAAAACAAGTTCAAAGTGTGTCATAAACATTACAAGGAAAAACAAAGACAAATATCTTATGCTTTAAATAACAGTAACACTTCTACAAAAATAACTGTTCTGTGAGGATCACAAGACAAATTCAGGCTTGTGTGATATTAGCTACAACAAGCCCCGAGTAAGAATAAAAATGTACCTGACTCCTAAAGTTAGACACTACAGGGAGTGCAGAATTATTAGGCAAGTTGTATTTTTGAGGAATAATTTTATTATTGAACAACAACCATGTTCTCAATGAACCCAAAAACCCATTAATATCAAAGCTGAATGTTTTTGGAAGTAGTTTTTAGTTTGTTTTTAGTTTGAGCTATTTTAGGGGGATATCTGTGTGTGCAGGTGACTATTACTGTGCATAATTATTAGGCAACTTAACAAAAAACAAATATATACCCATTTCAATTATTTATTTTTTACCAGTGAAACCAATATAACATCTCCACATTCACAAATATACATTTCTGACATTCAAAAACAAAACAAAAACAAATCAGCGACCAATATAGCCACCTTTCTTTGCAAGGACACTCAAAAGCCTGCCATCCATGGATTCTGTCAGTGTTTTGATCTGTTCACCATCAACATTGCGTGCAGCAGCAACCACAGCCTCCCAGACACTGTTCAGAGAGGTGTACTGTTTTCCCTCCTTGTAAATCTCACATTTGATGATGGACCACAGGTTCTCAATGGGGTTCAGATCAGGTAAACAAGGAGGCCATGTCATTAGTTTTTCTTCTTTTATACCCTTTCTTGCCAGCCACGCTGTGGAGTACTTGGACGCGTGTGATGGAGCATTGTCCTGCATGAAAATCATGTTTTTCTTGAAGGATGCAGACTTCTTCCTGTACCACTGCTTGAAGAAGGTGTCTTCCAGAAACTGGCAGTAGGACTGGGAGTTGAGCTTGACTCCATCCTCAACCCGAAAAGGCCCCACAAGCTCATCTTTGATGATACCAGCCCAAACCAGTACTCCACCTCCACCTTGCTGGCGTCTGAGTCGGACTGGAGCTCTCTGCCCTTTACCAATCCAGCCACGGGCCCATCCATCTGGCCCATCAAGACTCACTCTCATTTCATCAGTCCATAAAACCTTAGAAAAATCAGTCTTGGCCCAGTCTTGACGTTTCAGCTTGTGTGTCTTGTTCAGTGGTGGTCGTCTTTCAGCCTTTCTTACCTTGGCCATGTCTCTGAGTATTGCACACCTTGTGCTTTTGGGCACTCCAGTGATGTTGCAGCTCTGAAATATGGCCAAACTGGTGGCAAGTGGCATCTTGGCAGCTGCACGCTTGACTTTTCTCAGTTCATGGGCAGTTATTTTGCGCCTTGGTTTTTCCACACGCTTCTTGCGACCCTGTTGACTATTTTGAATGAAACGCTTGATGGTTCGATGATCACGCTTCAGAAGCTTTGCAATTTTGAGGCTGCTGCATCCCTCTGCAAGATATCTCACTATTTTTGACTTTTCTGAGCCTGTCAAGTCCTTCTTTTGACCCATTTTGCCAAAGGAAAGGACGTTGCCTAATAATTATGCACACCTGATATAGGGTGTTGATGTCATTAGACCACACCCCTTCTCATTACAGAGATGCACATCACCTAATATGCTTAATTGGTAGTAGGCTTTCAAACCTATACAGCTTGGAGTAAGACAACATGCATGAAGAGGATGATGTGGACAAAATACTCATTTGCCTAATAATTCTGCACTCCCTGTATGGTCGTGCCCAAATTCATGGGCTGCATCCTCCTGAGGACCCGGCCTCCGCGGTCTACGTGGGCCGGGTCCTCAGAAGGTCGAGTAGGCCGGAAGTAAACGGCCGTGAAATTAGACGGTCTAGCCTTCTGATTAGCGTCACCGCTGTCTCGGTGGAGTTTAATAAACTCAGCCGTCTGCTCCTTGCTATCTAAAATATAACCAGACACTGGCGTAAATTCTCGTCCGTCTCATACTTCTGTTTAATCAGTTTTCTGTTTGACGTTTTGTCAGCTGTGTGAAAACCAAGGAGGAACCCACCCGGGGGATTAATAAAGTTTTATTTTATCTAATCTAATAACTTTAATCTCAGCCAAACCGATTTACTCACGAACAAACAAAACACTGAAAAAAGCCCAACAATAAAATTTTTAGGTTGTCTAAGTGACTTGTATATTATGTTTAACCCGAGTAGCGAAAGTCCGCGGTGATGTGAAAATGATGTGCCGGGAGTTGTGCCGTTCTCAGTGGCATCAGTGACCACCGAGCTGGTGGGTAGCAGACGTCTCCGAAAACGTCAAAGCACTTTTGCAAATATGCGATATCTTGATAAACCGAGCAGATATTTGATGTTTACACAGCTACTTTCTCGCCTGAAAATATGTTAAAAGTTAATTTTGTGACCCAGAAAGATTAGTAAGAGTAATTTTAAAACTTAGTAGCGGCCGCCATTTGTCGGCTGCATTCGGAGGAGTCTACGAATTTAGACAGCCTTCGGCGCGTCGCTGTGACGTCATCGGTCTACAAATGCGGCCTCAGGAGGATGCAGCCCATGAATTTGGACACGACCTATATGGACTAAAATTAGGATCATGTGACATGAACATAGCTAATAAAGTAGTCTGCCATGCAATGAAAACACGACATACCAAGTAGTTTTAAAAAAATAACTAGTTTTTTATCTTTTCTCTGAACTTCTCTTATAGGCAAAATTAAGTCTGGCACCCCGAGTCAGGTATGTGGTTTTACTGTAGAAGGATAGAGAGCACAGTTTTAGTTAAAGGAGATTTAAGAACAAGAGTTTTATGTCTGCAAGACTCGATTATGTTTTTTTTCCTTTTTTTTTTTTTTTGAGGAGCAAGAGAACAGATTTCGAGTCATCAGCATAAGGATAAGAATTGTTATGCTTCTTCTGTAAGATCTTTGTGGTAATATAAATAGAAGATAGTAAAGGCAAAGGACTAATCCTTGAGGCTTGTGACTCTGTTAGTGAAAGGAAAAGTGGAGAAATTACAAATAGCCACACACAGTTTTTGCCACACACAGGCTATGTATGACCTCAACTGTACATCAAGGGGATCCTGGTGAGCACAGAGAGGAAAAATACACCTACGTTATCAATTTGATAATCCTACCTCACTTTATACTCAAGTTATCACATTCACAAGATTTTTAGAAAACTTGACCTCTGACCTTAAGGTCGAGGTCACCGAGATTCCAACTCATCTGAGATTTTTAGTAGATACACCTATGTTATCAATTTTTACCTGCATCGACACTTTGTGGGTGATTTACCGCTTTCAAAAACTTGGGTGTTCACATTGCCTGTCAGCCGGCCTGGCAGGGTGCTGACAAAGCCCAGCAGCCTTCTACAGCTGAGGGTTAAAAAGCAGAAGGACAACACAACAGTCTGGAGACAACACAACAGTCTGGAGACAACACAACAGTCTGGAGACAACACAACAGTCTGGAGACAACACAACACTCTGGAGAAAAACTCCAGAAAGATATAACTAGACATGTCCTCTTGGCATGTTTTTCTTTTTTAAACACACTGGATTGATGGTAATTTGGCTCCTTACCAACAATATAAGGACTGTCATTATCCCCCATCTTTTAGAAATATGTGATGCACAGTACTTAAGAAACTAGATTAACACTTTTTAAAGCTAATTTGAAAGTGGTTCATATATTCACGTTTTTTGTTCAGTTTTTGAGTTTTTTGGCGGATTGCTGAAGCCACTGAGGCTCTGCATTGTTTCATATCGCTGAGAGGTTTTTATTGCCATGTGAAAAGATTTAGTCAGTCATGGTATTATACTGAATTTTTATTCCACCATGACAAATACACTGTCCTCATTCTTTCAATATTCCGGCCTCTCTGTTTTCCTTTAGCAGTTGTTGGACTTAGAAAGAAAGGCAAAACAGAAGGTAGGGGGAAAAAAGGGGGGTTATTAGAGAGGCAGATAAAGTGGGTAGTCTATTTAGGACTTCCAGCAGAGCATCTGTCAAAAGTGAGTATTAATGCTTCTTGTTGGAAAGTCAGTCAAATTACTTGACAGACCAGACCAAACATGACACATCAGCCAGCCACGAAGAGAAGTAAGCCGCAAAAAAGACAAATTTTTGGCCACATAATTTAGGCAAAACTACCACATATAGATGCTAAATAACAATAAAGAGAAGGGAACAGAAACAAAAAGACTAATTAGGAAAAAAACACCAGATAAAGATGCTTAAAGACCACAGTGGAAAAATAAGATGGTATAAAGAGGAAAACCTCTGTTGGCAATAATTTTATCATCAAGTCTGGGTGTCTTGTTCTTATGTAGAGAATCGCAGGGGCTTGTCCTTTCATAGTATGTCTTCACCATTAAAAATCTCAGCTACATGTTATCATAATTTCACTTCAGAATATGCAACAGTTTGAACAGGCTTTATGTATGGTCAGTATTTATGTATGGTCTTAGTCAGCCCTCTATTCAGAAGTTCTAAACTGATTCTCTGGTCCTGCTCCAGCTGATAAACGATCCTGTTTAGCATATCTGAGACCCGAGATGGTGAATATCCGTGGACCAGCATCGACCCACCACATGCAATCGACCCAAGCCGCAGTAATGGAAATGACTGTGTGTGAGAGTTTGTCAGGGTGTGAGTTTATGCCTGTGGGAAGAGGGTGGCGGTGGCTTGACGGAGGCAAAAATTAGTCACCTTTGTTACTGCTGAGAGTGGTTTTTTTGTTTTTAAAGTAAGCTGTCCAGCTAATGGCACTCCAATTAATGCACCGAGACTGTAGTCTGAGTTTCTACTCACAGCCTGTTTAGTATATCAAATGATTTCTCTCCCTCTTGTCATTACTCTCTCTGCTGAGGCCAGTATATTTGTGACAGAAATAGGTTATTATTTTCATTAGTTTAAGAAAGGATCAGGAGAAAAATTGAGTGAAGGTAGAAAATAAGAAACGAGCAGCAAGGAAAATGGCTAAACAGCTTTTGGGTCCCCTCTTTTTTCCTCTTTTTCAACTGCTGGTTGCAGAAATGCAGACTGAAGCTTGAAGTGAAATGGCCTGTTTTTCAGTGTGAAATTGGTGTTATTATAGTGTCGGGATGACAGCTGTTTAATGCATAGAGTAATAAAACACTTTTTGAAAGAGAAAAAGAAGGTCATTCTTGGTAAAAACTTCCATTATTTCTTACAGTATGTCGTTCGTCTCTTCATATTCCTTTAGCATTGGTGTGCATTTTATCCTCCTTTCCCTTCACTTGAATAGGAAAAGAAAGATACATAGCTACGAAAAAAGGTCTCGGCTCTTGTAGCTTGTCATTTCCACTGCAGCACCATTATGAGATAGAACATGACAGAGAGAGGCAGTGCTACTAAAAGGTAGAGGCATGTCATGAATATTACACTATTACACAGAAAAATCACTTCCTGGCCAGTACTGGAGGGCGAGAGTAGAGATTTGGCTTAGGTAGGTAGAGAGCGGTCATTTGAAATCCGGCTAAATCAAATTTCACAGTATGTCAGACAGAAGCATGAACTCTCCTTATATACTGTGGCTTAAAGGACTAGTTAGACCTTATTGGAAAAGTTCCTTGAAGTATTTTAGAGAACTCTGTTTTCTTAGCCATAATGCTACTGCTTGAGTGTTTCTCATCCATTCTTGTCCCTCGGGTGCCAATTAATACTGCTTTGTCAAAGCTGCCAGTGTGGCTAGTTTACAAAGTGTACTTTGCATTTATTGTATCATACACATGGATTATGGAATAAGTGACCATTCAACCAACCTTCCATCCATCTTCTTCCACTTATCCAATTCAGAAGCCTATCCCAGCTGTCATAGGGCAAGAAGCAAAGTCAAAGTCAACTTTATTGTCAATTCTGCCACATGTACAGGACATACAGAGAATAGAAACTTCGTTACTCTCAATCCCTAGATAAAATAGAAAATGAACATTTAAATATAAGAGTGATTAAAAATGCAAGTAAAATATTTTAAAGTAAAAAAATTAAATAATATAATACAATTTTACATATAACAAGAAAGCTATACAATATACAATATAAGGGTAAATGACATTGAGTGCAAACCAGGCAGAGTAGTGCAAATAGGCAAATAGTGCAAATGGAGATTTGGTAATGTACGGTATGAGATAGTGTAACACAAAGTCTTATGAGGTAGCAAGGTACACTTTAGATAGGTTGCCAATCTGTCACTGGGCTAGCACACACAGATAGCATTCACACTCACAGTCACACCTGGCCATTTAAAAATCACCAATTAATCTAACCCCATGCTTGCCAGACATTGTAAGGAAGACAAACTACCTGAAGAAAATACATGCAGACACGAGGAGAACATACACTCTGACCTTCTTCCTGTGAGGTGACAGTGTTAAACATCGCCCTGTGCCACCCTACACTCCTACACTTCCACCAATCACTGTAAATTAAATACTTATTTTCTAAAGTGAAAATAGCCTCACTGCGGATCCATTGAGTTTTTCCTCTGATAGCTAACTGCTGCTCATTTTCGTTGGCTAAGGATGTTAATTTACTGATTAGCTTACAAAACACACATCTAATTTACTGAAAAAGAATGACAGCGCTTTAGATTCTGTATGCTGGTTAGTCCAGTCTACCGAGAAACACATTATTGTGTCGGTTTGAAAGAGACAGTTGTGGTTAGAGAAAATAAGTGCTGTATTTCCTCTCAGCATCCCTACTCTAGCTACCGTTCTCAGAGATATGCAAGTTTCACTGTGATTCTAGCTATCGATTAAAGCTTTTAAACATAAACATTACACCCTAATTAGTACTAAAACCTAAACTCATGAGAAAAGTGACCCCTTTAACCCAAATCAGTATGTACAATTACATAGATCGAATTTTAAAAATAAACTTTTTTCTTTTAATCAGATTTCAATCAGGCAAGTGACACCAAAGAACAGTGAGGCAGACCCCATTTAGTGCATTGAACAGCTACACCCAACAGTATCCAACCCCTGCAGACTGATCCCCTTGCCCTGAAACTAATTGCTGGATGTTGATTTACGTTGTCCAGAGTGTGCTAACAGGAAATCGAACTGACGAGGTGGCAGTTCGTTAAAAGATATCAATAGCGATCTCGTTTGCATGGTTACTAATGAGGCAAAGCTTCAGGCTCTTTGTTACTGGATAAGTGGAGTCTGACAGGAGCACATATCAAACTACAGCTTCAACGAATAGGGCTGAATAGAATAGAATGAAATACTGTTTTTCTGTGATTTGCACACAGAAAAAGACCATTTCAGTGGTTTGTTTGTACAGTAAGGAAGGAAAAGTTGCTGTGGGGAAAAATCCACTTATAAATAGCTAAAATTCTCACCTTATTTGAAGTCTATTTTTGCTGAAGTTGAAGGTCTGGACAATATCCCAAGTGTATAATTAAAAAAATGAAAATCTACCATGCAGGTAGGGACATTTAATAACAATGAGCATCTGCACAGAAAACACAAAGAAAAATGGTCAAAGTCAAAATTATAAGCGAGTCACTTCTCTAATATAAAGTGAATATGTCAGTCAAATAATCAATTAATCTGAATGTGTCTATATCTAATAGGTTCATTTGATTTTATCAGTGCACAAGTAAATATAAACCTCATGGTGATCAAGAAATAATGAATATAAAATAATGTAAACATGATATAAACTTGATAGATGACATCATTGTGTCTTATGAACTATATAAAGCTTGTTGATGCTCGATACATGAACTTATGTTAACAAGTTAACTTCATTATACATACAGGTCTGTATATGGATTCATAGAGAATAAACACAAAGAGAAAATGTATACAGTCCACAAGCCTCATAGCTTTTCCCCATAACTACTAATTTTAAATACATACCATTAATCCTGGTAGAAAATATCCTTGCTTACATTGTTGTCTGGATACATAGAGAGAAAAAGCTGAAATTTTAGAAATAGCATGGCACACTTCAAACCAAATCCTCTTTGACAGGAAAGAAACTTTTGTTGCATCTCTCTTTCCCTTTGCTGTCAAAACTTTGCTTTCCCCAGCAACAATGCAACTTCTTGTAACAAAAAAAGGAGGAAAAAAGGGCACTCACAGGTGAAAAGTCAGCTCTTTTCTTTCTCTGCCATTTATGAAGGAAAAGTTTCACATTTACTAAAACATGATCAAGTTTCAGCTATAGTTGCGTGTGTGTGTTTTATCATTGCTACTTTAACTTGCACTTGTGTGATGCTTTGAGAGTGTGTATATTTCATCTGTCTATTTAAACGTGCACCAGTGAAACTGACACTAATGTTTAAGCTAATGTAAAGTGTGCACTCGTTATATTTATTTTTTGTTCTGTAAAAAACAAAAACAAAAACATACAAACAGGGGAAAAAAAGCAAACAAACAAACAAACAAACAAACATGTTAGCTAATGTTAGTCTGTATTATGTTGCAAATGCTCAGTGACAGTTTTTCAGAAGCAGTGTTAAACTGATTATCAGCACATCTAATGGGGTTTTAACAAAATCCAATTGATAGAAAAAGTATAGATAAAGCTGATAGTAAGCTTTCATTGTGTTTCTGCAATTTTCATCATCTTCTAATTAGTTTTATTTTTATCTTCAATAATCTGCACTCGTTTATCAGATGAGCAAGAAATGAATGTAAGATTTTTGCCTTATACTAAACCTCTTTTTCCATTTTTATTCAAAGCATGTTTTCATTTTTCATGTTTGTTTTGTTGAAACACAAATCTGATCTGATTTTCAGCAGACTTTTGCTCCTGCATTGTTTCAGCCAAAAACAATTAGAAAATATGTTACACAAAGCAGTCAGATTGCATAATTATAGTATTTTTCTTTACAAATGCTTTTACATTTTTTTAAATGTTTGCAGCGCAGTGCAAAAGTGCACAGTGGAGGAGCAATTCACCACTGAAAATAAAATCTAAAAAATTGAGGCTGGTGGACAAATGACACAGAACTATTGAAATTCTGAGGAGTGCAAGGTGAGCAGGAATGGAGACAGCACAGTCCCCCGTGGAGCTCCTGTACTGCACCAAATTACACTGCCCTGTCTCACATACTGCAGCCTGTGTGTCAGCTAGTCAGTAAACCGTGTGGTAGTTAACCTGTTTACTGATGTTTTTCCGTAGCTTCTCTCTCAGTAGCAGCAGGTGAATCGTGTTAAGTAGTCTTGAGAAATCAAAGGTGATCCCCATTATGCAGCTGTTGCTATCTAGGCAAGCGTAAACTCTTTGCAGCATGTAGATGGTTGCATCATGCTTTCCCAGATTTGGTCTGAATGGAAACAGCAGTGGGTCCAAAGATGTTAACATAACAGCGTTTTGCTGGACTCCCCAGCAGTCACATTCCAAAAA
This sequence comes from Mchenga conophoros, assembly GCF_057382185.1. Lineage (NCBI taxonomy): Eukaryota > Metazoa > Chordata > Actinopteri > Cichliformes > Cichlidae > Mchenga > Mchenga conophoros. The sequence continues at coordinate 19,220,908 of NC_140540.1, forward strand.
CAATTAATTGTCAGACCCTTGCACCCTCTCGCATTTAAATGACTTATCTGTGAGAGTTTAGCGCATTGGGCTTGGGTCTGTCTGTTAAGAAAGCATAGTGCTAAAATCACTGCCACTGAAGGCATATAGCCTGTAGACTCCTAACACAGGGACCAGCTGTCCCATCCCATCCTCCTGAGCTTTAGTGCACAATCAGATTGGACATCCTTCAAAGGGATTGTGGAGAATACTTTCTAAGGTTATGGTGATGTACCTGACAGCAGGGCAGCCCTACTGTAAGTAGAAATCCCTGGACACATGAGAGCACTCAGTCACTGTTTTATTTACGTGGCCAGTCATCATGCGATAATATTAACCAGCCTTCAAGTTGAATTAGTGACAAATCATTGTGCCTGTGCTGGGTTGCCTTATGTACATTCCTAGGATTTTTAAAACTTTGTATTTTCACTTTATATTCTCTAATGGAAAGTTTTCCTTTGGTCTATCTGTCAGGTACTAAAAAAAATCTGGATTAGTAGACACTACAACAGATTTATGGAAACAGCTTTTTTTTTCTACATATTGGAAAATATGTTTTACTAGACTACTACAGCTTATTACCCTTATTAGTTGCTCTTTTCACTGTTCTTTTCCCTTGACACCGTAATTTGTAGCTTAGTCACCTTATTCAAAAAATTACCAGCAGCTACCACATCCTCAGTGGTGCTTATACACCATCAATGGGTTAAGCTGGCATAGTCCCCTGTTACTGGATGATGGGGCAAAGTATCTCTCTTTTCCTCTTATGCACAGTTGGTATCTTAATATCCATTAATAGTTTATATACATAAATTTAAAGAAAATGGAAAAGAATACTAAAAAAAGTTGAAAACAAATGAAATCATCACCAAAGAAAGTTAGTAATTCAGTTAAGAAAAGCTGGAGGAGATTTGCGAACTTTATGTCAGACCAGCTTAGAAAAGTGGGTAAACAACAAAGTGTGCTACTTGAACTGATGGATGAAATCAAATAGCTGAAGAACCTTGTCAAGGAAAAAGAAAAGATAATTACTGAGCAAACAGCTGATGACTTAGAACAATATACAAGAATGGAAGATGTAATCATCAGTGGCCTGGACACCAAACATCGTATTTACGCAAGTGCAAAGATTGGAGATAGAGATGGAAAGAACCCCTTTGAAAGAGAAGCCACAAACCCTGGAACAGCAAGCCATTAAGTTTCTTGAAAGCAAGAACATTAAAATTAACTGCACAATGTAGCAACCTGCCATGCTCTACCCCGAAAGGGCAAAAAAGGAAAGCTTGTAGTAATACTCAAATTTGTTAACAAAAAGAGCAAGACTGAGCCAAGAAGAACCTAAAAGGGACAGAGGCACACATCAACATGTGGCTATAAAGCAATGACAAAGTTAAATGGAAAACCCAATAAAGCTAAACTCTTGATTATAAGAGTACTCAAAGACTTTGATAAGTGTATATGAGGAGCTATAACATCTTGGCTGATTATGTTAACATCTTGGAATATTTTTTATCTGAAAATATGGTTCTCAGTGGAACAAGTGAATGTGACTTCAGGTTCTGGTTCAAATTAAACAGGATTTGTTGCCAGTTAGAAAATGCTGCATGAGAAAAGTTTACATGTAGTAGGGCTGTTCGATATAACGATATATATCGGATGACGATATAAAAACATCTATCGTTTCATTTTATGCTATCGTTTGTTTCGTGGTGTCGCAAAATAAACTGTTTACAGCAATATTTTCTCATCGTTTTGATGGTCACTGTAGTGGCTATATTAATTTAAGTTCTCTCTTTCTCTTATATTTAATATAACCACACTACAGATGCACACACACTAAGCGCCTGTTTTTTATGCGTTGTGGTTAGCAACAACCACGGTAACAGCATCGCGTGTCCGCTTGTTTATGTTCCACATAAACCTTTCACAATAAAGCTCAAGATCCTGTTGAGACTTTTCAAAATAAACTGAATCACATGAAAGAGCAGATTATTTATGGATGAGAAGTAAAAAAGAGCCGCCAGGCGCTAAAAAATAAACCTTAGACTCAAAAGCTAGAACAGGCTTTTTTTCCCCGCAGCACGCCGTGTAATAAATACTCACAAAGAATAGAATAGAATTCAGAATAGAATTCAACTTTATTGTCATTGCACATGCACAGGTACAGGGCAACGAAATGCAGTTTGCATCTATCCAGAAGTGCTTTAGCGATATAGATATATTACAATATATATTAGCAATAATATAGATATGTAAGTATATTACAGAAATGGGTCTATTATGGTATGTTATAATGTACACGGTATGAAGTATGTTGTGAATATTCTATAACTATAAGTATGTACAGCCTGTAGTGAGTACAAGCTATGTACAACGGAAGAAAACGGCGGCCGTTACAACTTATGTCTAAAAATGTATCGTTTCATGCATCGGTTAAAACACTCGACTCCAGCTACATGACGCACAGCTGGAAACACTTCACGCAAGACGAGCTGCCCGAGATTCACAGAATTTACAAAAAATGTTACATTTTGTGATTTATATCGTTATCGGACGATAGAATTCTTATATCAGGATATGAGATTTTGGTCATATAGCACAGCCCTAACATGTATTAATCTTCAGTTTGAGCCTTCACTTTCTTAGTCAGTAACTTGTGTTTGTTCCCACTGTATTAAATTATCTGTTGTGAGCTTTCTTATTTTCTGTTGTAGTTTTCACAAATGTTATTAATGATAGAAAAAACTCACTTGCTCTTTCACATTTATGCTAAGGACATATCATGTTTTGAACAGGTTTTGTCATTAATGAATTCATAATTTTTTCATTAATTAATGCCACCATCTTCCAAATGCTGCTGGTACAGAGGAAGAAGCAATGTATAATTTAACTATGTCAATATAGGATACCAGAGAGTGACATGTTAGAGAGAATTACCATACGAGAGTGAGAGCTTGGATTGAAGATGGAGACAAAGCGCTTCACCAACATCTTTAGTGCAGCCGATTAAACTGTCATACTCCACTCCTTGGTTGTCATCATCTGAGAGGATTCATGGTTTGGCCTTGTTGGGTTTGACGGTCTGTCAGTAGGATAAATCTCTGTGTTGAAGGGCTGACAGATGTTGACAGTAACTGAGGCGTTTTCATATGGAGTATATCCGAAGGGCAAAACATCCAGATAAAGTTGATGGTGCCAAGACAAATTTTATCTGGAACTGTGCTTGTCAGCAGTGTCTTTACAGCCAGGGTGTCTGAATGAGTGAAAGCCCACAGTCAACAGCTACATGCTTCATTATGTAAAGATGTCTTTGGCACCTAACGCAACAAGAATTACAACATGAACTAGGGCTGCTCAATTAATCGAATTTTAATCACGATTACGATCTGGGCTTTCAACGATCATTAAAAATGACTGAGCCGATTATTAGCACCTCCCTCGTACTTTACTCTCGCGCTGCTCCGTGTGGTAAATCGAGCGCACCGCTCTCCATTTCGAACACGCGTCACAACAATTAAGAGGACCCGAGGGAAGCTCGGAAAGCTAAGCAGAAGTTATTTGGAGAGGAGAGTGACTGCTGTTGGTTGAAAAGAGAGGTAAAAAAAACAAAACTTCAGTGGTGTGGAAACATTATGGGTTCGCGGAGTCAGACGTGGATCAAGTAGACACAGTGTGTAAACTTTGCTAGGATGTAGTAGCTGCACCACAGAGCAACACTGCAAAGTTCACTAAACATAGATGTTTACATTTTTCATTTATTTCTTATATTGCAAACATTTGCACTGTTATCAGTATTTGCACACTATTTTATATTATTTTTTAAAGTCATTATTCAATACATTGTTATTGTTAACCCTTTAAATCCGGACAGAGCAGCACGCTCCGTTTTGCCTAACCATTTTTAAATCCCTGTAGAACCTGAACCGTGTAAGCTAGCGCAATAATTTGTTTTGCATATGAAACCGGAGGAGTTGTACTTGCATCTTATGCCATCAGCTTGTCCTCGGTCATGGTTTCCTTCCACATATAGCTTTGCAAAAATTGCATAAAAAGCACTTGCAGCAACAAAAACATAATATTCCAGAAACACGCTTTGCCGTTCCTATCAGCTGTTCTTAACACTTCCCACTTTGAAAAAGACGTCAACGGGAACTATCGCATTTCCTGCCCGAAACCAGAAGTGACGTCATTTTCGCAGAAAATCTAGTTTTTTACTTGTAGGCCTTAAAAGCCTATACTAGTGTTTTTATAAGTCATGTTTGACTTTTCTGAATAGTTGCTGGGATGCTTAGGACTCATATTGCACTGCTGGAAATAGTTTATTTTGATGCACCTGCTGTTTTCTTTGCAAATTTGCATCATAGGATTGTTTTTTTGTTTTTCCTGCAGTATATAAAAATTGCTGTATCTCCAAAATAAAACTATGAAGACACTCAAAATAAATTTCCTGTTGTTGTAAACTATTTTTTGCAACTTTTTTTGTATTTAAAGTTTTGAGGGATAAACCTCTTAAATTTCTCCAAGTAGAAATATATGTAAAAAAACAAAAACGATTTTCAATTTTTTTGTAGTTTATTGCACTTGTTTGCAATTAATGTTGTTACTATGGACTTAATGCATACATATTATTAAAATATGGGCTATAACAGTTGTATTGATGTATAGCAACTTGAAATGCTCCCACAAATGGCACTACAGCATGTAAAAAAAATAATATAAGCTTTGGCGGACTTGGTTCTATGGTAGGTCTTAAAGGGTTAAATAAATATCGTCAAATAATCGTGATCTCAATTTCAGTGAAAATAATCGTGATTATCATTTTTGCCATAATCGAGCAGCCCTAACATGAACTATTTCCCCCATGCGTATTAATAATGGCCCTTTCCCTCAGCTTAGAGTAGAAAGAAGCGCTTATCTGTAGGAAGTGACAACAGTGCAGCAGAGGCATTTTATTTTCCTCAATTCTGATTTCTTTTTAACTGCATTGATAATAAAAGAAAAAAAACAAACTTTTGAAGCCGCTTTATGTCACTACCGTGTCTTTATGAAGTGATGCTTGTTTCAGGCAGACAGCTTGAGTAGCACTGGATTAGCTGGTATGTCAGCTGACCTCGAGTAATTGCCGTCTTATATTGGGTGGTCTATTTAAGCTGTCAGACGTACTGCTCCTTCTCTGCTGCTGCTGCCAGTTCATTCACACCCGGCATCCATCTGTAAACTCAGATTTTTTTTGTATTTCATGACTTCATATCAGGGCACAAAAGTGATTTTTTTTTTCTGCTTCCTCACTCTGCACTGTTCATTGGCCTTATATGTCAAAACAGTATCAACTCCTTGTGCTTAAATAACAAAATTATGACAATACTGAAGAAAAGCAATGGGTTGTGCGGCATATTTAGTAGTAGTGTCAACAATATCCATATTTATGATGTGATGAACACACTTGTGAGTTTGTCTGCATGTCTGCCCATGTCTCATCAAAGCAAAGTGTGGTTCTGGAGACACCTACTGTGGGGGAAATACTAAAGACAGTTTTGAGTACATTTGTATGTCGGTGTTTCTTTGCCTGTATAAGAAAACTGCAGCAGTGCATGATGAGGTCACAAATATACACACAGATGTACAGTAGTGATTTAAATATTAAAAAAACCCCCAAAGATAAATGCTGACTACTATGAAATTAGGTTTCTGCAAATGAGCATGAGACTCATCAGCGTCCACAAACACTCAAGCTGAAATTATAAGAAGATTAGGCTCTTTGTGTGTGTCTGGGAGGGTCTCTTTTTAAATGTATTAGATCACAGATTACTACTTATCCTGTTAAGAATTTATTTCATAATACAACAATTCCTCATTAATGTAGTATACTTTTCTAAAAACAGTTTGAACAACTTAAAGCTCATCATTGCAGGCATTGTAGACTCACAATTCCTTTTTAAATATGAATTAATGTAATTGGCAGATAATGAGCAGTGCAACTTCAAATAGCTAACAAAAGTTTGCACGAAGTTGCAGTACTGTGCAAAAGTGCACGCTGCCAAATGAAACGAGTGTATTTCTAGGTAAGGCTCCTCCCTTGAGGGTGTATTTGATTGTTTTTTCCTGTTATGTCTTTATTAACACCATAACCTACAAGGACAAAGCCAGTCTTATTTGCTCCCCATAAAATTAGGGTACTTTAACCACTTTGATCCATCTAAATGGTGGACCCTTATTTCAGTACGCTGACCCTGCCATCCAAGCCAGACTTTTTGTTATTTTTCCTTAACAAAACCGAGCAGGTCTCTCTCTCCATTCTCGCCGCCTCTCTTCTTGTTGTTCGCTCTCTCTAACTGATGAGAAGCGACAAGCACGAAGACGGCCAGATAGATAGGAGGAGACGTGGGGAAGATGGCAGAACTGTGATGTGAGCCTCTTACAGCAACGGCAGCAGCAGTACAGCCTGTGCTGTCAGCCCACCATCCTCCTGCAACTTCTCCTGCCCTCCCTTCATCCACCTCTAACACTCCCTGTCCACCTCTCACCTCTCTCTTCCTCCTCTCATTCCTTAATCTCATTCCTGCCATCCTTTTCCATATGCCACATGGAGCAGGATACTTATATGCAGGCTGTTGATGTTGTCTACAGGCAGTTTCTGTATCTGTATTAGTCATAGCAGGCGATATGGAACACACAACAGAGCTGCTGCAGGTTTGCATTAACAGGTAAGAAGATGCTGTACACATCGTATTACATCTTTGTGGTTCTAGCAACACATCTATTTAATTAATATGGATCTAAATAGGTTAATGATAGGAATCCTAACACCTTTTATGATGTATGTTCTAAAATCAGGGTGTTAAGTAATGCAAAGAAAAATGAAATCTAAAATTAATTGGAACAGTTGAAGCTAATTAGCTTTGACGTTTATTGTTGTGTTATGAACTTTGAAATATTTATACACTGCTAATGTTTTTTTCTGAGGACAAATTGTATTTTTAAAATTACTTTTTCAGTGACAACATCAGAAATGCAGTAAGCTGTGGCCAGGGGTTTAACAATTGTGTTCCTACTAAGGAAAAGAAGATTAAATTCATTCATTACCAAAAATTACCCCAAAACAACACATACTGACTACAACTAGTTTTTCATCTCTTGCATCATTGTCCCAGTCATTTGTTGCCAGATGCTCACTTTTGCATGCCATTTCCTGCCCCCAGTAAACACTTAATTTTCACATCGTTTCACACCTGTTACCATTCAACTTCTAGCATTTAGAACAGGCTCTTTTTCTGAGTTTCTTGCCAACTATCGATTTTTACAAAAGACTTCAGAAAATTAGATATAATAAAATTTAGCTGATTCATTTTCAGAGTGCAAGTATGGTGCATGCTGGCTCACTGTACCTCATGACTAAAGCTGGGCAGACACTGTACCTATTTTGCCCAGTTTTAGCCCAGAATTGAATGCTCCAGGCTGATATTAGGCTTGGGTTGAATATTTGCCACGTCTGTAGTTGCGGTGGTGTTAATGCCAGATTAATCCCTAAAGCAAACAATAATCATGAATGGTGTTATTTTGGATTTCTGGAAGGAAGTTTGGTCGCATGTCGAACAGTTTGAGATGTTCTGTGGTGTGATTTCATGTATTTCAGTGCCAAGTAACACCTCTGTGCGCTTTTGTAAGTGCAGAAGCAAACACTAACAAACATGCCACAAAACACAGAACAGACTGCAAAGCCCTAGTTTTCTGTCCAAATTACATTTGCGAGAAGTAAAACAGCTTTTCTGTTAGAACAGAAATTTTAGATGGAGCAACAGTAAAGGGTGAAACTAGAAGACAAACTCGTTTCCCTGTAAGAGACACAAATGTTCTACCGTGCATCTGCTAAAAACCTACATCAAGATGAAAAATCTGAGTCAAGTCATCATGTTGATTGTATGTAGAGGATGAACACAGTGAGGACTGAGATAAGAGCAAGCAAGATATGTTGACACAGTATTTGCCTGGGTGGAGTATGGTACAGTACTGTGCAAAAGTCTTGAGCCACCCATCATTTAATGAAATACACAAAAATATATAAAAGTACATCATATGAGATTAAAAAACTGAGTTTTTACAATTCAAACAAGCTTGAAAGTCAATGTCAATATGAAAATACTACTTCAGTCAGTTTTGACAAGGTCTCCAGCACAGCTGGGTGAAATGCAACTGTGTATACAGATGTTTTGTCCTTCTCTCCTGACTTACTTCGCACATATTGAAGACAGTTTGACCAAGAATTTCACATTTGGATTTACCACTTCTTTAGACCTGTTGCCATTGATTTTTATTCCAGTCCTTTTTAATTTGGCATATCTTACCCTCTTCTTCTCAGGGCATGACTATTGTCTGACATTTGTCCAGTTTGCTCACATTTTTAGGACATGAGCCAAGTGCAGACTGGACTGAAAATGAACGACAAAGCAGCCAATTCCCAAAGAAAAACTGTGAAAGTCCTAAAGAGAACTATTGGGCAAGGGTTCATTAAAAAATTACAACGACTGGCTGCTTGAAAGCAAAATATTGAGAAATGAGGGGTTTCTGAAGACTTTTGCACAGCAATGTATTTAAATAGAATAGATTCCTTGTTAATCTTTAACTAATCCTTGTGCTGGCTGTGTGTTCTGACACATTAAAATATCTGTTGTGAGAAAAGGTGAGATTATTTATTTATCTGATAAAGATGGCGTCCTTGATGAAACTACAGACAGTCACTGTGGCTTTCATTGCTCAAGCCCCCCAGCTGTTTTTCTAGTTTCATCAACCATCCAAGTGCAAAGTTGGCTTTTTTTTTTCTTTTGAGCGACTCCACAGGTTCTTCTTGACCTCTTTACTCCCATAGTGCATGATCACAATGCCACACATCTTGCAACTTGCTTGAATTCCAAGGGACTGATAGTCTTTGCTTGCAGAACTTGTAGTGTTCTTTATGCACTGCATGCCACACAACAGTTTATTGTGCTCAGGTAATGATGAATGATCACACTGAATTCTGGGCAAAATGGGCTCTTGGAGTTTAGATCATTGTTGACTTCCTTGTGGTGCTTGCTGGGTCTATTTTAAGACGTTCACCTGAGTTATCACAGTAATGGAAGAGCACTTAAGACCCCAGCTGGGACTCTCTGGAGGACATGAGCTAAAGAGGAATCTGTGAGTGCTTGTGGTATGCTCATGACTCAGAAAATGGGGCCAGTGTTTAAATCAGGGAATGATTTTTGTGAACCTATTGTTATATTTAGCTGAGCAGTAAAATTAAAGCTTATTTAATTTTAACCCTGGGCAACAGTTCATTTTCCTCGCTTTTCTTGTCCAGAATGGATTTTCCCAACAAAAGATACAACAGAACAACTAAGGTCACAAATTTTTGTTTGCCTGTGCAAGCAATTTCTGGACGTGTTGAACAGTTGCTTCTCATACTGTCAATCGCACTTAAGTCTTTCTGCACACTGGGAGCACTGACAGACACCCTCGGCAAAACGATCAATTTGATAAGTCAATCAGAATCAGAATCAGAATCAGAATACTTTATTGATCCCTGGGGGAAATTATTTGCAGGAGCGACTGTAACAGGCTGCACGCTGGTTGGCGCATGCGCACTTAATGAGATCATAGATCATAGCCCCGTGATCTGAAGGTAACAGAATTTAAAAGAGAGAGCTTTGAACTTCCATGGTACGCATGATTAAGACAACCAAAGCAACCAAAGATGAAAAGAGAATTTCAGTTCACTTCAATTCAATTAAAAATGCATTTATAATTATTTTATATAGCTCCAAATCACTACAACAGTTGCCTCAATGGGCTTTTAATTTTAAGGTTAAGACCCTACAAAAAATACAGAGAAAACCCTAACATTCAGACCACCCACTGTTAGCAAAAGCTTGGCAACAGTGAGAAGGAAGAACTCCCTTATAACAGGAAGAAAGCTCTGGCAGAACCAGACTCAGAGAGGGGAAGCCATCTGCCATGACCGGTTGTGGCTGAGGGGAGGGAAACAAGCCAAAGCAATCAGTAGTATTATTATAGTATTAGTAGTATTTGGTAAAGAAATGATGGACGAAACACCGTTTAACCATGTTATTAGTGTTGATTTTGCATAGTTTGTGCACCAGATGACAATCTATAACTTGTTGGCAACACATGTTTAGATTGCCACAGACATGACAGCCAGTTGATCTGAGTCGGGCAGAGCATAAACATAAACGTATCCACGAGTTATTGTGACAATAACAGATCATTTTTAAAGGCAAACTTCTGTCCATGATATATACAATCAAAACTTTTAATGTCAAAAGTTTTGTTGCGAGCACTCAAACATTAACATTATCAAGTGTAAGAAGCAAAATGATGCAAAATCAGTTATCAGTTATCAGTAATATTCAAAGGAAAACAGTATGTGAAGTACAATCTCCTGCTATTTATTGCATATCACAAGAATATGCAACCAATGTGCAATTTATCAATTTACCACACCGAGCAGATTCCTACTTTAGATTTGTTGACTGAGTATAACAATATTCACAACAATCCTAGAGGTGCCTGCACATGTTATAGACATAATTACAACCTTATACAATACAACAGAGCAGTTATTGCACTTATACATTTCATATTGGAACATGTACTTTGTAATGTATGAATGACTATTATGATGGTATGTAAAGCTTTGATTCAGAATATTATAAATAGAGAAAACAAACCTCAGTGGTAGCATTGTTAGCATTGTTTGCAGGTAAACGACCACACTGACTGAAAGCAGTTAAGTGATTTCAAATCTAATTTGCTTGCTCTCATAGATTCACGTGATTGCAAATTTGTATGTGTGCATACCTGTTCTGAGTTGAGTTGACTCAGGAATCGGGTATATTTCTCCCTTTCCACTGAAAACACTGATTAATGAGCAGAGACTGCAGTCCTGCAGGGCTATAATTCATATTAATTCATAATTCATATTTCACTGAGGGGATTTTTGTTGGGGCTTTGTTTATGCATATTAGGCTGATGCTTGCTCTTTGCTGATGTTTACTGTTCATGGTTGATTGTTTTGCCGTAAATGCTATGTGTATGTGTGAGTGTGTGTTTCTCCCTCCCTTCCTCCTTATCCTGCTTGCGTTGCCAACCAAAAACTTCAACCAGCAATTCATTGTTGGCTTAACTACCATGGGCAGTGTTTTTCCTCATTGAGAGTGAACATTTTCACTCCCCTGCCTGTGCTTTCTCCCTGACAGCACTATTTATTGGCTTCAACAGCTGAGGGAAGGATTATGGTGGGATACAAATGAGAGGAAGCACACAGAGAGTCCTGCTGGGACTTTAACCCAGGAAAAGAGAGAGTGGAAACTCTTCCAGGAGGGGATTGCCTTTGTTTGAGAGTGGCATGTGACTTCTGCTCTGCCATGCTGTTTGTAGAATTTTAACACAAAATATTGATACCAATTTAATACACAAGGGTTTTCTCCTGGAGAACACAAACAAGTCTTACATTTAATTATTACCACGTCGAAGAGGCAAACAGTTACACCACGCTTGTTCAGATTCTCTGCCAATGAAACAACAGTGGAATGATAGCTTCTGGTAACCTTTAACATACAGTTTTAGTTTTCTTCGATTCCTCTTGACTCTTTAACTGTTCAAGAGACCTGTTCAAGACAAACATATTAAAATGACAATATATTATATTCTCCAAATCATACTGACAGACAGTATCACCTTCATAATATATGATGATATGTTGAGAGAGATGTGGACAAGGGGGCCGCCAGTGGATGGCTGAGCTACAGTTTTATATTTTCTATTAGTTTAAAATGTTAAACACATGATTTATTGTATTAATAACAGAAATAGCAACACTTTTCCTCCTAAGCAATTTGTGAGCTATTGGATTAGTTTCCTGCTAATATAATTAACTTTTTTTGTTTTGACTCTCCAATTAAGCTAATGGAAACAAGGCAATGACTGTTATGAAAATAAATTAAAATTGAAATAAATACTTTAGTGCCTGGAAAAAAAAATGGGAAGAAAGGAAACTTTCAGGGACAGAGTGTGCGGAGCTAGTAATAGCAATGAATTCAAATATCATTTATTTGTTTCACAAATCAATCAGCCATTGATTTGAGAACAATACAGGTCCTGGGCCATACTCTTGCTGTAAATATACAGTAGACTTTATATAGTCAGTGTAACAATGTGGTGGTGAGATCATTTGTATCGTGTGCGGAATGATTAAAACAGATCTAACGCTTACATGTTGTATGTATTGGCCTACTGATTAAATTGAGGTGTCTGAACCTCGTGTTATTTTTTTTTAGTTTAAGATCTTTTTAAATTATGGTGGTTATAAATTAAGATAAGATAAAATCTTAAGGGGAGACTCAATGCAATGAAAATTAAACTCTCTGAATCAAGTGACAAAAACGCATTGACAGGTCACTTTCAAATTAAAAGCTGTAGTGTAGTGGTACATTTTAAGAAAACCAAATAAATTTGCAGTTTATCCACAGCTCAGTGTGACAAAATAATCTACTACATGTTTTCAGTGCTGTGATTCGTGTATGTACCCTATGTAATTACTTATATAGATTATTATTAATAAATTGGTTATTAGGCTCCTTTGTGTGTCACTTTGGGTCAACACAAATTTAATGCTTTTTTATTTTTGTTGTTTTAAAGATTTATTTTTGGCTTTTACAGTCTTTATTTGACAGTAAAAGCATGAGCGTGAGAGAGAATGGTATGCAGATGGCCTGTGTAACCCAAAAGACCCCACACGACTCTGTGTGTTGTGTTTAGAAAATAGAAAAGGCATGATTAGAAGATGCTCGCCAGCTGTGACAGACCAGCCTCACGACACCACACCCTGAACCCACTGCTCCACTCCTCCCCTGCAGCTGAGCCACCAACCACACCCCATCACACACCCTCACCACCCAACTTAGGCCAGGTAGCCAACCGAACACTACTTCGGGTTGGCCTTAAGCCCTGTCCGTCTCAGGGACTCCAGGACCACGGCAACCCGCTGCACATGCTCCGCCCAGGTGTCACTATGGTTGATGACATTATCCAGGTAGGTGTCAGCGTATGCAGCGTGCGGACGCAGCACCCGTTCAGTCAGATACTGGAAAGTGGCAGGGGGAAGTGTGACAAATTGGTGCAAATTGTATGGAGTGCAGAACACCGTTTTTTTTCCTTTGGACTATGCAGACAAGGGAAAAATCCTGTAGTCCTGTGGGGCTATACAAATCACTATGTGACTCTTCTATTACTCCCAGCTTTAAAATTTCCATTATTTTCTTTTTGCACAATTGGTCTTTTGTCCTCTGATAACCTGTAGGGCCGTGACCGCACCATCACACTAATCTGTCCCCAAAATTAAGGGGTGTGTCAGGCGCAAACTAACCACGTCCTTCAGTCTGAATGAGTGACTCAGTGAGTTTTTTCCCATTATCCAATTTCCACCGGCACCAAGGGATATTTCTGAATGTTCCCATTCACAGACTACACCTCCACCACTCTGCCTCCAGCAATTTGTCCTGGGTGAACCAGGGTTTGGTGGACCAGGGTCTGTGCAATGTGGGCTGCAAGGTGGTCCTCAGCCAGTGTCACTGCAGCCTAAAGGCTCGCCGCCTGGTCGTAGTGGACCCACTCCACCATCCTGACTGGGAGCCCCTCCACAAACTGCTCCAGCACCACAGTGTTCAGCAGTGCTACCTGGGCTTCCCCGGACAGCAGCTGGAGAGCCCATTCCTTGGACTGCCACCGGCACTCCTCTGTGGTAGCCTAGAACACCTCCATGAAGCCCCTGCCATGTGATGTAGCGTCACCGGCTATGAGCCAGACCGAGTGACAAGGTTTTCCAAGACCTTTGTTTGCCCCTCGGTATGTGGCTGCAGCTCCTTAAGCTGCTTCCGATGCATGGCCGGCTGGTCTTTATGCATCCCAGCCAGCTCAGCTACCATCTGAGCCAGTGCCTTTACTGGCTGCGCGGGTCGGGGCTCTGACATACTGGGAGCCTGGGTTTCGCCACCACTGTAACCCAAAGGACCGGACACAACCATGTGTGTTGTGTTGTGACCTTTGAACAGCCTGGCTCATACTGTAGCTTGATTTACCTTTAACATGGGCTTTGCTTTTTCCCAACACTGGCTCTGTTGTTATGACAATAATGCCAAGCTAACCTATCTAAAACCCTATAAATCTGGTAATAGAGAGAAAACAATCTGACAATAGCTGAGAAACCTGCACAGCTGGTTGCTTGTGCAGTTTAAAAGGAAGGTTGATCAATAAGTAAAGTAATTGCACTCATCTCATGGATTCATGGGTTGGATGTTACTGTTAATGTTTACATGGTTTTTATATGGAGAATTATTTTGAACAAAAGAAAAAGTTTTTTTTTTTTTTATGTGTTTGTGCATAGTTATTTTACATTGACCAGTACAGGGACCAGGCTTTTGATTCTTTTGAATAAATTACATTTCTCTCTCTTTCTCTTCTATGAAAAGGTATATATCTGCTGTACAAACATATCCTTGTGTAGAGAAATATACTAGAGCACCACTTTTGCAAGTACCATCATGCATATAATTCTACCTGCCCTATAGTTCGTGATGTAGCAGTTTTGCCTCTCTATCAGACTACTGCTTTTCACACTACTGGTTTGCAGACAGGCCTTTTTGCACATAATAAACAGAGAAAGTAAAAATTCTTCATTAAAAATGGAGTCCCGCAAATGCCCTGCGAGAGAGTGATGCTCCCACTGAGGAAAAGTCAAGACTTGGTAATTTATTTACTAATTTTTCTGAACTCTTTGAATAAATCACATAGACTTAAAGCAGATAACATCAGAGAGAACAAATAATTAAAGTGCTTAGATCTCTCCATTTTGTTATTTGTCCCTTCCTTTTCCTGTTTTGTGATAATTTTATCCCTTTATCTCTTCTCTTGCTTTTGACATGTGAAAAGCACTAGCAAATTTCCTCTGATCTGCTCTGGTTTTAAACCTCACCACAGCACCGAGACAGCCCTACTGAGAGTTTTTAATGACCTCCTTGTAACTGTTGAGGCAGGGCGTCCTGTGGTTTTAGTTCTTTTAGACTTCTCTTCTGCCTTCGATACGGTTGACCACGATATCCTCCTTTCAAGGCTTGAACATGTAGTTGCTCTTAAAGTTCTTTCATGGTTTAAATCATACTTAGCTGAGAGGACTTTCTCTGTCTCTATGGGGAATCATTCTTCCTCCTCCGCACCCTTCTGTTGTGGTGTGCCCCAGGGGTCTGTGTTAAGTCCTACGCTGTTCTCTTTGTATCTGCTACCCCTGGGACAAATTTTCAGAAATGATAATATTTCTTTCCATTGTTATGCGGATGATATCCAAATCTATTTTCCTCTGTATTTGGATCTCCAGTCCCCGCTATTGCCATTGCTAAACTGCCTGGGTGATGTTAGAGACTGGCTACTGCACAACTCTCTCACCCTTAATGAAAAGAAAACAGAAAATATCATTTTTGACAGTCACATGCCCTTGAAACAGCTATCGGATACCTTGGGATCCTATGCCAGTCATCTTTTGCTTACTGATGATGACCCTGATGAAGGCCACAAGCCGAAACGCGTTGGTCTATTATTAAAGTTGTTCATCTTCCCTCAAGTGTTGCTGGAGTTCCTGCTTTGTGAATTCTTTTATCCTCTCCATGCACCTTGGAAGCAGGTGAAGTTGTGCCAGAAAATTCTTTTGCTGCGATCTTTCGTTTACTGTCAGAAACCTTGGAGTAGTGCTGGATAGTTCCCTCAAATTAGACAAGCAAGTGGCTGCAGTGATGAAAACCAGCTTCTACCAACTACGTCAAATTTCCAAGGCAATGCCCTACTTACGACATAATGACCTTGAAAAGCTCATTCATGCTCTTGTTACTTCAAGATTGGACTACTGTAATTCTCTTTATTTAGGCCTCCAACTTTCCCTCATCCAATGCCTGCAACTAGTCCAGAATGCCACAGCACGCCTTTTAAGCAGCACCAGAAGACATGACCATATCCCAACCACCCTCACCAACCTTCATTGGCTCCCCGTCAAATAGCGTATCGTTTTTAAAATCCTTTTATACACTTTTAAAATTTTAAATAACCTGTCACCCAGCTACTTAATCCAATCCTTTAAATCACGTTTAAAAACCCACCTGTTTAAGCTTGCCTTCCAAACAACTTAGTTTTTAACTTTTCCCCGGTTCATGCTTGTTGCCACTTCACCAATTTATAAATGTACTTTCTTTTGCTGATAACAGTATTTTCCTGCTCCTTTACTGCTGTAACCCCGCAAATGCGGCTCATCTGTGAAGCACTTTGATGTACCTGGGTCTTTTAAATGTGCTATAAAAATAAAATTGAAACTGAAACTGCTCTAATTTACATTGATATACTCTAATCTAATTTGGCTTGATTAGATTAAATTAGACTACATTAACTTTACAGGTAAACTGGATTATCACAACAATTTAAATTGTTTATTGTTGTTGACACAGACTTTAAAACTACAAATCAAACAAGGAAAATATATTGTGTAATATTAGTGATAAATATAATTCAGTTTGTTATCACATATTATTGCTATTATGCCATCTCTACAAATTAAAACTCCTATAGTGCATTTTGAACATGTAATGCCACTGAAACATATACAAAGGTGTTTAGTGGTTATTTTTAATTTTTAGAACTCATTCTAAAAACTAACAGGAGAATAAAAATGATGGCAGTTTTGTAAACATTTTGATGTAGTCACTGAAATAACAAAAAAGTTGTAAAAAAATAGTCTAAGATTCATGCATCTCTGGATGTTATTTATATTACTTTATTAGAACAACACACTTGATTCATGTCAAATGATAACACTGGTCAACAGGCATTTTGCTTCTGTGATTCTTTTGTATGTACTTTAATAGATTTCATTTTAACATGCCCTGTTTTTATAGTTATGATTGAAGTGCAGGTCCAACTTGAATAACTGGATTGAAATGTGTTTGAGCATTAAAGAAATAAGATAAGAAAACTGAATCTAAAATAAAGGAAGGTTTGATGTGTTTCACCTGGCATCTGTGAACTGATGCTTGACCATGAGTTTAAAAGGAAATTGAAGCCAACTGAATCAGCAGCATGGGAAGCATTCATGCAGGTTGTCCAGAATTTTCATGGCAAGAACAAAGCAGATAATTATTCTGAGCTTGTGGATTATATGTTGAAAGCATATCAGCTAATGATCGCCAGAATGTCACTGAAGATGCACTTCCTCACTCATTCTCATCTTAACTTTGTTCCACCAAATCCGACCTATTTCAACATGGGGTAAGATTTCATCAGGACATAAAAGTGATGGAAAACCAGTATCAGTGAAAATCCAATGTAAGCATGATGACTGACCACTGTTAGTTCCTACATAAAGAGACAGACGTGCAGTACAAATGGAAAAGCAAATACCTCATACATTTTTAAGCTCAGTCACTGTGTTTCCTTTTGAGCTAAACTCACACAGTTATACTTTAACATGTGTCTGGTATCGCCTGGTTTGTTTTCAGGATAAACATGGTAAAACAATTATGGTGGGAAATAGTTAAAAGTCCAGACATTGTGTTGAGTTGTTATTCAAACATTTCAAAATGTTAATGATGTGTTTCTCAACAAACTGACATACAAGTTAAAATTGTGTAACTTAAATCACTGTAAAAAAAATCAAAAACTAAAACTATAAATGGAGCCAATGTGAAATTACCAGTTGATACAAAAGTATTGTTTTTAGACCAGTAAAATTTAAAATGTTATTATTTATTTTCATTATGACTACCTAAAGCTTCCTTCACTTTGATTAATAAGAAAAAAACAGACTGAGTATAAATGGATAACAAAAAAGATACAATTCTTTGGTAGTTTTTAGCAGATGTGTATAAAGAACTAATGTAGCTATTCGACAGTAAAATTTATCTTAATACCGTAATTGTCGGGCTATAAGCCGCTACTTTTTGCACAAGCTTTGAACCCTGCGGCTTTTAGTCAGGTGCGGCTTTTCTATGGATTGTCCATGATTTTTGTCATATCGTAAGACAATTTGTTTTGTTTGTTCCACTGTTGTACGGCACTACGTTGCCTGGCGGAAGGGCATGTGATCAGACACACAGTATCGGGGTTCAAGAGTGGTATGTTGGTCACGTGTCCATCTGCCAGGCAACATAGTGCCGTACAAGTAGCGCGAAAAACAAACTTCAAAGTAGCGCTACGCGTTCAGCGGGAGTCGTGGATGACAAGCGGCGATAAACTTGCGAAAAACAAGTTATGCTCAACTCCACCAGTGGATTCTGACAGCGTGGAAAAGTGTGAAAACATCCATGATCACCAACGGATTTCGAAGGGCTGGACTGCTGCATGATGGAGAGGAGGACACCGCCATTGCCCTTCAGAGGGTGTTCGACTCTGAAACTGACAATGAGGATTTGTTTGGTTTTGTTTGTCTTTCCTGACAATTCCCTTTGTGCATATTCTCTTACATATGATAAGTCAACATTGAAACACCTGCGGCTTTTAGTCAGGTGCGGCTAATGTATGTACAAAACAGAATTTTCCCCTGATTTTAGCTTGTGCGGCTAATATTCAGGTGCGCTTTGTAGTCCGGGAAATACGGTACTTTGAACCATATTGCCCTTATTTTGTTGCGCAGTCTGTTTAAACTTGTGTGTTCTTCAAAAAGCTTTTCATCCATAGCTCTTTAGTGGTTCTTTCTAGCTTTCTCTCTGACTTCAATGAGTTACTCCATCACCTGCTTGCTATCCTCTTTGCTGTTGCCAATTTGAGGTTGTAGATTACATCATGTTTGTTTTAGCAGGGCTCATTATCACTTCGAGCGTGTGACTTAAGATTTGGTACAAAGTGCAATTAGTATGAAATGCAACAACTTGGGCCTGGCTTGATTACCATGTCATGTCATTCTCAGAGGACTAATATGTGTTCTTATTGCATTTTGTACGCTTCGACTCAGTCTGCTTCTGTGTTTATTCCCCATCACCTCCTGTCTGACTGTATGTCTGCATGCTTCCCGCTCTGCACTCTTTCAGCTCTTCCTCTCTCTCTCTTTCCATCTCCGTTTCTCTCTCAGGGTTTCTAAAAGGGACTTTGATCATTTTAACAGCCTTATAAAGCTGACAAGTTCACCAGAGAAAACGTCCTCTCGCACCAGAGTGGATGTTAGAGAAGTGACGTTGAGTTGACCTGACATTTATGGGGTCGCCAAGGACTCGGATGACAGCCAGTAAAAATGACATGGAGGTGCCAATCAACTGCCTGAACAGCAGCCCTCTTAAAGTTGTCACACATTGTCAAATTTTAGTTAATTGGCATAACAATCAGTAAAAGAAATTAGACAAATTTAGCTTAAATAAAGGTGCATATCATCAGTGCAATATTTGAGCAAATTTAAACCACAGTCTCAGAACAAGAGTGCTAAGAGTGATTGTGAATACCACAACCTGATCTACATAAGTCCAATATAATATGCTAAAATGTATCAAAATTATGCTACATGACTTGGGGTTATTGAGTCTGAATGGACCATGTCCATTGCTGAAGCTGCTGCACTGAGCTGCAGTTGCAAGGTGGTTGGTGCCTCTCATGGTGGTAATCCCTGAAGTAGATGGTGGACACCAGAGGTGAAGGTAACCATTGGGCTGAAGAAGGAATCCTATTGGGCTTGGTTACCCTGTGGAACTTTGCAGGCAGCCAATAGGTACCGACAGGCCAAAGGGAACACGGCTCAGGCAGTGGCTAAAGCAATAACTCAGGTGTGGAAGGAGTTAGGAGAGGTCATTAAAAAATACTTTTGGACTGCCTTGAACAGATTCTGGCAAACTGTCAGGCAACTCAGAAGGAGAAAGCGATGCTCTACCTGTACTGTGTATAGTGCAGGAGGAATGTTGCTGACTTCAACTGAGGACACTGTCGGGTGGTGGAAGGAATACTTCAACTCTGGTACAAGGTAGATGACTTGTCTATCTCTGGCGGTGAGGTCACTGAGGCAGGCCCTCTGGCGTGGATGAGATTTGCCCTGAGTTGTGGAAGGCTCTGGATGTTGTAGGGCTGTATTGGTTGACACACCTTGATAGGTTTAGATTTTATTATTGTCATTTGTATTAGGAAATATTTAACCATATATGCTTAGAGGTGTATAATCAATTGTGTAGTGATAGGATGTGTGATCTTTAGCAGTCTGCAAAGGCTTGGTGTGCATTCCAGAACATCCTGGGAGCATGGGAAGAGGTCGTACCTTGTCTTATTGTTTTATGGTAGGATAAACGTAGCTATATCTATTTTAGTCTAAGTGCCTTTTGTTTAGATGAACTGCTGGACTTCCAGACCAGCAGGTTTAGGGAAGTCTTTATAGGGTCACACTCTTATGGAACGCCAGGACTGCCATAATGAATTAATTAAATACACCATTAAATAATTAATTAAATGTGGCAATAATTAATTAAAATTGGAATTAATTAATTAAATAAATGTTATGACACATGTAATTAATTAATTATTGACACATTTAATTAATTATTTATGTATTTTTGGAGAGTTGGTACGTTAACTCTGATTTAGTGTTAAACACCAAATCTGTCTGGAGTTGATAATTTAACACTTGGTGTTAAGAGTTTATATATTAACTCTCAAAGAGTATTTTAGTTTAACTACGTAAGAGTTATCTTCTAATTCATTCTAAAAAGCGGGAATTTTACTGTTCTGAACTTCTAGAAATTTCTTTTGGAAATAAACATTTACTAAAAAGATGCAATGGTTTTTGAAAAACATTTATTCTGAACTGTGCACCACAATTTCAAAACATTTTCTGAAAGATGTAACAGTGTACATGTTCTCACTTTCATTAGAATTTTGTTTATCAAAAGGTCTGACATGGTAAATGCAAATAACAGCATTCTCATCACTTATTTCTTCAATACAATATGCATGTCCTTCATTCATCCCTTTGTGGAACTTCAACGCACATCTGCTCTCCCCCATATTCCATCTGCACAAGCATATCCTGTGCGGAGATTGAATAAAAATTAGTTGACACTAATTAACGGCACAAATAATCCAGTAAACAATTGCAGCACAGTAAAAAAAAAAGGAATCCTCTTTGAGCCATTACTTGTGTAAAGTATTTTCCCAAAAGACAAAGACACAGGCAACAGGTAATACTGAACTAAATGTAAAACCTCAACCTTTTTAATTTTTACCTAAACCGTGTGCACAAAACTCTGGAGGGATCTATGCTAACGTAGAATCCAGTCAGGACATCTGCTACTGCTGTTTGCTCGTTTTTTTTATTTTTTTATGGGCGATCGTTTTCAGGCTTCAAGTAGCACCATTATACCAACATTTCACATTCTAGACATTGTTTTAGGTGTATTTGACCAAAAGTTTGACTGAAAATTCACATGCAAGCTTTTTTTCAAGGCTGTGGTATTTGCCCGCAAACAATACCTTTCAGCTAGCTAAAACAGAATGTTATCACCCAGCAACATGGCTAATGCCTTTCACACAGCTTTGTCTCAACTCCAAAGAGCCACAGAAGTAAAAGCTCATAATAATAATTGAAACAATCTTTGAAAAAATGACTTACCAAGCATGGCAAACAATTCAAATATGTAGAGCAAAATGTTCTGAAACGGCTTCACTTCAGCTTCGATTGGAGCCGTGCTGGGGGCGGAGTCTGTGAATTCACTCTATTGGTGTCATAGCCCCTCTAGGAGTTAAGAGGTCAAGAGTTAATGTTTCCATTGTAACACCTCCAGATTTGACAGAGAAACACTCATTTTTAACACTCGATTTTAACTACTATCATTTTACACCTCAGAGTTACATTAAAAGAATGTGACTCTGCTTAGAGTAAAATTAACTCTACTTTTGCAAGAAGACTATTAACACCAAAACATTTAACACTTTTGAATTTGCTGTGAAGCATCCACAGAAATCTATTCAGAAAAGTCAAACATGACCAGTATAGGCTTTTAAGGCCAACAAGTAAAAAACTACATTTTCCGCTAAAATGACGTCACTTCCGGTTTTGGGCAGGAAATGGCGGACATGCGATAGTTCGCGCTGACGTCTGTTTCAATGTGGGAAGTGTTACGAACAGCTGATCAGATCGGCGAAACATGTTTCTGGAATATTATGTTTTTGTTCCTGCAAGCGCTTTTTATGCAATTTTTGCAAAGCTATATGTGGAAGGAAACCGTGACCGAGGACAAGCTGATGTCATAAGATGTAAGTACAACTCCTCCGGTTTCATATGCAAAACAAATTATTGCGCTAGCTTACGCGGTTCAGGTTCTACAGGGATTTAAAAATAGTTACACAAAACGGAGCGTGCTGCTCTGACCGGCTTTAAAGGGTTAACAATGACTTTAAAAAATAATATAAAATAGTGTGCAACACCACTGAAGTTTTTTTTTACCTCTCTTTTCAACCAACGGCAGTCACTCTCCTCTCCGAATAACTTCTGCTTAGCTTTCCGAGCTTCCCTCGGGTCCTCTTAATCAGCAGTCCTCAACCTTTTTTGCGCCACGGACCGGTTTATGCCCGACAATATTTTCACGGACTGGCCTTTAAGGTGTCGCGGATAAATGAGGGAGGGGCTAATAATCGGCTCAGTCATTTTTAATGATCGTTGAAAGCCCAGATCGTAATCGTGATTAAAATTCGATTAATTGAGCAGCCCTATTGTAGAGGTGTGATAGGTTTGTAACGTAAACCTATTCGCTGGAACGTTAAGGACAATTTGCTACGCAGCAAAAAGCAAGACACACGTCACCAAAGTTCTTTGGGTCACTCATGCATGAGGGAGACCTACCTGGAGCCAAGTGTCGTTCCACCCACTTAACCTCCGTCAGACTCTCAGCCAGGTTCCCCATAGCACTCCTTTTATTGTGGTTACATGAATATGCATAGGGTCTTACATAGGTATACATCTTACATAGGTATACACGTGAACAAAGAATACTGTGTGTGTGTGTGTGTGTGTGTGTGCGCGTGCGTGCGTGGTCAGAGTGTATGGAACGCCAGGACTGCCATAATGAATTAATTAAATACACCATTAAATAATTAATTAAATGTGGCAATAATTAATTAAAATTGGAATTAATTAATAAAATAAATAGTTATGACACATGTAATTAATTAATTATTGACACATTTAATTAATTATTTATGTATTTCACATTTTAATTAATTATTGACACATTTAATTAATTAATTATTGACACATTTAATTAATTATTTATGTATTTCACATTTTAATTAATTATTGACACATTTCATTAATTAATTATTGACACATTTAATTAATTATTTATGTATTTCACATTTTAATTAATTATTGACACATTTAATTAATTATTTAATGATATATTTATTTATTTCATTTTGGCAGTCCTGACGCCTGGCTCTCGTCATGAAATAATTTTATCTGTCAGCCTCACCCATCAAACTCAGGGGGCGGGGTTAACGCTGCCCATGCAGCTTCTCTAACATTTGATTGGTTGCCGTGCAAAGTAAGTCAAAACAGGTCGATCCTAGAAAATCGATTGCTTGTGTAGACTTGGGGCAGCCAGTTATCCCAGAATGCAGATCAAATCACAGGCAGCAATGGTGGTGGTGTAGTTTTAAAATACCCCGTTTTTCTGTCACCAGCTACACTTTTAACAGTGTTTTAGCCGCGAATGTCGCGACGTATGTCTGGTCAGGTTGTCAACATAGAACATGTTTGCAAAAGTGCTCAGATGTTTTCAGAGATTTCACTAGCTCTGCTAACAGTTAGCATGCAGAGTGCACCGAGGGGGTTACGTTAACCGGTTTGTTTACATATTCCACTCTCCGTGTTCCACATGTTGCATTCGCAGATTCTCATTTTCACCGAACGATCGTCTCTTTCCGCCTGGTCTTGTGTCTCTGTGCTTCTGTAACATAAAGAACGAGCTGACATTTTTCTCACGAAACCAGCGATCAGCTCAACAGACCCTCAGTTTACCTGCATGCATCCTCCTCCTCATCTGTCAGCTGTTTAACACCTGCTGCTAATTCAAGAAACACGCCTAGTTACCTGGTGATAGTCACAGTTTAACTGGGCAGCCGGTGCTCGATATAACGCAATGTCAGCGCATTTTTCTGCACAAGATAAGTAAATATAGTGTTTTCCCCGAGCGCAGAGCTGCTGGAGCTCGTTTCCTTACAGAGCACTTTATAGGCGAACAGCTTTATCAGCGGCTGATGTCCAATCACCGGCACACAGCTTTCAAACCTCAGCTGAGTTTTAGCTCTCAGTGGTTAAACGCTGGACTTCATTCACTCAGGTTCTGTCTGTCGGGTCACGTTTACTTCGCTGTTTTATTTACAACTGAGCAAATCGGTTTGGCTGAGGTTAAAGTTACGTTTCATAACTGCATAGTTTCACAGACGTTTAATGGTTCACTGGCACATGTGTTAGACTGAACTATCATCTAAATATCATCTGTTTTTTAATAGTTATTCAACTGTATTCTAAGCACCAGCTGTCTGTTAGAATGTGATTTTTTTTTCTCTCTCTGTTGGCAGAGGTATAAAAATGCGCAGGAAAATCTGACGTGCATGGCGAACTTCACCGACGATATTTAGGGAGGAATAAACACACATCAAACATAAATGAACCATTTGTCTGTCTCCATAATTGAGAGAATTTTCTCTTCTTATGTCAACACTCTCTCTCTTTTTTTTCCTTTTTTTTTTCTTTTTCGGTCATGTTATGTTTACCTGTCAAAGGCTTGTTACAAACTATGAAACACATTGTGCAGACTTCTGGATGTTAGAAGAAAACTAATACTGCTCATGAATGAGACTAAAGGCAGGAAGGTGTCCTTTAAAACTAAACATGTTAATAGGACCTCCCTGTTTATATCATAGTTTATGATATAGCACGTGTATTTCAGTAATAGCCTGCTGAGGCCACTATACGTGCTGGCCTCATATCAAATGTGAAGGCAGACTGAGTCTATGTTTGACGTTTTTTATATCTAATCTTCCTTTTCAAACATTTAAACAGCAGCGAGTCTGCAGCTGAGGGAATACAAATTCAAATTGTCGGAACAGGTTTGCTCGTTTCTTGGATTCATTTGGTGATTTATTAAATGTATAACTGTTATTCTAATCTGCTGCTGAGTCTCTTACACTTTTCTTTATGCTGTATATTTTCACGTCTCTGGAATAGTTGGCAGTTAGATAGTCAGCTGGGAAACTTTGTGTTAACTCATGGAGCTGAGGATATCGTGGATATGTTGACCTCGCTGCGTGGTGTACAGAGCGAGGTCAGCATGATTAATATTCACAATAAAAATATTAGCCGAACATCATGAAGTCTGTATGTGTTTCATAGTGTCGAACAACCTTTGTACAGTTAAAGCCAGCAGTTACTACATGACGGAAACACCAACGTTATCTCTTTTATGTGTTTATACACAGGTCACGCTGATTACTGAACAAAAACCCAAAGATCAGATGTTAAACAGATTTATTTGCTCTCTCTCCTCCTTAAACATGTTTTTAATGTTAGTTATAATTCAGAATTGGCGACTGAAACACGTAGGACACATAAGAACATCAGGAAATAAAACATCGATAAATATAACCTCAGTAAAAGAAGTCAGCGGGGGTTACTACAGCTGTGTACCGGGGCCTGCGCTTTGTCGGTGGGATTGCTTGCGAGGCGAGCGGGTCTATCCCACGCTTTGCCGTGAGACTGGGCAGACATCTCCGAAATCATCGAAACACTTTTGCAAAGAGGCTGTATCTTGACAAACCGACCAGACACATGAAGATTAAACCACTACATTCTCGGCTAAAAAAATATTAAAACGGTATTTGGTGACACACAAACAGGGTTTTTCAAAGCTCAGTTCTGTTAGCTTCCACATGCCGGTTGTTGTGTGCTAGAAACAATGGCCACCAGGCCAAAGCAATGGTTTTGACTCGATCAGCGTTAACCCCGCCCCCTGAGTTTGATGGGTGAGGCTGACAGATAAAATTATTTCATGATGAGAGCCAGGCGTCAGGACTGCCAAAATGAAATAAATAAATATATCATTAAATAATTAATTAAATGTGTCAATAATTAATGAAATGTGTCAATAATTAATTAAAATGTGAAATACATAAATAATTAAATATGTCAATAATTAATTAATTAATTAAATGTGTCAATAATTAAAATGTGAAATACATAAATAATTAATTAAATGTGTCAATAATTAATTAATTACATGTGTCATAACTATTTATTTTATTAATTAATTCCAATTTTAATTAATTATTGCCACATTTAATTAATTATTTAATGGTGTATTTAATTAATTCATTATGGCAGTCCTGGCGTTCCATACACTCTGACCACGCACGCACGCGCACACACACACACACACACACACACACACAGTATTCTTTGTTCACGTGTATACCTATGTAAGATGTATACCTATGTAAGACCCTATGCATATTCATGTAACCACAATAAAAGGAGTGCTATGGGGAACCTGGCTGAGAGTCTGACGGAGGTTAAGTGGGTGGAACGACACTTGGCTCCAGGTAGGTCTCCCTCATGCATGAGTGACCCAAAGAACTTTGGTGACGTGTGTCTTGCTTTTTGCTGCGTAGCAAATTGTCCTTAACGTTCCAGCGAATAGGTTTACGTTACAAACCTATCACACCTCTACAATAGGGCTGCTCAATTAATCGAATTTTAATCACGATTACGATCTGGGCTTTCAACGATCATTAAAAATGACTGAGCCGATTATTAGCCCCTCCCTCATTTATCCGCGACACCTTAAAGGCCAGTCCGTGAAAATATTGTCGGGCATAAACCGGTCCGTGGCGCAAAAAAGGTTGAGGACTGCTGATTAAGAGGACCCGAGGGAAGCTCGGAAAGCTAAGCAGAAGTTATTCGGAGAGGAGAGTGACTGCCGTTGGTTGAAAAGAGAGGTAAAAAAAAACTTCAGTGGTGTTGCACACTATTTTATATTATTTTTTAAAGTCATTGTTAACCCTTTAAAGCCGGTCAGAGCAGCACGCTCCGTTTTGTGTAACTATTTTTAAATCCCTGTAGAACCTGAACCGCGTAAGCTAGCGCAATAATTTGTTTTGCATATGAAACCGGAGGAGTTGTACTTACATCTTATGACATCAGCTTGTCCTCGGTCACGGTTTCCTTCCACATATAGCTTTGCAAAAATTGCATAAAAAGCGCTTGCAGGAACAAAAACATAATATTCCAGAAACATGTTTCGCCGATCTGATCAGCTGTTCGTAACACTTCCCACATTGAAACAGACGTCAGCGCGAACTATCGCATGTCCGCCATTTCCTGCCCAAAACCGGAAGTGACGTCATTTTAGCGGAAAATGTAGTTTTTTACTTGTTGGCCTTAAAAGCCTATACTGGTCATGTTTGACTTTTCTGAATAGATTTCTGTGGATGCTTCACAGCAAATTCAAAAGTGTTAAATGTTTTGGTGTTAATAGTCTCCTTGCAAAAGTAGAGTTAATTTTACTCTAAGCAGAGTCACATTCTTTTAATGTAACTCTGAGGTGTAAAATGATAGTAGTTAAAATCGAGTGTTAAAAATGAGTGTTTCTCTGTCAAATCTGGAGGTGTTACAATGGAAACATTAACTCTTGACCTCTTAACTCCTAGAGGGGCTATGACACCAATAGAGTGAATTCACAGACTCCGCCCCCAGCACGGCTCCAATCGAAGCTGAAGTGAAGCCGTTTCAGAACATTTTGCTCTACATATTTGAATTGTTTGCCATGCTTGGTAAGTCATTTTTTCAAAGATTGTTTCAATTATTATTATGAGCTTTTACTTCTGTGGCTCTTTGGAGTTGAGACAAAGCTGTGTGAAAGGCATTAGCCATGTTGCTGGGTGATAACATTCTGTTTTAGCTAGCTGAAAGGTATTGTTTGCGGGCAAATACCACAGCCTTGAAAAAAAGCTTGCATGTGAATTTTCAGTCAAACTTTTGGTCAAATACACCTAAAACAATGTCTAGAATGTGAAATGTTGGTATAATGGTGCTACTTGAAGCCTGAAAACGATCGCCCATAAAAAAATAAAAAAAACGAGCAAACAGCAGTAGCAGATGTCCTGACTGGATTCTACGTTAGCATAGATCCCTCCAGAGTTTTGTGCACACGGTTTAGGTAAAAATTAAAAAGGTTGAGGTTTTACATTTAGTTCAGTATTACCTGTTGCCTGTGTCTTTGTCTTTTGGGAAAATACTTTACACAAGTAATGGCTCAAAGAGGATTCCTTTTTTTTTTACTGTGCTGCAATTGTTTACTGGATTATTTGTGCCGTTAATTAGTGTCAACTAATTTTTATTCAATCTCCGCACAGGATATGCTTGTGCAGATGGAATATGGGGGAGAGCAGATGTGCGTTGAAGTTCCACAAAGGGATGAATGAAGGACATGCATATTGTATTGAAGAAATAAGTGATGAGAATGCTGTTATTTGCATTTACCATGTCAGACCTTTTGATAAACAAAATTCTAATGAAAGTGAGAACATGTACACTGTTACATCTTTCAGAAAATGTTTTGAAATTGTGGTGCACAGTTCAGAATAAATGTTTTTCAAAAACCATTGCATCTTTTTAGTAAATGTTTATTTCCAAAAGAAATTTCTAGAAGTTCAGAACAGTAAAATTCCCGCTTTTTAGAATGAATTAGAAGATAACTCTTACGTAGTTAAACTAAAATACTCTTTGAGAGTTAATATATAAACTCTTAACACCAAGTGTTAAATTATCAACTCCAGACAGATTTGGTGTTTAACACTAAATCAGAGTTAACGTACCAACTCTCCAAAAAGAGTTAAATTAACACTCTCTGGTGTGGACCCATATAGACACTTTAATAGTGTTGAAATCAAATCCGACAGTGTTAATTTGGACATGCTGGATTTGCTGTGTTAGAACTCAAATTGCGCTGCTGGAAATATTTTATTTTGATGCACATGCTGTTTTCTTTGCAAATTTGCATCATAGGATTGTTTTTTCGTTTTTCCTGGAGTATATAAAAATTGCTGTATCTCCAAAATAAAACTACGAAGACACTCAAAATAAATTTCCTGTGGTGGGAAACTATTTTTGCAACTTTTTTGTATTTAAAGTTTTGAGGGATAAACCTCTTAAATTTCTCCAAGTAGAAATATATGTAAAAAAACCAAAAACGATTTTCAATTTTTTTGTAGTTTATTGCACTTTTTTGCATTTAATGTAGTTACTATGGACTTAATGCATACATATTATTAAAATATGGGCTATAACAGTTGTATAGCAACTTGAAATGCTCCCACAAATGGCACTACAACATGTAAAAAAATAATATAAGCTCTGGCGGACTTGGTTCTATAGTAGGTCTTAAAGGGTTAAATAAATATCGTCAAATAATCGATCTCAATTTCAGTGAAAATAATCGTGATTATCATTTTTTCCATAATCGAGCCGCCCTACTCTACAATGTTGCGTGGAGATCAGGGCTGGTACCTCTGGATTGGCAGACCAGGGTAGTGGTTCCCATCTTCAAGAAGGTGGACCAGGTGGTGTGGTCCAACTATAGGGAGAGATGTATTAGGAGTGCGTTCCCAGACAAGCTGGAGGAGGTGGCTGGGGAGAGGGAGGTCTGGACTCTGCTTAGGCTGCTGCACCCATGACTCAGCCCTGGATATGTGGAAGAAAATGGATGGATGGAAAATTAACACATTTATTTTGTTCCCAAGGCCTTTGAATCTCAGCAGACCCAAACTGTGAGCTAAACTGCACAGAAGCAGTTTGTGTGTTTACTTGTAGTTTTTAAGTTCTTTGAACCATTGTATTGGAAACTACCTGTCATCTTAAACAAGGTTACTCAGTTCATACATGTTTCCATTTTGCATCCATAGCTGGATGGCTTTATGCCAACTCCTCATGGCCAAAATTTACATAAACATAGGGTAGAAAAAAGAAAAAAGGAAGTGTACTGGGTGTAAATGGAACTGTGGGACATGGTGGATATTTTTTGTGTAATTTTGTTGTTGTGTTTTTTGTATTTTTTGAGTGATCTGCATTCCATCAGCTGAAGGGAAAAGCTGTCTGTATCACTTAAATATTAAACTTGCATTACAGAAATATGTATTAATCTGTCTATTAGATTGCCAGAACACTCTTCGGGATCCCTCCAGTATATATTAAAAGTGTGATTACACTTTGTTGTTTTTCTTTCTTTTTTCTTTTTTATGCTTTGACTTTTGGACTGTTGGTCAGACTAAACAAACAAACAAACAAACCAAAAACAAACAAATAAGCAATATATATCAAATTTAACATCTGACAATATCTCTTAATTACAACACCCATGGACACCTATAGCAAAACAGTAGTACGTTTTTAGGCTATTTCCCCATCTTTTCCAAAATGTTTCTCTTTTACATTATTTTGGTTTATAAACTCAGCCCTTGCTTGCTTTCTTTACAGAAGAAATTAATCATTCCCGCAGTGTATGACTCATTTCTAAATTGAGGTGATTTTTAAAAAGTCATGCAGCAGTCACAGGATGCTGTTTGACTCAGCCCTGAGACTTTTATATTGTTCTTTCTGCCATCAGACCAGGAAGTCAATCAATCAGTCTCCTTGCTCCATGTTGTTTTTGAGTGACTGACAAAGTGTAACTGGGCATGAGAGGAAATGCATGGCCAGCCAAGCATTGTGTGCTTGTTGAGGGTGCATGCATGTGTCTGTCAAGTGTGTTCAATTTGTGCATTTATCTGAGTGTTTGTCCAGGGCATAAGGGTGAACTCTGAGCTCACTCAGTGCTGTGGAAAATGGGGGGAAAAAACCTTACGGACTGAAGGACAGGTCTTTTTTTTTTTTTTTTATGGGTACATGCACAGGCTCATACAACAGGCTCCTGCTGTGTGTGTGGTGGACTCGCCTTTGGGCAGTTTTGCCATAGATCAAGGTTTTGGACTTAGCTTCTCTTTTGCTGCATGCCAGAAGAGTTAACGATGCCTTTAAGAACAAGAAAGTGTCCAAGGAAATATGAATCCCAGTGCGACTGGATCAGAGTCTGTGCCTTTTTGGATTCTGTGTGTGAAGCTGGCCTCTGGCTGTTCTTAGCAGCCCCCGGGGGCTAAAGAATGAATGCTGTCTGTATCCTTCTAACTTAGTGTCTGCAGAATTGCAGATAGCACCTGCTTAACCACTCAACTCACTGCTTTTTCGGATGTGTCTGGATGTATTTTGTTCTGTAACATAAGGTATAGGTTTACATTTTTTTTAAAAGAGAAAAACAAAGAAAAAAGCCCATAAGATTCTCTGGTAAGAAAAAAAATGCTTCACTTAACAATGCAAACCAGCTGATGTTAGTGTAGCCTGCTCTGATCATAGTAATTACCATGCTCTCACTGTGCTTTTAGTGTCATACAAGCATCATTTTGAGTAAAGTGCCACCTTTTTATCAGAATAATGACCGAAGTAATGACCCAAGATGGTGACATCCAGCTGGAAGGTGTTGTGATTAAAGACAACTCCCTTTTTGAAAGTTTTTAAATAGTATTTTATATATTGCTGGGTTCTATCACTGCCATCTGTTTCTGCAAATCTTATTCAAATATGCTCCTCCACTATATCTAATACATCAGTCACCTTCTGAAACTCTGCATTTTCTAATTGAGTTAGGCATAGCTCTATAGCTGTGACTAACATAGTGTCATAAAAGAAAGTCATGGCTGGAAGTGTTTTAGTGAAATTGATTCTTGCAACAAAGCTTGCTTGCTTGCTTTTGTGGAAATTTAAATAACAGACCTCAGCCTGACTTTCCTGTTGCGTAAAGAAACAAGCGGTTTTGTCTCATTTTGTTTAAAATATTTCAGTTAATGTTCTGGTTTGAAATTGTTTTGAATGCCGGTCATCAGAAATGAGTGAGACGCCAGATTTTTTTTCTTTCATTTTTTTCAACCATCAGCCCAAAAGAACAAAAGGATTCACTTCAGTGAACCATTACATATTAATAATTTTCTTGGAAAAGGGCAAAAATTATTACTAAATCATAGTAATTGCTGATTAAATTCCTATCCACCCTCTTGATTTTGAAGGATTAAAAAATCATTTGAACTAATTTACATTTTGAATTAGTTTCCCCAGTAACCTTGTATTTATAGTGTTTCTGAAGAAAGGCAAGTCTGGTGAAAGTGTTGCACTTTTATTTATTTGCGAGATATGATTGAAAGCTAGAAAAAAGGGAATAAAAACATCTTATTGAGCTTGATTTGAGCTACAATATAAGGATAAATAGATATTTGATGTTATTTTTATGATTTCTAATTCTTTCCTAGAATTAATGTATTATTCATTTTGTCTAAAGAAAATGTTCTAATTTTCCAAATCCTAAGATTATGGCTGTCATTGTCCTGTTTTACAGACAAAGTTGAAAAAACTGTACTTTGTGACAAATCAGAGAAGAAAAAAAATCCTTTCTCTTGTTCCACTTTTTCTAATTTCTTCAGGGTTAAACCAATACATTAAAATAAAACTGAACACACGATGAAAACACTACAGGTTCAATTTAATTAAAATGAACTCTGTTGACATCAGTCTAGTTCACGTGAAACTAGAAAAGATATCAAACCTCATAAGTAGGGATGGGTACCGGTATGCACCGGTACTGACATAAACGGTAGTAACCACACCGAAAAACAGTGCACATTTCGGTGCTTGTTATACACTTTGGATTCTAGCCAATCATTTTACCTTCCCATGGATAGTAGGCGGGCCCAG
Source organism: Mchenga conophoros (assembly GCF_057382185.1). Classification (NCBI taxonomy): domain Eukaryota; kingdom Metazoa; phylum Chordata; class Actinopteri; order Cichliformes; family Cichlidae; genus Mchenga; species Mchenga conophoros. The sequence goes on from NC_140540.1 coordinate 19,253,807, forward strand.
GTACATACGTTCTTTTAGAGCAGAGCTACAGATTAAAAATGCCCAAAGCGAAGCGGTCAAAGTCTGGCTGTACTTCACAGCAAAAGATGCAAACTCAGCAGCCTGTAACAAGTGTTTTAAGGTGATACTGTGCAAAAGAGGTAACACCTCGAATCCGATGAAACACCTGGCGACGCATAGTTTTTGTTTTTTTTAAAAGCCTAGAAATGCACCGTATTTGATAGCTTGCTGCAAGACCTCACACCGAGCATATCTACTGCGGGTGTGGTGCCTGTTATCGGACCAGGAGTTAGCAACATCCCCCAAGAACCCGAAGAGGAGAGTCCTGGCCCCTAGCCCTGCCAGTGTAGCAGAAATGATGAGGATGATGATGGCAGCAGCAGCCGTTCTTCTCTGCGTGAGTAGCTTAATGTTGTTCGTGTGTCATTTACGTTGATTAGGCTAACCACGTTATTAAATTAATGCACGTAAGGTGAACTAGCAAACACCGTCATAGTTACATGCTGCTGTCTTCTTATTTGATGGCAGATGCTCCCTTCACCCTGGCCAAAAAAGGCTAAAATGACCAAAGAAAAGTGGAAAACAGTTAAACATGAGAGGTTTTTGTACAAAGTTTGTGTTTGTCCATTGTTTAAGCACTGCTTCCAGCCAAGAGTGATACCATAAATCCCTTATAGCTGCAAAGAAGACTAACATTGTTATCTTTTTACAAAAAAAAACAGCTAAACATGAGAGGTTTCAGGACAAAGTTTGTGTTTTCCATTGTTTAAGCACCGGTTCGAGCACCGTTTAAGCACCGGCACAGTTTCAAAAGTACCGGTTTGGCACCGGTATCGGATAAAACCTAAACGATACCCATCCCTACTCATAAGTTCACAAGTTAACAAACACACATCTATGTGGACATCGTGCTAATGAAACAAAGAGGAGAGCTGCATGTGCGAATTTGACTGTACACAAACAAGATGAGAAGTCTACTGGCCTATATGCAACTTTGTCACAGTTTTAAATTGTAACTTTTCTCATTTTAATCCTAAAGGAGGCAATGAAACAGAAAAAGCTGTGACAGTTTGGGGTCGTCGTGTGGTGACACGACTATGAGTTAAACAGCTGAGCATGCACGCAAACATCTGCTGACTTGTTGTGTCTCCATGTGCCTCATGAGATCCTTGATGTGCTAATTTACTACTAATAACTTCTACCGAAAGAGCTGCACAAGTTTTGGAAGCTTATTTTTAAACTTGCTTTGAGTTGTGTACTGTCAGTTCAAATCAGGCGAGATTGGTCAGTGAAGTGTGAGAGATTTCATTTCAAATTTGAAGATGCTGCTTATAGAGTATGGATCTTATGTAAGATGTTTACGAATAGCTGTCATTATTGCTTTAAAAAACCATCCAAACATTCAGCAGTATAAAATATACATTTCAGTGCTCAGACCTGATTAATTTTATCATCTTTAATCCTGTCAGTTATTCTCTGGGTTTTATTTTTTCAGTTTACACTATACCAGGGAACTTATACATGAAAAATATACAGTACAATTGAATAATATTTACTTTGCTATAAACTGTAATGGAACAGACAGCATATAAAACATTTATAATTCTTCATATATTTGTATTTTCTTCATTATTTTATTGTTTTATCCAATAATTGATATCTGTTTTGTAAGATTTATTTTTTCCATAAATACTGAGGCTAAAACTCATGTCTTTTGTTTCTGTTCGCTATTTAAACTTTTTTTTTCTCATACTTTGCTGAAGAGCATTGTTCCACTTTTCTTCTATTTTTAACAAAATTCTATGAATCTTGGTTGTGTCATGTTACTGTTTATCTACTGCAGTGACCCAGTTTCTCCCAGTGGGATCATTAAAGTTTTATCCTTATCAAGGCTTAAGTATTATGTAAGATTCACCTCATGCTATTTTATAAGGCTATGTTGGCCTTATCTCTGATTCTCTGAATGGAGAGACAGTAGAAATTTCTGGAAAAACTTCTTCCAAGTTGCATGGAGAAAAGCAAACATTTAAAAAGGTTGAAGTATCAGGAGTATTTAGTATAAAGACTTGTATGAAGAGCACCTTTATTGCTTGAGAAACACATTTATTAAGCCTGTAGCCTTCATCAAGCTCATCAAAAATATCTTTCAGACAGAATTTTAAATAGTACATCGGTTTGAGTGGAAAAATATTTCAAGTGGAGAAAATTTTAAAACAACCAATCATATACACACTACCAGTCGAAAGTTTTCCAGTTATTTATTGCAATTCAAGTAGTTCAAGTCCAATGAATAGCTTGAAATGATACAAAGTTAGATGTTTAACTGCCAGAGGTTAAAAAAAGGGTAAGGTTACCCAAAACTAAAAAAATGATTTACATTTCAGAAATATACAAAAAGACAATGGAGATTGAGCAAGCCTTGAAAGCTGGTACTACTAATTCCTACAGGTGTTCCAACTTTTCTGGATTACTTACAACCCCCCTGTCTGCATAAAAGCAGTGTTGAAACACACTGTGGTGCCATACACTCGTGAGCATCACTTTAACAGTATTGCACTGCAGAGTGTAGTGTGTTGCTACAAAAATGGCGAGAAAAAGGCAATTAACAACAGAAGAGAGACAGACCATCATAACACTAACAAATGTAGGTTTTCCTACAGAAAAGAAATAAAACCAAGGTGTCAGTGAGTACAGTTTCCTTCACTATCCAAAGGCAGCTCACAGGACAACAGCTTCAGGCACAGCTTAACAGCGGTCATAGTAAACAAGTCTCAGTTTCAACTGTGAAGAGAAGACTTTGAGCAGCAGGTTTGACAGGAAGACTTGCAGGAAAAAAGATATTGCTAAGTCGTCAGAATAAGACAAAGAGTCTTGCCTAGGCCATGAAACACCACTATTAGACTACTGAAGACTGGAAGAAGGTATTATGGACTGATGAATCTAAATTTGAAATGTTCGGTTCATCACACAGGATCTTTGTACGCCATCGAGTAGGCGAAAGGATGGCTCCACAGTGTGTGGCCTCAGCTGTCAAACATGAAGGAGGAAGTGTGATGGTCTCGGTCTGTTTTAATGGATCCAGGGTCGGTGACAGTGTGAGAGGAACCCTGAACCAAAACGGCTACCACAACATTGTGCAGTGCCATGCAATACCCTCTGGTATACACCTAGTGGGTCAGGGTTTCATCCTACAGCAAGATAATGACCCAAAACACAAGTCCAAGTTATGCCAGAACTACCTCAGGAAAAAAGAACCATATATAAAGCTTGAAAACATGGAGTGACCAGCACAGTCTCCAGACTTCAACCACTTCAAGCTAGTTTGGGATGAACTGGACAAGTAAAGCAAAGCAACCTACAAGTGCCACACATTTATGGGAACTTCTACAACAGATATGGGGAAAAACATTCTGAAGAATATTGTGTTCAGCTGTTATATCTGCCAAAGGTGGCTGCTTTGATGAGTCAAAAGAATACATTTTGGTCTCTAAATTGATTTCATGTTTTTTGAAAACTCTGATTGCTTATTTGTACTATGCTTTCATTTCAGAGTGCAATGACACATTAAACTGCATAAGTTTTGATGAAAAACTAAAAATTGGTGTTCTAAAACTTTGGTCCAGTATACATATCCACCAATCCATATTGGATAAAGAAAAATCACTTAAATGCTTCCTATTAAATCAACAGGTAATGCCACCCAGGTTTTACACTGGACCTATGATTCGGTCATATGATTTAGAGTTGGTGGGTTTTTTGCCAAAAAGAAAAGAAAGAAAATTATGCAAATTCATATTTGAATGGATTGGTTGTTTACATTTTTCGCTACGAGATGTTTTTTCACTCAAACAGGCCCAAACAAATGAATTAAGCAATAAAGTTGCTCTTCATACTATAAGTGTTGCTGGAGCTTCAACCTCTTTAGCCATTCTCACAGTGACTCGGAGTGCCTTCTCTCCAAGCCTGGGCTGAATATTATGCATATTTAATAAGTTATTCTTTCCTAAACTGACCCATTAGAGTGAGTTTTAGTTTACAGCTCATTTTGGCCCTGTTATGTCCTCCTCGGTGTGTAACGCCCTTCCTCCGTCTGTCTGTATATAATCAATCTTGCTTGGGCTCAGTGTCATTTATCTAATTTTTTTATTGTACTTTACCATAAATACCTTGTGTATATCACACTCCAGCGCTGACAAGTCTACTCTCCGAAGACCCAAATGTACAAATGCAATAAAGCGTGTGTCTCACTGTAAAGCAGTCATATCCATGCATTCATTCATTCATGACAGGCCAGAGTGCTTTATTGATTGTGCTGTATTTCATTTCCCCTTTTTTCCGCATTGTTTTTTTTTTAATCTTCTTCTTTTTTTCTACTGCTGCAACATGCGTATTTCCTCATCATCTGCTTTAGCTGGCAGACCAATCTCCTCATAAATCTGTAACTTTGTTTATATTATGAATCTTTTTTCATTCATTCATTTTAAAATGTTGTTAATGTTCAGAAATCTGAGGTGACGCGCTTCATCGATACATCAATCCATACCTGTACAACAATCATGACGTGGTAGATGACGTGATGGAGCAACCACTTTGCTCTTTAATGAAATACAATTAGTTTTCACTCTTTTGCTACTTTTGCTCATGAACTCCAACTCCATTGCATTCTTGCAATTAGAAATATTCCTTAGGTTTAGGTCTGGGTTCTGCCTGAGGAAAACGTACACAAGACAGAACATGGCAACCACTGACTTTCGTTCTTTATTTTCATGTATGAACTGGAGTAATCGCTCGGGTCTAATCACATCTGTGTACCGGTATGTGTAGAAAGGTTCAGGGTAGCCGTGCATGTGTGGAAACATCTTTAAAGTCTCAGAAGCAATCCCACCATTCACAATTCAATTGAAGCAGATGTGGTAGCGCATTTAGTGTTTCTAGAATCCACTCTTAGTGCACATAGAAAACTGAAAATGTTTGTTCATTTTAGAATAGTTGATCCTAGCTTAGCATTGTTTTATTTTATTTTTTAATTATTCTCTTTCTTTATATCTGCTGAGAAAACTCAAAATAACGAACAAAAAGTTTGATGATTTCATGCATTTGTTCAGTAACTGAGTTGATGGTAATTGGCTGACAAGATGAGATATCACTCCGACTTTAAAATGTCCAACAGGAATTAGGAATGTGTTACCTTAAGACTTTATGCATTGTTTTAAATCACTCTATGTAGCACAATACAAAGTGACAGCACTGTAACAGCATTTGATTTTTCAATCCAGTGATCGGTACTGATCAATAATGCAGTCCACAGCTTGTGCAGGGCAATTTTGAAACCCTAACAGTGCATAAGGATAAACTGCAAGGTTGCTACCCTCTCACACTGCTGGTTTTATTTATCAGACCAAACAATAAAATTCTGAGATATACCTGTAATTTCAGCTAAGGGAAAAATAGCCCGAGGTGCCTACCGCTATTATTCAATACACCAAAATCCAAAAACACCACAGACTAAAAAAAGACCTCTAAATCTGAATCAACACCTTCCTACAGTCTCATGAAAGCACACAAAATAACAACTTCACAAATGTTCTGTTTTTAGGGCTGTATATATTTTTCCCTCTCCTGCATGTGGAAGAACTAAATGAAATAATAAATTATGCATGTTGTTGGCCAAAACCTGGTAAAGCAGACAAAAAGAAACTGACATTATTCATACACACACAATTGCAGTTCACACACACACATACCTTGTCTAGGCTGGTGCCTGACATCATTAACCATGAAGTTAAAGAGTGTCCCAATTAGCTCACGGCTGTAGGGGAACCTCAGTGTTACTCTGTGGTGACTCCCCACTCATTAACCTTTTAGAAAAGGGCCAGACAGATTCGCACACACTTACACACACACACACACACACACCAAGAAAAAATGTGACCATAGATATCTAGGCTTGTACGCACATTACCAAATGTATTAATGCTGCTAATATGCATAGGGAATCCAAAATAGTTGCCATTACAGCAAATCATTTGAATTTAATGACAGTGGTGATTTCTCCGATCGACACAACTATTTTAAGAGGCTTAACAGATACTCTGAAGTCAGGCTGAAGGTGCCTTATCTATAATTTTAACCAAAATAGTACCTGACCGACAAGGTTTGCAAGGTTTGCAAAATTAGTGTTTTGTTGAAGGAGTCTAGTATCAGTGAAGGGAATAGTCGGTTATGGCAGCTTTAGGTCTTCAACAAAAAGAGCACTATTAGCATTTTACTCCTTGCTGTTTATGACTACAGATTTGTAGAGCCCTTAACTTTGAGTATTACAGCTGGCTTAAGTAAGAATCAACTTATATATAACAAATATGTTGTTATTGGCATAGATATTGTTTGATATATGCCAATATGATATTGCTTACATGTTAAATAATACAGTAAAAGATCAACTGATATCATAGTTTGTTCACTGTTGTAATTTCAGATCTACTGTTTACAACAGTCCAGCACTGTTTGCAGCACATGCAGTACTTCCACCAGTGGAGTATGGAGTAGAATGACAGCTGTGGAGATTGAGCCAAGCTTTATCTTCACAGTACGTTACAAGCTTGTTTGTGAAATACATTGCTTAAACGTTAATGAGCAATGACTCAGTTATTCCCACATTAAAATCAAAAACTCAAAGAAATGAAGAAAGTATATAAAAAACATGTTACATTTTAGGGATCTGAGTAGCTGGAACCATAAAACATTGGGAATCAGTTTTAGCTGCACTGGTGCAAATCAAAGTGGCTAAAAGGGAATGGTGGTAGGCACAGATCACTGCTCTCCCCTTATCCCCCCTGACTGTTTTTTCACCAGTTTTGCTATTTGCTGGAGTCCTTTTAGTTGCTGGTAGCAGGAGACAGTATCATGCACCTCATTCAAGTTGTAAAGGTAGTTAGGCTTCCACAGATTGGAACATGGAGTACTGGATGATGCTGATTGACTGGCCCTCACATTTCCCAGACGTCTTGAATTGGTAAATCTGACACTGCCAAAAAGTGTCAAAAATCTGGGAGAAGATCCCTCAGGACATAGTCACTGTCTCATGAGGACAATGCCCAAACGTTATCTCATGCTATCAGTAGTGACAAATACTAGTACCAATAAATTATACTAAAGTACCAAAGCAGCTAAAACTGATTCCCTCCCTGAGCCTGGTTCTGCCGGAGGTTTCTTCCTGTTAAAAGGGAGTTTTTCCTTCCCACTGTTGCCAAAGTGCTTGCTCATTGGGGGTCAAATGATGGTTGGGTTTTTCTCTGTATGTATTATTGTAGGGTCTACCTTACAATATTAAGCGCCTTGAGGGGACTGTTGTTGTGATTTGGTGCTTTATAAATGAAATTGAATTGAATTGGTGTTTCATCCTTTAATTTATCCTTTCTGAATTATATGGTTAAACGGTATACCTCATGTCATTGCTTTTTATTTAATAAGATTTCATATCAGATTTAAAATCCCTGTATCAGCTGAAAATTTTATGTATTCTGTTATTTTCTGCACTTTGTTGAACCAACTCTTGATCTCAGCCATCAGCCTATATTGTATTTTTCATACAGAATTTACAATGGTTTCATTGTATTCTTTAACTGCTTAGTCTGTAGGTGTTAAATGGCTCTTAATAAAGGTGTATAGCAGTTACATCATGATGTCAGATTGACTTTAATACTCAGAGTGGATGCTCTTTTACGGTCTCTTTGTCTGGAGTGTTTTATTGCTGGACAGGAGGTTACATTTGGAGACAAAAAAACTGACAAAGTGGCAATAAATGGTGAACAAGAAGTTGAGAAAAATCAATCAAAACCAGGTTGGGATCCATTCTTATTTATCAACAATCCTCTCTTAATTGCAGATTATCCCCCTGCTTCTCTGTGGAGTATGACTAGAATTGGAAAAAGGTCAAGTGGGTTTGATTTTCACAGACGGACGGATTTTTATCAGAGGAGCTTCGAATGGCTATAAATAGGCTTAATACAAGAGCCAAACTGAGATGCCTGGGAATCCACAAAGCCAAACTTCTGGCAACCTGTCTGTTCAATATCCCTGACCTTCTGCCAGTTTATCACAGAGGAAAGATGAAAACTGTCACATGATAGCTATCGCTAACAGTGCGGTGGTACAAGATCCTTTGTCCTTCTGGTAAATACCTTTTATCTTCTTCTGTGGCCCCCATTTCCTCAAGCGAGATGGAATTTTTTTAGCCACTTTGTTGGCAGGAGACCTAGAAACAGAGGTGAAAAAGAAACATTACCTCTCTTCTGAGAAGTAAATCCAGAATTGAATATAAAATCCTGCTCCTCACAGACAACGTTTTAAATAATCAGTCCCCATCTTATCGTGATGACCTTATAGTACCATATCACCCCATTAGAGCACTTCGCTCTCGCGCTGTAGCCTTACTTGTTGTTCCTAGAGTATTTCAAAGTAAAATTGGAGGCAGAGCCTTAAGTTTTCAAGCCCCTCTTCTATGGAAACACCATTTAGTTTGGATTCGGGAGACAGACACTATCTCTACTTTTAAGATTAGGCTTAAAACTTTCCTTTTTGCTAAAGCATATAGTTAGGGCTAGATCATATCACCCTCAATCCTCCCTTAGCTATGCTGCAATAGGTGTTGACTGCTGAAGTTCTTCCTTCCCACTGTCGCCAAAGTGCTTGCCCATAGGGGGTCATATTATTGTTGGATCTTTCTCTGTATGTATTATTGTAGGGGCTACCTTACAATATAAAGCGCCTTGAGGCGAGTGTTGTTGTGATTTGGCGCTTTATAAATAAAATTCAGTTGAATTGAATTCTGTTCAGTTAGAGGTAGATGTTGCCATGCAAGAATAATACTGAAGTTAATGAGAGGTCTTCTTGGCTTCATGACCCAACCTATGGCCCAAGTTGCCATGTTGGTGTGTGTGTGTGTGTGTGTTAAGGGGGGAGGGGGTCACCTTTATTGTTACATATACTTGCTATCCCAGTGCTCTGACAGGAATTCATGCAATGCAAAGTCAAAAAGGCAGTAATGTGGGAGGTTGATGACAAGCAAAGTAACACCTGCTAAATGCATTACTGCAGTAGATGAGATGTTGTTTTAAGGATAACAAGAGGATGCACAAAGAGCCAATCCTGAGACAAACCTGGCCCAATTACAGTTAAGATAATGGAGACTAGAAGGCATCTGTTTTGAGATAACAGATGGGATAGAGGTCAACAGAGAAGAGTAGAGGAGAGGCATGGTAGAGAGTTTGTTTGTTTGCAGGCTTGCAAATATACCTGGAAAAGACATTATTTGTCATATTTTTGGTGCAAGTGTGTCTTAGTCGGAGCAAGAATTTGTGCACATCTTTGCAGATAGAATCTGACTGGGAAAAATAGATTTTTCATGGAAATGTTCTTTTCATATCCGGACCTTTGGCATATACTGGCTGCTTTTCTATTTGTTCCTGTATTTTACTGTCATAATGACAGGATATAATTAAAACAGGATGAAAAGACTCATACAGACACGTGACAAATTAAAAGAATACTGACTGTCAATACTGTAAACATAAAGGTTTCTTTCTCTATTAAAGCATGCCACAGAGTTGATTTACTACTGGTAGTACAGGCAACAAAGTTGAGAAACAGTGGAAGATAGTGAATGCAAGTTCTTTGGGAGTAATACAAATAAAAATCCCTCTGCTTCTGTTTAGTTTGTATTTTGGTTCTATCCCAATGCTCAAGGTGAGCCAGTGAACATATTGCCACATATAACTTTATCTGAGTTCTCCCAACTACAAGAACATCTTATTAATAGCCACATGATTTTCTTCATCTGCCAGCCTGCCACCAACACCCACACATCATCTCAGCCCACTGATGTGAATCTACGGAAGAAGAGCAGTTATTATCACATGCCAGAGTTTCTGCTAGAAGAGTTGTCATGCCCTGGAAAAAATTATAATAAGATACATTTATGATATACTTTTTGAGTGTATTTGAGATTCCATTGGTTAAATTAATGCTCTTCAAGCCAAAGATGCTACACAGATCATGATGGAAAATAGTATGAGAAACAAAGGTGTCTATTTACCACTTCCAGCATGAAGAGAAAGTAAAATTGTGCTGACCCCTTGCTTGTTTGATTCACTGTCACTGTTATTGCAACTATCTGTTAAATAAAATGATGGTCGCTTCTCTGGGCGCTTTTGTATAACTTTAGTTTGAAGTTTCTGTACCCTTATTTGTCTTTTTTTGCTCCATGATGTAAAAACTATTATGAATGAGATCCAAAAATCACTTTAATTATGAATGATTAACTGTCATTTTTTTAAGTGGGACCTGCTGAAATCTGGTTGTTTTTACTAATTTGTAAAAATGTATTTGAATCCGGAACAATTTGACCAAAAAATAATAAATGTGGCAAAGTCTGGCACTTTACAGAATTATTACAAAAAACCAAGCAAAACAAAAAAAGCATTTGGTTTTGATGTCTAAACCCATAGTTCACAGCTCACAGTTAGGTATCCTCACATGTTGCCCTGCTTTGAAACGACAACCCTCTAGCTCCTCAATCTCCTGTTAAATCTCATCTTTTTTTTTTCAGCTCCTCTGAGCACATCCCACTAAATGTTTTTGTAGAGCAGACAATATAGCCTCTTTTTATCTCCTTTCGCTCTCTTGCATTCTTCTAAAATGCTATTGTATGACACACAATAAGATCTGCTCGCTTTCCTTCTGTCTCTGTCACCCTCCTAATCACTATTGTGTCGCAGACAATGGAGCAGCAGCCTTTGCTATACAGCAATGGGATGGCTGACTGTCAAGCCATTCAGCAACACACACACATGCTGACAATGACATTTCATTTAGGGACTAAGTGTGTGTATTTCTCTGTTTGTGAATTGGTTGTTACAGCATACTGTTAGCTCTTTCTAATGCTAAGATTTGAGCCTGTACGTTCCTTATCTCTTTCCATTTATCCCTCTGTACACTGAATACAGGTGTAGGTATTTGTTGGCTCCTACTGCTCTTCCATCTGCTCTCTGGATTTTACACTCACACACACACACACATACGTGCCACATTTTGCTCAGAGCTACAGCAACTCTGATTAGAGCATTTTTTCCCCATATGGTAAAAACGGGTAAAGACAAGGCTTGTGCTATTTTAGACAGAGAAACTGGGTGACAATGTCATTGCCACATGAATGCAAAAGCTTTTTTTCCTCTGCCCTTATATATTAAAAGTTACTGAGGTACCTTCACATCATTTAGACAAAAGGATAGTCTTACATAAAGTGTTGTGGCCTTATTTTTTATCTTTTGCTAGGGAAATGAGAAATGGGTATTGAAGCGTCAATGAGTTCATATAATGTTGTGTGAGGAAAGGCCGGATAGGAACCAAAAATGCAGGACTCGACTAAAGCTAAACTTGAAGACATCTTTATTGCTGATTACAAAACAAAATAACTAAACTGGGGGGGGGGGGGAGAAAAAAATAGGAACTAAGGCTATGTCTACACTAATCCAGATAAATTTGAAAACTGCATTTTCATCTAAAAACGCTCCGCATACAGACTATCGTTTTCAAGCATTTCCGAACTGTTGTTCATCCACACTGAAACGCTACGTTCCTGTACTGTGCATGGGTGAAACGTAAGATGATTCGACCTGCATCATTTCTGTCTGCCGTTTATTTACTTTCCGGCTCTTTGAAACGTCGCGGCAAAAATGACAAGGAAAAGCATCCGGTTTTTAAATGGGCTGACAATGAGGTGGAGTTGTAGCTGCGAATAACACAAAAGTACAAAGTTGCAAAAGTGAGTGAGAATTAAAGAATTTGAAGAAAAGCTATCTGGAGCATGTACAAACTGATATTAATCTTTAATAGGGCTGCCAAAATTGAGAGAAAACAAAACAACTGCTGTATAATGCCCTCCGTAATCTTAGTTTAATTGGTCACATGACTGCAACACATGACTAAAATACACCATGGTTTTCAAAAAAGCTCTGGCTTCGCGATCCACACTACGACGCGACAACGCGTTTTCAAATGTGTCCGCTTTGGAAAGCGTTTTCAAAACGTTCCATTTTCCTTAACCAAAAACGCTGTCTCAGTGTGGACGGAAGGCCAAAACGGGAGAAAAAAGATGCGTTTTGAAACAAAAACGTATTAATGTGGACTTGGCCTAAACAAGGAAACACTAACCAGATGAACACTCATGTCAAGTCAAGTGGCTTTATTGTCATTTCAGCGATGTGCAGTGGTAGAGTACACTGTGAAGCCAGACAACGTTCCTCCAAGACCATGGTGCTACATATAACATGTAATTGACAATCAACACAGGACTACAAGTGCAACACAGCAAGAGGGACAAGGGGTATCGCATAAGCACATCAGAGAATCAGGGCAAAGAGGAAACAGCTGGCAAACACGGCTGAACAATAATCTAACTGACGAGGACGGGAAGCAAAACTGAACACACACAGGACAAAAGACTGTCAGAATAAAACAGGAAACAAAAGAAACGCACACTGAGATGCAGACTGACTAAATACAGATAGAACGAGATAAAGACACAGAGACATGACTGAGGAACAGACAAACAAATATGGAGACAGAGACAAGACCGGGGGGACAGAGGGACAGGACTTAACCAGACATCATAGACCACACTGGGAGGCACAAAACACTAACACAGGAGATTCTGGGAAGGACAAACAGGCAAGACCAAGAGACTGGACGTGAAAAGGAACTAAATTAAACAAGAACGAGGAACTGGAGTTTAGTAACCAAAACAAGGAACAGACTATTAAATAAACCCAAATCAAAAGTCAAAACACGAATGCTGGGTCACCGATCCAGGACCATCACAGCAGGAGTTTGTTGAGTCATGCAAACATAAATGGAAATACAGTACACAGGCCAAAAACCGAGTTTTGTACAATTCTAACAAGCTTAAAAATCAGTATTTGGTATGACCATCTTTATTCTTTAACACAGCCTGAACTCTCTTAGGCTTCTTGAAGGACATCCACAACTCGTCTTTGGATGATGGCCACCTTTTGTTCTGTTCTCAGTCAAGATGTCTGTGAAGGTTCACAGTCATTCAGGTCATCGTAGTCAAAGGAGCTTGCAAAGAAAAGCGTCTGGACTTCTTTAAGTTACTTGAAGACGTTTCACCTCTCATCCGAGAAGCTTCTTCAGTTCTAAGGTCAAATGGTGGAGAGTCCCAGATATAAACCTAGTGGGAGTATCCCCCCACAGAGGGACAAAAGGACCCCCTGATGATCCTTTAATCGCCTGAGCCAAGGTGTGAAACTGGGTGTGGGTCCCAATCAGCCAGAGTTTCGGGTGAGTTCATTGTAAAACCTGGCCCCACCTTATCATGCGAATTCCTGAGGTCAGATGGCCCAGGATGTGAGTGGGCGTTAAGGCGTCTGGGAAGGGATCTCAAAACTGGATTATAGATGGCAGAGAGTTGGTGTCGTAAACCACCGCCTCTGTTCAAAGATGGTCGCTCACAGTGGACATAGATGGCTTCTTTCACTCCTCTTTCAAACCATCTGTCCTCTCTGTCCAAAATGTGAACATTAGCATCCTCGAAAGAGTGTCCTTTATCCTTAAGATGCAGATGGACTGCTGAGTCTTGTCCTGTGGAGGTGGCTCTTCTATGTTGTGCCATGTGCTTGTGAAGTGGCTGTTTGGTCTCTCCAATGTAGAGGTCTGGGCATTCCTCGCTGCACTGTACAGCATAGACCACATTGTTAAGTCTGTGTTTTGGCAAAGTCCAGACGCTTTTCTTTGCAAGCTCCTTTGACTTCTCAGTCAAGATGATCCCACACTGCTTCAATAATGCTGAGGTCATGGATGTGGGGAGGCGAGTTCATAACAATTTCATTGTGTGTTTTTTCTATCCAGGTATGACTTACTGCATTGACAGTGTGTTTGAGATCGTTGTAATGCAGGAAAATCAAGCTGTTACTTCTTAGATGCTTTTTGACACGTTGCATGGTGGATGAAACTTTGTCTGCACTTTTTTGCATTGATAATTCCGTCAATTTTAAAAAAAACACCACAGGCTGAGGTGCAGCCCAAATCCATGACAGAGAAAAAATTTCTTTCAAATATTGTTCATCTGCTCTAAATATTTGTGTAGGCCTGCCACTTCTTCTTTGGTCTTCCATTTCTCCCGTTTCCTCAAAGTTTTTAAGGGCACACTGCACACAATGTTGAGATTTGCCAGTGTTTTTGCTCAAAGTTATTTGAGAATCCCTTTGTTGGTGTAAAAAACTGGAACAAATTATATGTTTTGTGACTGTTTTTGGAGTGATGATTGTTTGGACTGTCACTTAACCCTTTAGAGCCGATCGGAGCGGACACGCTCTGTTTTGCATAACTATTTTTAAATCCCGGTAGCACTGCAACCACGTAAGCTAGCGTAAAAATTTTTTTTGCATATGAAACCGGTGGAGTTGTACTTACATCTTATGCCATCAGCTTGTCCTAGGTCACGGTTTCCTTCCACATAAAGCTTTGCAAAAACTGCATAAAAAGCGCTTGCAGCAACAAAAACATAATATTCCAGAAACACGCTTTGCCGATCCGATCAGCTGTTCATAACACTTCCTATGTTGGAATAGACGTCAACGCGAACTTTTGCATTTCCGCCATTACCTGCCCGAAACCGGAAGTGACGTCATTTTCGCGGAAATGTAGTCTTTTTTTACCATCAGGGCCTCAGGGCCTATACTGGTCTTTTTAAAAGTTATCTTTGACTTTATGACTTTCTGTGTCTTTTCTGGGATGCTTAGGACTCATATTGCACTGCTGGAAATAGTTTATTTTGATGCATATGCTGCTTTTTTGCAAATTTGCAGTATAATATTTATTTTCGTTTTTTCCTGCAGTGTATAAAAATTGGTGTATTTCAAAAATAAAACTATGAAGACACTCAAAATAAATTTCCTGTGGTGGGAAACTATTTTGTGCAACTTTTTTGTATTTACAGTTTTGAGGGATAAGCCTCTTAAATTTCTCTAACTACAAATATATGTTAAAGCAAAAACGATTTTCAATTTTTTTGTAGTTTATTGCACTTTTTTGCAATTTATGTAATTACTATGCACTCAATGAATACATATTATTAAAATCTGGGCTATAATGGTTGTATTGATGTATAGCAACTTGAAATGCTCCCAAAAATGGCTCCACAGCATGTAAAAATATAATATAAGCTCTGGCGCACTTGGTTCTATGGTAGGTCTTAAAGGGTTAAGCAAATAATAATTCATTGAATAAAATGAATTGCCAAATTAATAATAAAGAACACTGCTTGTATTAGCCGTTGGCTGACTTGATGATTTATATTTTTAACAGAGTCCAATTAGGGTTTTGTTTGCTGTGCTGCTGACCTGCAGTGTCAAGTGTCAACTTGAAGCTTTTGGTATCACACATAATAACTTATACTTAAGGTACTGCTGATATTCTAATTCTTAATTTTCAGCACAGAATAATCTCAACTTGTTTTTATGTGGTTGTATGAAGCAGTATATAAAGAGCTAAAATCAGACAATATGTTAACTGATATTTGGTCAACTCGGATCAGAAAACGTCGATTTCTGATGCTGTTAGTCCAAGCAGACTTGCATTCAGTTGTCATCATGAGGTGAATCATAATCATCACATACATTTTGAGACAAAAGAGAGAGTCAGAACAGAAAGTGACATTTAATACTACTCTTTTTGGCCGCTGTTGGTGGCTCGACATGGATCTGCTAGCGTTGGCCTCTACCCTCACTTTATTTTTACTGTTTTTTTACCGTTAATGAATACATTCATAGGTGGAGATGATTAGTATGCTGGTGGCTCAGCTGCTTTAATGTTGTCATGATTTTATAGATAATAGGCAATGCTGGTGGCCAGTCTTGCAAAAGGTTTTTTTTTTTTTTTTTTTTTTTTAAAAGAAGAAGAAATGTGACATACTTGTCTACAGTAGCTAGTGGGAGCAGTTGTCCATCAGTAGCTCTAAATGTATTTGTTTTGTTGCTTTATTAGACTCATCTGATATGTGAGGACTGAAGACCAGGCAGTGAGTGAGCACTTGTTAAGAAAAGCTGACAAAAGAAAAAAAAAAAAAAGGGAAGGTGACCGTGAATTGCACACAGTCTTCTGTGAGTCTGTGTGTGTGTGTCCTCTAAGCTTTTGTATCCTGTGTGTGTGTGTGTGTGTGTGTGTGTGTGTCCATGAGAGATGAAAAGACAGAGTGAGAGAGGGTCCAGATGAAGGGATTATATCTCAACAAACTGTCCAAACAATTGTTCCCATCACTGTTCCTCTAACAATTGCATTTGGCCTGAGAGTCAACTGCTCAGGGAGCTTTCGTCTGTGTGCGTGTGTTTTATACAGATTTGCTGTGATACCCAGATACATATAAACACTGCGAGACCTTGAGAATAGTTCCTGTTGAGATAAAAAGTGCAGTTTGTGAAAAGATAATCATTCTGTATATAGCGCTGCCAACTCGTGAAGGTTTTTAACCTTCTTTCTCAGCAGTCTGCTTTCAGTACATGTTTTCCAGAACAACGTGGTTTACAGTTCCATTTACGCCGAACAGAAAAGCTGTTTGTGCGGCCCCAATAACCAGCATGACTAAAATGATGCTAAAGAGTGACACTAACCCAGACTTTATCATCAGAAAACTCAACAAAGTCAGTTTGAGCTCTCAAAAGTGTGGTGTAGACACTAAATCAAAGCACTTGAGCATCTATAATGCTCTGGCTGATGCAGTTAATTAGTTTATGTTGATATTGATATGATAATACCAGCTTTTGAAAAAACTCGACATTAGTGTTTGGACAACATATTGATATGAGTATTTATTGAATTGCATCCTCTAACATTATATTATCAATATACAGGTGCCAAATAAGCAAATTTGCTGGAGGTGTTCCTGCATTTATTGACAGGCAACACAGGCAGCTGGATCCGATAAGTGTCTGCTAGATCTCCTCCACTGCTTTGAGCCAACCTCTCCACCAAGTTTGTCCCAGTAATACCTATGGAGTGTCTTTCTGCATACTACAGACCATCTTAGAAGGCTGTGCTGGAGTTTTGATGGGTGAATTTCTTTTTATTAGTCTGTTACTTGGCACTTATTAACTGAGATGTATACAGCTTACAAGTGAAGCCTGTGAATAGCTGACATTACCTGACAATTAGCACTCCACCCTTTCATCCATATAAGGTAACCTCTAGCGTCAGACAAGCCAATATGTCACTGGCCAAAATGCTGTATTGAAGTGTCAAACTACTAAATCACAAACCAATTTGTGTTGCGCTGTTGGCTATGTCCATCTTTTATAGTTTCTGTGTGATTCTTACACCTATTCAGCATCACCCATTTGAGTACAAGATCATTAGTCTAGTTTTGTACCTGATTATTTGATTGTGATTAGTTGTCCTTATTCCTTCATCCTACCTTATTTGTCTTATAGACTGCATATAAAAATAGAGGAAACATCACCACTTCAAGCTAGGAGCATAAGCAAGGGTTCACTAGTGACCTAGGGGCATTAAAAGCTCACATTCACTACTGTGGAAATTCTGGATATTTTGTGAGAATTGTTACTATCTACAATATCCCCATTATTATCAAAGAGGGTGGTTACACTCCCAGCTCATGCTTACTAACATTTGGTCAGGACCCATTGGAACTGCATTTTCACCGTGGTGTGTTGTGTTCAATTTAAGACCTTCAGCTTCTGAACTGGACACCATGAGACTCTATCTACTTATTACTTGATACAACTGTCAAATTCTTCGAGTTATGATAATGAAGAAAAAATACTTAATTAAATTATACTTACATTAAAAATTTGCCTTCCAATTTGCTCAGCATCATCAAAGATCCTGTTTTAAATGTCTGTTTACTAAACCTGAAGTGAAAGGTAACAAAAAGCATCATAAATAAACATTAGAACATGCACAGAGGTCACTAATCCAGCATCTTCAGTGTGAACTTTTTCAGGTTTTTCTTTGTCATCCGACAAGATGTCTTTCTCTCATACTATACAGCAGATTTAAAAAAAAAAAAAAATTCTAAAGGGGTATCCAGTGCAATAAAATGTAACCACAAGGGATCCTGACCAAATCTCAGCAGGGACTGCTTGTCTAATTTTCTTGTTGGAACCTCTAGCTGCTTCTTTCTGCTTCACTTACTATTATTCATTTTACATCTAGAATTGTTTCTTTGGCAATCCTGCCCTTTGTTGCTAAAATTTTATTTTGTGCATATGCATTGTCAATTTTTCCAATTAGTTACTTTTTTTAAAATCAAATATATAGTAATTCCTTCTTTATTATTAAGCTTTCTGTGTAAATAGAAGGATGTAGAGCCCTCATAGAACCTGTTTTGTGTGTAGATCAAATCTGCCTTTATCTGGCGAGTTGCTGTGCTCACCAAATATGTCCTCCCCTTATCTGATAGACCATACCAGTCAGCGCAGTCTAAGCGGGCTGGCCTGAAATTCTCACTTACTGAAGGCTCCGGTTGTACTTGATAATACATAACTGCAACATACAAAGATGTATAAGTACCTTCAAGAGTAGGAAAGAATGTGACTACTCTTGAACCTGAAGGTGGAGCCACAAAGTATAATTTGTACTGAAAGAAGAACGTAAGTTTTTTTTTTTTTTTAGTGGAAATATTGAAAAACTAAGAAAACAATAATAAAGATAAAAACCTGAAAAATCTGAATTTTGAAACAGGAAGCACATTTGGCGTGGTGGTTAGGGATTGGGATGGTTAGGAAATCGAGTACACTTGTGAGAACTGGTTTAGTTTCAAATCAGATTTGTCAATTAGACATAATCTGAAAAACGTTTGTCACATGTCAAAATATTTTTTCTTACTCCTTTTAAAGTTAATGCTTACATTCAAAAATGTGCATATTTATTTGAGTCGTAAAAAAATTTCCCCAAACACTTGATAACTTGCCCTGCATGTCAAGCAGCAGTGTCTCTTAACTCAAAGAATCACCTGACTGGTCCAGGCCATTATATTCCTATACATATTTCATAGAGAAGACAGTGTCTGTGACCATTACACGTGAATTGGTTTGATTGTATAAAATAACTGTTTTGTCACACGTCACCAGTCTGATGATTCCAAAGCACTTTATCTTTTGTTCTTTGGTGGATGTGTGTTTGTATCTGACAGAGTGCATGGAAGGCTAAGACAGCAGAGGAGAGGCTGTATGATTTTACTTTAGATGACTGTTGGCTGTATAGGACTCCAGCGCACAACAGTTGTCACTGCCTATTAGTGTCAAAGTGGAAGAGACACACAGAAGAGGAAGTTAAGTCAGACTGGAGAGAAAGATGGGTGTGGAAAATAAAGTGCGGAGGTTGAGTCACAGAGTGAAATGCATTTCTGTGTATCATTTTATGTTCTAGTAATTTCTTTTTCATTTGGATTGGATGTATTTTTGTTTGAATGGCAGTTAAATATGAACAGATCATTTAGAAGAAAAGAATAATATTCATTTAAAGTTTATAAGGCAGCACGTGGCATGGTGGCACTGTTGCCGCACAGCAAGAAGGTCCTGAGTTCAATCCCACCGGGGTCTTTCTGTGTGGAGTTTGCATGTTCTCCCCGTGTTTGCGTGGGTTCCCTCCGGGTACTCCGGCTTCCTCCCACCGTCCAAAGACATGCAGTTTGTGGGGATAGGTTAATTGGTGTGAATAGGTGTGAATGTGGGAGTGAATCTGTCCCTGTGTGTTAGCCCTGCGACAGACTGGCGACCTGTCCAGGGTGTACCCTGCCTCTCGCCCTATGACAGCTGGGATAGGCTCCAGCACCCCCCGCGACCCTGAAAAGGATAAGCAGAAGCGAATGGATGGATGGATAAAATTTATAAGCAAAAATTTAGGTATTTTTGCTGATCTGATGAGAGGCAAGATCACAGATCGGAGTGACTGGACCCCGGAAGTCTAGACACCAGCAAGTATGTCTGTGAAGGTTCTCAGTCATCCAGGTCATCGTAGTCAAAGGAGCTTGCAAAGAAAAGCTTTCTGGACTTGTTTAAGTTGCTTGAAGACTTTTCACCTCTCATCCGAGAAGCTTCTTCAGTTCTAAGGGTCAAATGGTGGAGAGTCCCAGATTTAAATCTACATTGGAGAGACTAAACAGCCACTTCACAAGCACATGGCACAACATAGAAGAGCCACCTCCACAGGACAAGACTCAGCAGTTCATCTGCATCGAGGACAAAGGTTACTCTTTCGAGGATGCCAATGTTCACATTTTGGACAGAGAGGACAGATGGTTTGAAAGAGGAGTGAAAGAAGCCATCTATGTCCACTGTGAACAACCATCTTTGAACAGAGGCGGGGGTTTACGACACCAACTGTCTGCCAACTATAATCCAGTTTTGAGATCCCTTCCCAGACGCCTTAACGCCCACTCACATCCTGGGCCATCTGACCTCAGGAAATCACATGATAGGGTGGGGCCAGGTTTCACAATGAGCTCACCCGTAACCCTGGCTGATTGTGACCCACACCCAGTTTCACACCTTGGCTCAGGTGATTAGAGGATCATCAGGGGGTCCTTTTGTCCCTCTTTGGGGGGGAAACTCCCACTGGGTTTAAATCTGGGACTCTCCACCATTTGACCTTAGAACTGAAGAAGCTTCTCGGATGAGAGGTGAAATATCTTCAAGTAACTTAAAGAAGTCCAGACGCTTTTCTTTGCAAGCTCCTTTGACTAGACACCAGCAAGTGCTTCATGGAAACAATAGTGACATCTTGACAAAATGGACGAGATGGAGACGGAAAGGAAGAGGACGGCATGACAAAAGGACTAAATGGGAAAGTGAAACAAATCACAGCCTAAAATATAAAAATACAAATGAAACAGAAACAAAAGTTAAATTCAAACTTCTTTCATTCAAGTATTTTGAGTTAAAGATGAAAATGTACATAAACATTAATCACCGTAGGGCTTTTCTTCAGGCAGTTTGTGAAACCAGCTGTTGTTTGCTGCTGTAAAATTTTAACTACCCTCAAACAAAGTAAAAATTCAGTGGTGAAATCATTCAGACTTCTATCACTTTATAGAAGGAAACTCATTAATCACCACAAGAACAGCACTGTAACCAGTAATGTGGCTTGATTTCTGAAAGCACACAGTTGTAAATAATGCTAATTGTTTCCCTTTTTGCTCTGATGTGACTTCATTATCTTTTTAATTATATTTTAAATCATATTAGTCTATTCTTTACACTTCTCAATTTCTTAATTTCCTGTTTGCAGTCAATATCAGCAAATTTTATATCAGTCCAATTTCTTTCACTTTCAAATTTGCATCTATCTTCCGGGGATAAATGAACTGTTGAAACACAAATGGAATGCACATATAGGTGGACATTTGTCTTTTTTTTTTTTTTCTTACTTCCTCCACACCTTCTGCATTAAAACCCCACGGGCATTATGACTACAGGTAATTGATGACAGAAAAAAGTTCATTAGCCATCTTAGCTGTTATTTAGGATGTTGTTGGCTGCAGGTTAAGAAATTCATTTAATTTCATGGCTCATTAACCTAATAGTGACTATATTCTGCTCCCTCTCTATAGACTGCCTCAGTTCATGATTTAATTTATGCACATTTTTAAAGATAGCCAGACCCAGACTGTGTAACATTGCACAAACAGTTATGTAAACATAACAAATTAATTACTTTGGAGTTGTCATTTTGATGTAACAAGGTTGTTGAGCTGTATAATAATAATAATAATACATTTTATTTAAATAGCGCCTTTCAAAGCACCCAAGGACACTGTACAACAGATAAAAACTGGAAATATACACAATGGTAAAAATAGAAGATAAAAGTTAAAACATACAGAAATTTAAGAATAGGCAATTTTAAACAGATGAGTTTTGAGGGTGGACTTAAAAAGAGAGAATGAACTAATATTTCTGAGGTCTGGGGGTAGGGAATTCCAAAGTCGAGGGGCAGAGCAGCTAAAGGCCCTCCCTCCCATTGTGATCAGACGAGCAGAGGGAACAGAGAGAGAAAGAGAAGATGAAGATCTGAGGCAGCGGGATGGGAGCTTCATCTGTAATAAGTCAGAGAGGTATGGTGGAGAGAGAGAATGAATAGCCTTGAATGTATACAGAATTATTTTAAAATGGATGCGAAATTTGACCGGGAGCCAGTGAAGTTGCTTCAGGATTGGGGAGATGTGGTGGGTAGAAGAAGTCCTAGTAATAATACGGGCAGCAGAGTTCTGGACACGTTGGAGCTTGTTGATAGATTTTTGTGTGAGGCCAAATAATAATGAGTTGCAGTAGTCAATTCTAGAGATAACAAGATTATGGATGAGAATGGCAGTGGCGTGAGGTGTGAGGAAGGGGCGGAGGCGATTAATGTTACGGAGTTGGAAATATGCTGCACGTGTAATATTATTGATATGTGAGTTAAAGGATAATGTGCTATCGAGAATGACACCCAAGCTTTTCACAGAGGGAGAGATAGGGACCAGCGAGTTATTGATGGTGAGAGAGAAATTGTTAATTCTGGATAGCAGTCGTTTAGTGCCAACCAGAAGAAGTTCCGATTTATTGCTGTTGAGTTTAAGAAAGTTGGAGGAGAACCAAGAATTAAGTTCAGCTAGACAGAGGATGAGGGAGGGTGGAGGAAGAGTAGAGTCAGGTTTGGTAGAGAGATAGAGCTGGGTGTCATCGGCGTAGCAGTGGAACTGAATATTATATTTACGAAAAATATGTCCGAGTGGAAGAAGGTAGATGATGAAAAGAAGGGGCCCGAGGACAGATCCCTGGGGCACCCCAGTGGATAAAGGAGAAAGCTGAGAAGTGAAGGATTTTAATTGAATGAACTGAGTGCGATCAGATAGATATGATTTAAACCAGGCTAGTGGAGTGTGAGAGAGACCAATAGAAGCTAATCTGCTAAGGAGAATGGGATGAGAGATGGTGTCAAAAGCTGCACTCAGATCAAGAAGGATAAGGATGGAGAGGAGACCAGAATCAGCTGCTATAAGAAGGTCGTTTGTTATTTTTATAAGAGCAGTTTCAGTGCTATGTAGAGGACGAAAGCCAGACTGGAACTGTTCATAAAGGTTATTATCAGTTAGGTGAAGATGGACTTGTGAAGCAACTATTTTTTCAAGGATTTTTGAGAGAAATGGTAGATTGGAGATAGGACGAAAATTATTAAAGTTGTTGGGATCTAGACCAGTTTTTTTCAGAATTGGGGTAATAGCAGCAACTTTGAAGGAAGCAGGAACAGTTCCAGTGGTGAGTGAAGAGTGAATAATAGCAGATATGAGGGGAAGGAGAGGGAGTAAGCAGGCTTTGACGAGGACAGTGGGGATAGGATCGAGCTGGCAGGTAGAAGGCTTTGATTTATGGATGAGATCAGCAATATCAACTAAGGATGGAAGTTGAAAAACAGAGAGGAAGTGAGAAGGGGGAGAAGTTAGGACAGAGAAGCTACATTGAGCATTAGGGTCCAGGTCTAAGTGTATTTTATGAATTTTATCAATAAAGAATAGCATTAGAGCATCACAGAAGTTAGATGAATAGAGATGAGCAGGGAGAGAATCAGGTGGCCTGTTAAAAGAGTTGAATAGTGAGAAAAGGGTCTTGGTAGAGTTCTCACTTGAGTAGACAATAGCAGAGTAATAAGCAGATTTGGTTTGACTAATACATTCCTGGTAAAACAGAACGTGGTTATTAAACATATCCTTATGAATAGTAAGGCCAGTTTTCTTATAGAGACGTTCAAGCTGTCGGCCTTTAGCTTTCAGTAGCCGGAGTTCAGGGGTGTACCAGGGTGCAGAGCGAGAAAAAAGTACTGTTCTGGTTTTTTGTGGAGCCAGGGAATTTAAAATACTACTAAGGCTATGATTATAAAAAAGTACCAGGTCCTCTTGAATAGCTAAGTTGTTAGAAGACAAGCAGCTAGAAAAAGCAGAGGAAAGGATATCAAGATTTATATTCTTGATATTCCGGAAAGAGATAATATGGGGATTGTTAATTACAGAGAGGGTCATGTGAACATTAAAGGAGAGAAGTAGATGATCCGAAATTAGCAGTTCGTCAGCTGTACAGATGGAGGGGTAAGTCCAGAACAGCAGACTAGGTCCAAAGTGTGGCCCTTAATGTGGGTAGGGAAGTTTATGTATTGTTTAAGGCTGAAACTATCAAGGCAGGATAGAAGGTCCTTGGTAAGAGGATGGTCGCAGTTATCCACGTGAACGTTAAAGTCACCCAGCAATATTATATTAGGGGAGACAGTAGCTAGATTGGTCAGCAGATCGGCAAAGTCACTGATAAAAACAGAATTAAATTTTGGGGGGCGGTAGATGACAGCTATTACAGTTGGGGTAGGTCCTGAAAGTTGACAAACAACAGATTCAAAGGAGCTGTACGTAGGGGCGGACAGCGGCGAGACTTTCCAGTTCTCGCGATAGATTATCGCGAGGCCACCACCACGGCCGGACTCGCGAGGTTGGCAGGTGTAAACAAACCCCGGGGGGGTGGAGTCGTTGAGTTGCGAAAAGTCATTGGGCTGTTGCCATGTCTCAGTCAAGCAGAAAAAGTCAAACTTACGGTCTGTTAGGAGATCCTGGATGAGATGTCCTTTGTTCGTAAGCGAACGGATATTAAGCAGGCCGAAGTTGACAGAAATACTGTCGGACTGGATGAGAGTGTTAGCCGACCTAGGCAGACCAGTCAGAACATTGTGGTCAATAGACCTGCAGGGGTTCCGTTGAGAGCAACCAGAGGTGGACCAGAAGGACTGAATTGGTTTGGAATTATCCTGATGGAAATACCGACGGGAGCCTCGATGTACGTACTTTCGACGAGGGAGGAAGGCAATGTCCGTGTGGAAATGAAGAGCAGCCAGCGGCGGAGCAGCTAAAGAGAAGCGGAGCCGGAGGAGCTCATCAGCTGTATATTGATGAAGTCCAGTGCCGAGTCGGTAGATCGATGACATAAGGATCCAGACCCACACTGATGTCTGATGTCTGATTGTACAGCTGAAACCTGACACCTAATGTAACTGCTTAAATGACACAAATCTCTTACTTTAGTCAAAGAAAAAGGAGTGTTAATGAATGAAATTAAATGAAATCACCCACAGTTATTAATGTTTTGAAATCAGAGCTGTAGACTTAATACTTATAAAATTACAAAACTGGGCTTTAAACCCACTTGTGTATTTTGCATCGGAAAATTTAGTTATGTTGTTGTTGGGTTTTTTTTTGTTATTTGAGCACTCACTTTGTGCTGCTTTAATTTCCTTGTCAATGCATAAAATGTGCTACAGCTTCCTGTGTTACATCTGCCACATCCCACGTCTAAAAGCTAGCAAATCTAAATGAAATGTGAAATTTTGCAGAATATATTTGACATTCAAACAAATATGATGGATGAAATTCTCAAACATAAGGATGAAGGATGATGCACATATGCATGATGAGCAGTTGATGTTGTTGTTTTTTTTTCTTTGTACATCACAGTGCAGCTGACAATTTAAATGTGTCCAGCTGTCTGTCTGTTGCACATTATTACAAAAACACAAAACATTATTAAAGAACCGTCTTGCACAGTGTGAAAATGTAATAATGTTACATTGTCACATAGTCAGATCAGCTTGTCATGCCCAAGCTTAGGGGAAACCCAAATTTGCATTGCAGAATTTTATTTTATTTTTTACTTTTTGGGGGGGGGGTGTGACTTGAGCAAGTGCTTAGATAATGTAAAACATAGAACATCACCACCTTCGGGCAGGGAGAAAAAAAAACAATAACTCAAAATACACAAAGTCATAACCTGGGTCATAACAAGCTTTTGAAACCTATAAGTAACAGACCCTGTGCACGAGAAAATGCTAACTTCCTGGTTTGAGACCGGATGTAGGGTTGTACATTTCCGGTAGCTTTACTTTGTGGTCAATCGCTACTGTGAAGATATACTCCAAAATCATGTCCAAAACTCGAAAACGGAAAGATCGCGTTAAGTTACAAAGAGCAGAAGGTGGGAACACTCACCACTGTTGTGTCATAAAAAATCTAATGATCAATTTTGACGTTTAAAGAGTTTAGATCGATCAGTTGTTTACATCACTCAACACAAGCAGAACTGCATTACTGCATGCAGAAGACACATCGTCCACATTCAGAAGCACGTCTCTGTATAGTGACTGGTCTTATGATTTAAACAGGTGAAGAATAGTCAAACCAGATGTTTCCCCGTTATGTCGATATCAACTAGTCAAGTACACACCTACACAGCCTGTTAACAAACCGTGAAAAAAAGCCACACAAAAAATGAATGATCGCTGGTAAGGGTTTCTATACATTAGTATTTACGAAGGGTATGTTGTGACTTACCTTAAAAATTACAGTGGTCCTTCACGGTTCACATTTCACCTCGCTGTTTCGCGGATGTTTTAGTGCAAGTTTGCATGTTTGTTTGTTTTTTACATCACATTGTGTCCTGCGTCCTGATCGCTGCAGACAATCTCCTCCGTGACGTCTCTCCTGTACAGTACAGAATGCTGCATCGATCGCTAGCAGTGTGACTCTGAAGTGCAGTACTGTATATCCACGATGTCGACGAAACGTTTTGCACCGTCAAAAAATAAAATTGGCTACTTGATTTCACCTATCGCTGGTTATTTTTAGAACATAACACCCGCGATAAACAAGGGACAGCTGAGAAATATAACATTTGAATCCCTTTTCTCTTTTGCTCTGAGGCGTGGGGGAAAAATATCGACAAGGTGATGAACATCATTTACAGATATATTGGGTAAATGCCCAAGACATCTATAGAAATGTAAATCGCCGCTTGATTCATTCATTTGCTTAACTTGTTTTGGACCATAAACAAGGCGCGAATAGGACACCGGAAACAAAGCTCCCCACAGGAGTTTCCGCACCGGAAGTAGCATATGCTAACATGCACATAGTCTATTGAAACAACTGCCTATTTGTGAAAAAAAGAGATTTGGAATGATTTGTGCCTGAAGAGCAATTCTCAGATCCATGAATTGAAAAAGGATCTCTAATTTTAAGTTACTACATATGTATTTGTGACATGATAAAGGACCCACGCACACGGCTGAATGTTGATTTACAATCTTTGCAGATGCAGCCTATATCATGTGTTATTACACATGATATAACCCTTACCATGTGTAGTTTATGTACTTTTGGGAACACTTAAAATTGTTCTGATGGCACAAATAGTTATGGCAGCACAAGGGTTGGGTGTTGGTGGTAAAATCAGGTGCAATTTTTTTTAATTTGTAAATTAATTAAAAATCATTGAAGATTGCACAGAATATAGAGCATGTATGTGTGGAATGTATGTTTGCAAGAAAAATAGTTTATTTTTTTAACAGGTGAAGTAGTTTTTGTAGAGAAGAAACATGTTTTATTCATGTAAGCCAGTTTCTACAATTTACCTTTCACGCTTACTTCCTCAGCCGTTCAGGATTATTCAGGCAAACTATCTTCCCCATTTACATTCAAACTCTCCTGCGCCTGTCTCTCCTGAAGGCATACTCAACATTCATCCCAAAATCATGAAATTATGGTCTGGCGAGTAGTTACTTATCACTGTGAGGAGTGAAGCAATCGCAAGTATTAAGGGAACATTAGCTGCTCACCTATTTGAGATGTATGTCTCCATGTGAGAAATGCTGACTGCAAGTCTAGCAAAGGCGAGCTCCCGAGATCAAATTCAAAATGTTAAACGATACACACACAGGTGAGGTCCTGTACAAATGTTTCTAATAAGCAGCACCACTGGGCCAGATCCTATTTGTTAAACCCTCGGGTGCCGGCCGCCAGACGGAGAGTAACCTGCTGAGCTCACACTTCTGAAGAGCAGACACATACACAAGCTTCCTAGCCATCTGTTTGTCAGTGGAGTGTGACAGTAGTTTAAATACTTAAAATTTACAGTAGCCCACCTTTATTTACATTTTGTCAGGTTTGCTGGTTGCAGTAACAAATTCCCATCCTGCATCTACCAGTACATTTACTCACACTATTCTATTCCACTTCTATTCTATTTTTATTTCATTAACAGTATGTCTACAAAAATATAAAACAGCAACAGCGGAATATAACTTAGTCTCTACCCAAGCTGAGTAGTATTTTTAAAATTAGTTTTTTGCTTATTATTATAGTGATTGAAGTGTATGTGTGTGTGTGTGTGTGTATATATATATATATATATATATATATATATATATATATATATACACACATAAAATATCGAACCGTGACACCAGAGTATCGAATCGAACCGTGAATTTTGTGTATCGTTGCACCCCTAATATATATATGTATGTATATATGTGTATGTATGTATATACATACATACATACACATATATACATACATATATATATTAGGGGTGCAACGATACACAAAATTCACGGTTCGGTTCGATTCGATACTTTGGTGTCACGGTTCGATATTTTTTTGATACAAAAAAAAATGTTCATGTGTTTTTATTTGTCATTTATTAAAATTATAAATATATATTTTAACTCAAAAGTACAGTTTTTAAATTTAATGTTGCTGAAACAACAAAGTAATAAAAAAAACAAATCTATCTAATCAAGAAATCACTCATCTTTGGAAAAGAGAGGTTATTACAGAGAAATGGTTCTTTCCAAAATAAAAGCTATGCTAAAGCTGTCTAAGCTGTCTAAATGACTCGGTTAAGTTTGTAGCATGTGTGCTTGTTGTTTTTGTCTGCTTCCACTTGTCTGTGCACTAGAGTGATGTCGGCGTAAGTGTGCAGTCATATTCATTGTGTTCCCACTAGTGACGTTAATGCCACAACATGGCAAATCCCCGTTAACGAGCTACTGCGGATCGCCCCGTGCGTGGGGCTGGACGGCCAACACGTTAACGAGCTAACTGCGCTAACGCACTAGTTCCCACCCATGTAATTGAGCATTGCGTGGCACATCCAACATACTGTTTTACTTTTGTCCATGACGCGCTTACAGTGGGGCAAAAAAGTATTTAGTCAGCCACCGATTGTGCAAGTTCCCCACTTAAAATGATGACAGAGGTCAGTAATTTGCACCAGAGGTACACTTCAACTGTGAGAGACAGAATGTGAAAAAAAAATCCATGAATTCACATGGTAGGATTTGTAAAGAATTTATTCGTAAATTAGGGTGGAAAATAAGTATTTGGTCACCTCAAACAAGGAAAATCTCTGGCTCTCACAGACCTGTAACGTCTTCTGTAAGAAGCTTTTCTGTCCCCCACTCGTTACCTGTATGAATGGCACCTGTTTGAACTCATCATCTGTATAAAAGACACCTGTCCACAGCCTCAAACAGTCAGACTCCAAACTCCGCCATGGCCAAGACCAAAGAGCTTTCGAAGGACACCAGGAAAAGTATTGTAGACCTGCACCAGACTGGGAAGAGTGAATCTACAATAGGCAAGCAGCTTGGTGTGAACAAATCAACTGTGGGAGCAATCATCAGAAAATGGAAGACATACAAGACCACTGATAATCTCCCTCGATCTGGGGCTCCACGCAAGATCTCATCCCGTGGGGTCAAAATGATCATGAGAACGGTGAGCAAAGATCCCAGAACCACACGGGGGGACCTGGTGAAATGACCTGCAGAGAGCTGGGACCAAAGTAACAAAGGTCACCATCAGTAACACACTACAACGGCAGGGAATCAAATCCCGCAGTGCCAGACGTGTTCCGCTGCTGAAGCCAGTGCATGTCCAGGCCCGTCTGAAGTTTGCCAGAGAGCACATGGATGATACAGCAGAGGATTGGGAGAATGTCATGTGGTCAGATGAAACCAAAGTAGAACTCTTTGGTATAAACTCAACTCGTCGTGTTTGGAGGAAGAAGAATACTGAGTTGCATCCCAAGAACACCATACCTACTGTGAAGCATGGGGGTGGAAACATCATGCTATGGGGCTGTTTTTCTGCCAAGGGGACAGGACGACTGATCCGTGTTAAGGACAGAATGAATGGGGCCATGTATCGTGAGATTTTGAGCCAAAACCTCCTTCCATCAGTGAGAACTTTGAAGAGGAAACGAGGCTGGGTCTTCCAACATGACAATGATCCAAAACACACCGCCCGGGCAACAAAGGAGTGGCTCCGTAAGAAGCATTTGAAAGTCCTGGAGTGGCCTAGCCAGTCTCCAGACCTCAACCCCATAGAAAATCTGTGGCGGGAGTTGAAAGTCCGTGTTGCTCGGCGACAGCCCCAAAACATCACTGCTCTCGAGAAGATCTGCATGGAGGAATGGGCCAAAATACCAGCTACTGTGTGTGCAAACCTGGTAAAGACCTATAGTAAACGTTTGACCTCTGTTATTGCCAACAAAGGTTATGTTACAAAGTATTGAGTTGTATTTTTGTTATTGACCAAATACTTATTTTCCACCCTGATTAACGAATAACTCCTTTCCTGGAGTGTGAACACCTCCGAGCTGCTGAAAAAGGCCCAACAGAGACTGTACTTCCTGAGAATTCTCAGGAGGAATAACATCACACAGAGACTGCTGGTGTCATTCTACAGAGCCACCATTGAGAGTGTTCTAACTTACTGCATATGCATCTGGTACACTAGCTGCACAGGGGCTCAGAGGAAAGCACTCCAAGGGATCATTAACACCGCCCAAAAGATCACTGGCTGCCCTCTCCCCACACTGGAAGTTCTACACAACGCCCACTGTTGCCATGTTGCAAGGAGAGCTTAACTTCTGTCTCGCCAACTTGCCCTGCGCTCAGTGAATCTACGTTCGACTACTCCGCCTAGGCTGCACTGTCGAGCACAGATCCACTGAGCGCTCAACACAGACAGCATCGTCAGAAGGAAAGTTGATAAAATAAATAAAAAATTTTGTATTTTTCGATACATATGCGTACCGAACCGAAAGCACTGTATCGAATGGTTCAATATCGATACGAGTATTGTTGCACCCCTAATATATACATACATAGATACACACTACACTACATACATACATAACTTCACAGTGACCCAAAATGGTATCTTTGATTAAAGCAAACAGTGTTGGGTGTCAGCTTTACTATAATGGCATTATAGTTTTCAGTCACATATCAATCGAATGCATCACTGTAATCAGTAATCAGATTACAGCCACAATTAATATAGAGTTACTTGCATGACCTGCAGACTGCATCCAGGACAGAAATAACTGCATTATATTGTCAAAATGCCACTTTGCAAGCATCTGCACAGACAGCATGCTAACAGAAAGTTAGCAAAACACCCAAAATAATGGAGCATTTGGTTATCCAATGACTGTGTAGTAGCCAGAGCTGGTAGCAAAGGCTGCGATGAGAAATCATACTTTTAGCACTGTAGCCTCGATTTCCACCTGTACATATTTCTACAGTACAATCGCAGTAGAAAAAAAAAGAATCGTAGTGTCGATCATTTTGAAATCTGGGCTGGTTGTAAGCTTTGCTCAAAAACAGAAACAAAAAAGTGTTAAACTGTACAAAAATGCTTTAAACGTGTTAAACAGAGAGTGCACACACATTCACTTACACAATGTAAAGCTCATTTTGTCTATTTGATCAGTTGCTAATTCCACAAATATCACAAATAATACTGCCCAAGATGCATTAAACCGTACACATCTATGTATTTAATCTTCAGAAATCTATATGAAAATCAATCAATTTATGTGTGAGAAAAATTTGACTTTCATCTATGGATAGTAAGAAAAATCACATTTCCAACAGGCCTTTGTTTATGAATAATGCCTTGTTGCTGTGTTTCTAAACACCCTGGATTCAGTAATGGATTCTGCCCATACAGAGCTGCTGGCAAGTGAAGCATGGAAGAACATTTGTGATACCTTTTTGTTCCTGGTGTTACCGCTGGCTGCAGCTGCAGAGGGGAAGCGGGGTCTCTCTCTCCCACAGCGAGTCCATGCCTGCTCTCTGAAAGGTTTGCCAGATTAGTGCGGCTGCCTGAATATTTCACTCTGGCTCTCCAGATTTTACCTAAGGGGCTGTTGCCACACCTTTGTCGTGTTCTTAAACTGCAATGTAAAACCCAGTTTGGATTGGACTGGGTTTGCATGTACTACTGACCCCCCTCCCCAGCTGTCTGTATTTGCACGTGTGATGAGAAACTTTAACTATCTCAACTCTCTTTCTGTTTGGCCTAATTGAAGCTGTTTGAAAATCTTACAGTTTTCCTGAAATGGACTATAGATTTCAATTTGTAAATTGCTTGAGCATGTTCTCCTGCAGTCCTTTCAGTTTGGCATCACAACTGTACATCTGCTCACTGCAGCAAAATGCCAGATATTCTGGGGGGAAGCACAGGACAGAGAAAGATAAAATAATATTGGCCAAATGTAATGAGTGTGAATGTATTTTATATATTACTGCTGCCTCCTCTAATCTTAAACAATGGATTTCATAAACCATGCCTTTGGAGAGAATACATTCAAAGAAAGAGACTACAATCGAAAATGATGATACAAAATCAGATTGTATACCTTGGCTGTCGGCATCTATTGATTCAAAGTGCCCTTAAATGTTAGATTACTAATCTGTGTTTCTCATGGCACTCATTCTGTTATCTGCAACATAATAACAAGCTTGATTTAAAGAGAAATAGATACAAGTATGTACATTTACTATTTCTTCAACCTCTGCAAAATGTCTTAAAAAGGAGATTTTTGACCATATTTTGAATACCTAAATAAACCTAGTAACTATTTAACAGGAATTCCCCATCCATTTCTATGCTACTATTGCATGTCATTAACTTTGGGTGTTTCTTCCCTACTGCAGTTTATGTTTTGTGCTTGTGTTGTTTTTGCCCCTGTTTTCTTTATTTTCTTGTTTTTCTTTCTTCTGTTGGTTTTGTTGGAGGTTTCTTCCTGTAAAACGTGCATGCTCATATAACAAATTTTTCAAACTGATATGCAGTTTGTTTGAAATCAGTTCTACCCTCCATATATAGCAAAAACTTTACATTTAAAGATATGACAAACCCCCTCTCCCCCCCAAAACCTATCTAGTTGCCAAAATAAAAATAAACCTAACATCGCTGCCACAAACATAAGTAGGAGATTATGTATGTCTCACAGTCTTCCCCTGATTATGCAGTTGTTTTCTACAGCTGCTGCGGGCATGTACCTTGAGATCCCAGCATGGGTGTGTTTCTAATGGATGCCGTTTGTGATCTGGTAGATGGTGTACTATTTTTAGAGAAGTAATTTAGGATTTTCAAAACTTAAGAGATTTTTGGCAAGATCTGACATCTTAACCTTGGAAAAGATAAGATTTCAATCCTTGGTGCACTCGAGCCTTATCCTATAAAGACAAAATCCTAAATGACATTCTTTAATGAGATAAGATGTTTGGATAAGCAGATGGAATGACTCTGATTGCAGATGTTTGAGACAACATACAGTGACTTGGATTTGGTCACAGTAACCTCTTCCAACAGCAACTGCTGTGTTATTCTGGGAAAAAATTAGCTTTTAGTCTTGTATTTTGATTATTACGATTAATATTAACATCCTCAGGTTGTCTGTCTGTCTGTCTGTCTGTCTGTCTGTCTGTCTGTCTGTCTGTCTGTCTGTCTGTCTGTCTGTCTGTCTTTCTTTCTGTCTTTCTTTCTTTCTTTCTTTCTTTCTTTCTTTGGGACAGAGCAAAGTAAACAAACTGTCCTAGGCCCTAGCACAAGGTTCAGCATTTGGACTTTGCATTTGGCCAATTTCCAGGGTTCACAATGACCATCTGGAGGTCCAGTTGGCTCTAAACAGACTAGAGGAGTCCAAACCACTCAACCAGACCTGTGTTACCTCACATGAGTACGCTCTAGCAATCAGACTGCCAGAGTGTCTTTTGGGTTTTAGCACACACAAAATAGCAATCATGTAAATGACTTTATTCATAATAATGATTATGGCAATAATAGTGATAATAATAATGAGAAGAAGAAGAAATTTATCATTAACTATTGCTCATAATAATACCACAATAAAGTATGGTCCAGAAGAACAAAAAAGTAATAAAACAGTACGTTATATAGTAATAAACAAATGCAACAATAACATACATACAAAATACATAACTTTTTGTGCATTTATTGGTATTAATTAGGTCCCATGGGTCTCATCCATAGTTCTTTGGGATCTGCGGTGACATGCCCGCAGGCTCCACCGGCCGCTGGCTATGCCAGAGCATACTGAGTCCCCGGCCCAGAAACCTGAGATCTGAGGGCTCTCCGTCCCCCGGAAGGGGCCCGACCGAGCCACGGGCGCCAGACCCCACCAAGCAGCCACCAAGAGTGAGCCAGTACACACCTGAACACCCAGACACTGAGAACCACCGACGCGTGAGGGCATCAGCCACTGGCAGGGAATGTGGTGGGGGGAGACAGGCCCCCACACCTGGAGGAAGCTGAGATGTTCCCAGAGAGGTGGTGGTGGTGGTGACCGAACCTGACACATAAAAATAGACAACTGACAACAGAAACGAACACTGTACACACACTCCCCAAACATACTCTAAACCTCCAGGTCCAGGCACCATCTCCCCCAGATGGGCAATCCACCCCCAGACCAAGGAGATGTTTTCCCTTTGCTCTGGCATGGAGACAAGCGCCTGGCCTTACTGTAAACATTCACCTTTTATTCTCCAAACTGTAGTGGCACTTGAGCTCCATTTTTGGTTTGCATCAGTGTTTTCATGGTTTCATTAACACTTGGTATTTTTGCTAGTATTTGCAGACAAGTTGGCATCTTACATGCAAACTACTGGCAACCACAACAATCTACACATGACTCAAGTAGCTGCAATGAGGGACCAGTTTCATCTAGCGACTATCAGCAACAACTCGCCAACCACTCTTCTCCACTTTTTGCCAGCGGGTCACTGGCTGGTCTCTATGATCTTTAATCTCAGCAACTACACCAACTTTCATCAACCACTTACCAGCCAGTACTCATTTTCCCTTGTGACTGGTGGTTGTCCAAAGTTTTCTGGCCTGTATCAGGCCTGACTTAGTTTACAGTTACAGGAAACTGGGTATTGGACTGCTCTACAACTAAAAGTAAGTCTTTCAGATCTCCATTTGTAAAATAGAAAATATTCTCTTATTTTATCATATTTCTTGCTTTCTCCTGCTGGAATATTTAAATTTGTGTTTATCTTTACAAGCAATGTTTTTCACTCGCAAGAAGCAGGTTACGTTGCTGTCTGTACATAGTCACCTCGAAGTATAAACATGCAGACATCTGTGCACATACTCCCACACTGCATATTTTTACCAAACAGGTTTGTCTTCACACAATGTTGCTGTAAAACTCAGACGGTTGAGGCTGTGTGCTACTGGAACTGTTTGGTAAATGGGCCTAATTGATGAAAACACAGACATCAGCAATCAGTCATCTCTCACTGCATAATCTGATGTAATATGCAGCTGGAAAGGGTAGGCCTCTATTGAATTACATTGTCTATATGCTTGTCATACACACACACACACACACACACACACACACACACACACACACACATACACACACACACGTAATTTCGTGACATTTAAATATCAGTTTAAGGTTAATGCATCCCCCCAGATGGATAAAATGCTTTTAACGTCATTCTGGCTGGCACATGGACCTCTTACCACATTTGCAATTATAGTTAGTTTAATAAAACAAGTGGTGTTCAAGTTACTGGCATAGAATTCAACAAGTAATTGTTTTTTGAGGGCTTTTTTTTTCATGTAGTACCTGTTGTGTATTCTGTTTTTGTCCTCAAACAAATGAATGAAATCCTTATTCATGGATGCATTTTTTGCTTGTTTATTTATACTGAGTAGTGATGCCTACCCGTGTTCACCGGAATACATCAATTAACATTAAAATATGTCAAAGTACTCTCAGTAATCAGTATCTTCAGGCATGAGTTATTAATTGCCAAATAGGTTCATAAATAATTGGCACCAAGGCAGCTGAGAATCTCACCTTTTTGAGCATTAATATGGAACAATGGAAGATACA
The DNA here is from genome assembly GCF_057382185.1 of Mchenga conophoros. Lineage (NCBI taxonomy): Eukaryota > Metazoa > Chordata > Actinopteri > Cichliformes > Cichlidae > Mchenga > Mchenga conophoros. The sequence continues at coordinate 19,289,923 of NC_140540.1, forward strand.
ATTTCTTATAAAGAGACCTTTTATTTTTTTTTCTTTTCAGCAGAAAAATTTGTGTCAGTGGTGTTAGCTTCAGTGGCAAATACAATAAAGCCTGACAGAGAAATTGTTTTCAGGAGTAACGAAGGAAATTTCAGCTAAGTGTGAAGAGACGGGCTGGGAAATAATTTGTGACATGGTGGATGATGTTTTGTGAGTTTTGGTATCAGTCTTGACAATGATGGATCCGTGTGCATGTTTTATCAAACTCAATGCAGCAACACATTATTTATCCTCTTATTGTTTTTGTTACACTGTGCTGTTTGATGTTTTACAGTTCACATGCATATACACATACAACATATGCCTAAAGTTGTATTTAGAGGAAGATGGAAATGGACGTGAAGCTTTGAGTAAATGTTGAAATTAACATTTACAGCCACTTGCAGGATGTTAATAATCAGCCGTAGGAGTCCATCAGAAATGGCTGTAAGTGCCCAATAGTCAGGAAACACTAGCTTGAAAACCTTTAACCCAGGTCCACTAGAATAGAATAGCCTTTATTGTCATTGTACAGAGTACAACAAAATTGGAGTGCCACTCCCTTGGTGCAAGATTCAATAATAAATATAAATGTAAAATATAAAAAGTACAATAAAACAATCGCAAGTACTCAAACAATAGTAAGTACGATATATACGGGATAGCAGCATTAATATAATGACAGTATGAATAGCAGCATGATATAATGACAGTGACGGTATGCTATAGCAAGCAGGTTCAATTGTTTTTGTGCTTATTTACTACAGTGATAGCTCTGGGAAAGAAGCTATCCCTGAATCTGTTTGTCCTGGTTTTATGTGACCTGTACCGTCGGCCTGACCGTAATAGTTCAAACAGTTGGTTGCTGGGGTGAGAGTATAGTCCTTGATGATATTGCCAGCTCTGCTGAGGTACCGAGAGTTTGCAGTGACCTCCAGGCTGGGCAGAGAGCAGCCAGTGATCTTCTGGGCTGTGTTGATGACCCTCTGCAGTACTTTCCTGTCCGCAGCTGAGCACCCTGCATACCATGTTGTTATGCCGTACGTTAGGATGCTCTCTATGGTGGCTCTGTAAAATGTCACCAGCAGCCTCTCCTCCAGGTTGTTCCTCCTGAGCACTCTTAGAAAGTGGAGACGCTGCTGGGCCTTTTTTTACCACCGCCGTGGTATTTGCAGTCCAGGAGAGGTCATCAGAGATCTGCACGCCCAGAAACCTCATGGAGTGTACCCTCTCCACACAGCTCCCGTGAATGTAAAGTGGGGCCGGGTCTGCTCTGCCCTTCCTGAAGTCCAAGATAAGTTCTTTAGTTTTCATGGTGTTCAGTTGGAGGTTGTTAACTGAACACCACTCAGTCAGTCTGTTGCAAACAAACAAGGAATTTGTTGTAGTGTCTTGGTGCAAAAAAAAAAAACACGGTACACAAATAGAACATGTTGTTTTTACAAACTATATAAAATACACATCTCTATATGAAAAATAAATACACACAAAGAGGAATACTTACTGTAAATTCCTACAGATCTAGACATAGAATACAATATACGAGTAGGCCACATTATTAAAAATCATTAAAGATAAAAAATTAACATGAAAATCATCAGATTACAGCTAGAGTGGACATTTCATTGTTTTTAATTGCTGAAGTTCAGCTCTGTGTGTATTATACATTGACACACCACCATAGCTGGCTATGGGACCAACAGTACAAGCAAGAGTTCCCCACAGACCAGTTGACTGGGACACTTCCCCCTACTGACAGTAACATGTAGACCACAGGCCATAAGGCTGTGTTTAGTTGTGACTCTGCCTCATCTAACACTATGCTCGATTTATGTTAAGCAGTCTTTGAAGGGTTGCTCATTGTATTTTTAGAAGCCATGACATGTCTGAAAGTCCACTTTTTATTAGTTTGGAAGCAAAAGAATCAATACCATGTTTATGTTTTTTTATTGATTTCCTGTACTCTGTGCAGCAAATATACAACTCTTTCCTATTCCATGCCATAATAAAAGATATACTGTAAATATACTGTAAATATGAACCCAAGTCTGCTAAATGCATTTAATATATAAAAAAGACACTTGGGCTGTTGACAGTTTTTCCTCTAGTGGACCAAGCTTATGTGACAAAACTGTCATGTTTCAAATGCCCATAAATAAATAAATATTAATAATCTGTGCTGAAAAGGATCTTATAAAATGTTTGTTGCACTTTCTTGCATTCATATATTAAATAAAACCTACATGTTTCTTGATGTATCTGTAACAAAGTTCATGTATAATGTATTCCCAAACCTCATGCGCAGGTTGTCATTGGAACTAAGTGCTTAATTGTAAGTATAACCCTAAAACTAAAAAATACCTGGCTGATCTGTGTTAACAAGCGTTAAAAACGTATACCTGATTAAATTTATTAATATTAAATTAATTACATTAATTTAGGCTTCTTCAGTTTGTTTTTTTGGTTTTGCATGGCTTCACTCATGCAACTCACTGTCCCCAAGGATACTTTTAATTGAATATTCTAGCATTATAATAAAGACCAATTACCGTTTTGCAATGATCATTCTTCACATTTTAAATCTGTTAAAAATTGGATTATTGAACTAAGGCTTGACTTGTAACAGACGATACTGCAAATCAAATCACAACTGCGTGATGTTTGGAAAATTGCAGTTATTTCCCTGTGTTGATCAGAAAAAAAGAAAAAAACATGACTGCTAAACACAACAGAGATCTATGTTCATGTTTTAAGTTACATTCAAAACCGAGGGAAAAATCAGAACTAAGGTGATCATATTCTGTTTGCACTCTATCTTCCATATATTATTAAATCTGCAGATTTAATTGCTGTTGTCTCATCCACCATTTTGACAGGCAAAAACACCATCTGCTCCTCAGTAATCCCTTGAAACGTGCACACATGCACCCCGCTGTGCTGTGGTAAAGTTAGTAGTGACACCTGACAGAACTCCCACAGTGCACTCACTCCTGCTGGAACAAGTATAATCAAAGTTAATTCATGCTAGAATTACAGCGAAAAACACACATGAACCCTGACACGTTGTCGTTTCCTCTGTAGGAAATCCACAAGTACACACAAAGATAGGGGTTGAGCATGCAAACTGTGATTGCTTATGCTTAATATGAGTGTGTGTTCATTTGTAAAAATGTTAGATCAGATGTCATGAGCACCAAAGATTATGAGCTGCCAGAAATACTAGGCTATTAAAAATAAATAATGCTTTGCTGTTATCCTGCTGATTTTTTGTTTTGATGCACTCAGATACATTTTCTTATCTGCAGCAGGACGAGACGTCAGCTCTGATTTTCTGATTATTTTTTAAATTTTCAATTACATTATTAATGATTCAGTTACATCAGATTTATACAAACGGGGATGTCATAATAACAAATATTTTGTACTCGCTTCCAATACCACTCCATTTACAAAATTACCCATTTTCTGAGACAAAGAAACCTTGAGTTTTGTGAAGGTTGCGTGTGAATCAGTGTGTGGTGACTGTCTTGTTGGAAATTTTGGAATCAACTTAGTACCAAGGTAGGTTCAAGGAGTGACTTCTTGAACATACTAAAGCTTCATCGTTAGACTTTTTTTTAAAAATGCATGCAGTCCCATACAGTTATGCATGTGCTGTCAGTGCCAGCTACTTCAATTAGGAATTCACATCTACTTTAATTATCACTTTGAGCAAAGACAAGGCAGAAACTGAAAGTCTGCTAACTAATTCATCCGTGGTGTTTGTGTTGACAACACATCAGCTTTATATCAGTAGACAGCTAGTGTTAGCTAACTATAACAGAGAAACTAAATGAAGAAAGATAAAGAAGTAAGAAAATTCTCTCTGGGGTTCATCGCTACAAGAGGCAGCATTCACATCAAAAATAGTCATTTAATCCAACGAACACTGATCAATTCAACCACAGTTGTTGCATCTGCGTTTTGTTCTAAACAAGTTGGCTTTCCCTTTCCTGTCCTTGACTGACTGCAACATTAGATTTCGAACTAATGGACTCTTCAGTGATGAATGTAGAAGTGGCACAGAGATGATAAAGCATCCCTCCTAAAGCTTCATCATGCACTTTCGCTAAGCTTCATATCGCAAAAAATGAAAACAAAGCAAAAATGCCCAAAGAAATCCTCAAACAATGGATTGCCACTAGCATTTCTTTATGAAGATAATAAGTTGGCAGGGATAGTTTTAAAACATCGCATTGTGTCGAGAGAGCTTGCAGTTTTCCAAACACTTGGCAAAGCCAAATTCACAATCATTGTCACTTAAATAAATCTGTTTTCTTAGGTCCACAACCTCAAAGACTGTGGCACAGTGGGATCACTTTCAGAATGACTGCTATCACTGCACATTCAGAGCTGCCAGCCAGATTTGCAAATATGAGATAGGAGGCCCTGCCAAAGATGTATCTCTTCCAGTTTTCTGAGACTTAAATCATTCAGAGGCACTGCCTGAAAAGGTATTCAATTATTGTTTAATGACAAAGTCAGCTTTTATTAGATTATTCTTAAGCTCTGTGGTTCTCGATCTGGTGATGAAGGGAGGTTATTTGGGTACACAGCAGACAGTTGGGACATAATTTGCATATATTGATGGATATAAACACACTCCAGAGCAGTGGGGTGGAGGAGCAGTTTTGTGTTGTTGGATTTTTGTGCAGCAGAAAAATACTGAGAGGGGAATAAATGTTCAGTGAAGCCACTTCAAGTCTGACATTTTCACTTTAGGAATGTGTCTAAGGTTAACGGCAGAAATTTTATATTTCACCAATATCATAATACATGCTTTATTTATTTATTCATATATGTGTTCTACTGTTGTCATCTGAGATCATTTCAAACATCTATTGGTATTGAGAAGTGATCTGAAGTAGAAATATGAAATCCCAGGACAGGAAAGTCAGTGGTTCAAATTATTTCCAGATAAGCTTAGTTCAGAACTTGGTTACTTCCTGCACATTTTTTGCAATATCTGTGTTCATTCATGCAAGACATTTAATCCCTACCTCAAGTAAGCTGTTCATTGGCCAGTGGCTTAAAGCTGTTCGCACTGTCCAGCTTACAGATAAGACAACCTCTCTGCACAAATGGTTAGGGGGTAAAAAATAGGCCCTCGTCTACACAGAGTCCAGTTCAGTCCATTTGTCTTGTCTGCAGTGGTATTACTGAAGCTGGTAGCCTGATACACCAGTGATGCAAACATTGTCAGAGAAGTGGTTGAGGAGGATGGAATGAGGAGCTGTCAGAAGGTGGTGTCCAGGAGAATGAGGATGCTAACATCCCTGAAACTGTAGCAATGAGGAAAATTTGTGATTTGTGGTAGTTTTACCTGACAGTTAAACTGTTTCAATTCTTTGCTTAACTGAAGATTTCTTTGGGTGGGCAGTCTTTTGTGCCTAAATCACTACTTTCAGTTGAAAACTTGAAATACAGCCATATTTAAAATGGGCCAAATATTGCCTCCAAACAGAGCTCCGATTATCAAAAAAAAAAGAAAAAAAAGAATCCTGATTCATCAGAAAAAATAACATCAACAAAACATTTTTTTAATATCAAGAAGTAGATGTAAATGTTGTCAATGCCATAAATGTATTTCAATTTGATGACTGACTCAAAATGACATGGCTGATAGGGTCTTTCACTGCAGCTACACTGAAACACGGTCTGCATATACTATAATGGATGTAGCGACCAAGACATCACCTTAAGTACAGTGAAGTCTTCTGTTAACACTCAAGCAAGTGTTTTCACTGTTTTCTCTTTTTTGCAGTCTCAGCTAACAAGTGAAGGGTGCGTCTGACTTCAGAAACCAAGAAGCTGCACATTACTCTGCTTTATTGTCCCTTTGGACACTAATGGGGCCATGATGCTTACAAACTAAGCAATGTGTTATATTTAATACAATTTGAAACTAGAGATTGAAACCATAAACTCAAGTATTTACTTAGGTCAAAGCTCAAGTTAGCTGGAGACTATTTACTCATAGACTTAATGCGATAAGATCAAGAATTGACCCCAGGGAAAACACCCTGTGAAAAAGGGGGCTGGGAATGAGGAGATTTCTTCCATTACAACAGAAGAGGAAAAATAGAATATATGGCAGAGCTTGTGTTGGATTGCACGTATGTTCCTAATCAAGTGCTCAGTGGGTGTGAATGCACATGAACAGTGGGTACACTCTCAGTTTCACAGTAATGACTAAACAGCAGCTGCTGCTGTCTGTTTTAAATGGAACTGGTGAAGGTTGCATGTCCCCTCAGGTTAGTTTTGCTTCATTTCTCCATTTTCTTTGTCCTTGCAACCTCCAAGCCTTTTTATTTCTGTCACTCAGGTGTCTTTGGGGTCACAATTACTCAATCACTTATTGACTTCCACGCTGACAGCATCCACTGTGTTATAGCTGCTGAAAAATCAGCAGAAGAGATTCACTGCACAGTCCCACTGCTGCTCCTGTTTATTGAGGTATATTTGCTGTATTATCCTGGCTGTCTTGTTTATTTCTCTCTTGTCATTGATAGTATGCCCTCTCAGATTATGAGCTGATTGATGTCTATGTCCCCTCCAGCATGTTCACCTTCCTTGCACTCTTAAATCTAATGCGTCTGTGCATGTCTAGAGGACATTACATAACTGATACATATAATTGTTGGCAGGCGTGATGGATCAGAACCGTTGTCGTTTTCTTCACAAAGATATCATGCCAACCAAAACTACAGTTTTGGATTCACTGCCATTACCCAAATATTCTTTTTTTATAACATATAATAGATTATCCAGAATATTTTTAAGATTTTGAAATGTAAAATAAATACTCTGTGAACAGGCAGTTTGATGGCCATTACTTTGATGGATGTGCATGCAGGAAAATGTATGACTGCATCAACACTCTTTACTTCCATCATAATAGTGGTGGAAGTTGTAACTCTATGAGAAATAAGTTGATATTTATTCTTCTTTTTTCCGTTGTAGTGTTATTGTACTATTGTTGAGTGATTTTGTCTTTTATATATATGACAAAAAGTTTAGTCACAAATTCTTCTCAGTAGGTGAACTGATTAATAACTTTTAGCCCTTTGTTCTTGCTTTTATGGGCTCATCTGGTTGAGCATGTGAGCTCATGCAATGGTGAGGCGTCCATCCACAGGATCCATATTCAGGCATCTATCATCAAATCATCATTTAGAATTGTTACTTCTCCTAGAGGATTGGTCAAATTTATGTGAAAAATGCGCAAAACTACAACATTAACATTACAACATTAATAGTCTGGTTTTTAACTCTTTCCCCCTTGGACTCCTGCTAACTTTTGTTTGACTTTTCTGAAATATGTGGTTTCTGTCATATTTCAAAGCTGCTTCCAGAACAGCTCCCGCCTGTGTCTGTAAAGATTTTATTCTACCTGGAACAGGTTACCACACATTAAACAGATAAAAAATAGAGGTTCTTTCACAGATTCACGTCTTTGTGTCTTTAGTGTTGTACTTATGGATACTTCTATGCGTGTTTAATGTTCATGTAAGTTTTGAAATATGGACATCAGGAAATCTGGTTGTGTTTTAAGAGATATTTACTGTAATAGGGATTCTAAAAAATTAGGGGGAAAAAAACCCCAAAACAACCAACCAGACAAAAAAACCTCACACAATTACTTGTCTTTTCTCACAGGTTTAAGAAAAATAGTGGTTTATAAGGTAACATAAAAAAAAGAATAAATTGATAGCTGTGCAAAAGAAGAAGAACATAAACTTGGAATTAAAGCTATACAGAAATATATGTTTTTAATAATGACTGCAATAAAATTACCACGTCATCCTCTACACCAGTGGTTCCCAAACTTTTTTTGTTTTACAAGAAAAATGTTCCCCCCACCCCCCGTGCGCACATGCACTAACACATCCTCCAACCACACACGCCGATATTTTGCTCCATTGCGTTTATTTCACACCTCAAACATTTAGTAAACAATTAAGCAAATACAAGTAATCTGCAATAAATTACAGGTAGTAATAAAATAAACTACTAATTCTTTTACGCTACGTCCGCACCTGCACGGGTATTTTTGAAAACGCAGCTGTTTCGTCCACAGGTAAACGGCATTTGGAATCACTGAAAACGGAGATTTTTTAGAACTCCTTTTTTTCGTTTACGTGTGGACGAGGAATACAGAGTTCGTAACGCAACGTCAAAGGTATGTGCCCTTTTTCACGTCACGCTGTGCGCCACGTTATTGTTTACATGAGATGAATTGCAGAATGGCAGAGAGAGACAAAATACTGTTACTGTTAATCTGACTATCTGCAGGTTTTACACACAGTTACTGTCCCTCCATTTACAAAGGCAGAGGCGTCACGGTGTAATTATTTTACGTGTAGTTGTTTTTTTTCTTCTGTGTAATAATATTCAACATTGCTATCAATACATTTTTCAAAAAATGCCTCTCTGTGCAAAATGGGTTTAAAAACATAAACAACTGCAGGATACTGTTTGTCCGGGGGAACAAATTGTGGCAGGATCAGCCTGATATTTTTTTTTTTATCCCGCTGTAACTTAACTGTACAAAGAGCTAACATCTCCAAAATGTCAGGAGTAGTTAGTTATTATAACAAGTGTTTGTGAACTAAAAATCAAGAACGTGGAATATAGTTTGTCCATGATTTGAAGAGCCCAGCGCTGCTCCCAACGAAGGGAAAACCAATTCTGCAGGGGAGACCTACCATGGCACTTGTGCAGGTGAAACCAAAGGGAAGACATGCTTCACCATATTTTCTAGTCTTTGGCTTAGAATGAAGTTGGTTTGGAAACCTATTCAGCAATGCTTCATCTCCTGCTTTGTGTTTCTGTGGGCGCCCAGTGCTAGCAGTGTCCAAGCGTTTTGGTTTTTTTTTTCCTTTTCATACCGCCGCCTCCCCTGCCATAACTCTGCGCCCCCCCTAGGGGGACTTTGGGAAGGTCTGCTCTACACTATACACACACATGGATAGATGGATCTATGAACACACACACACATCTTCAGTTTCACCTAATTGGAAAGGATTTCAGAGGAGTGAAACTACAGTATTTGAAGTTTGCTGGCAAACATGAGTAATTAATACTTCATGTTGCACAGGCTGCAGAGCTGACCTGTGCAGCTCTGTTATGAAAGAGTGTGGAGCTGCACTAATGATTGATTACACTACCAGACAGATTAATAGAGCTGTTATTTCCAAACTATAGCCACAGAATTAGGCCACTGATTTACATGTTGCTTAAAAGGGTAACAGTAAACATCAGCTAATGCACCTAGGTCCCTTGTGGGTTTATGATGTAATATATATATATATATATATATATATATATATATATATATATATTAGTCTAGCCTCAGTCATGTAAAGTAATTTAACTCTCTTCAGGCTTCAGATTATAATATATGGGAGATGGAAAACCATCAAATATACATTTGATTGAGGAGTCTTTTTGCAGTTTAAATCAGATTACATGCCTCTCTGCTGTCTGTGCTGTGAGGGGTTTTGCAGGATAATTGATGACTTGTTGACTTGTTAGTTAAAACATAAAGTCATCTGTTCCATATTCTGTTGTACTGATTGTGATGTTCTTTAATGCACCACAACAGGCACACCAGATGTTGTCTTTGTTAATGATGACTGGAGAGGAGTGGTTGCTTTGGACACATCATCTGCTTTGAATGTAAATTTTGGATGACCAGTTTTTGTTATGTTAGGTACAAGACCGAATGCACAATGTCATCAGCATTTTTCACTTGAAGTTTTTTATATACGTGTGTAACATATATTTTTGGTGTGTCCCCTGCCTCTTTCTTGTTTTTTAAAATGTACAAACCAAAACAAACTATTTATTTATAGGCTTATTAAGTTATTCATCAAGTTAAGTATCAGGTGCAGTCTGAAGAGTCTGCCGTCATTTATTGCCATGCTAGTTGTTTTCCTTTTCCTTTCTGTGTGTGTGTGTGTGTGTGTGTGTGTGTGTCTAAAGCTCCTTCTCATCCGATAGTGCACACAGAGCAAAGCTTTGTAGAGGAGAGAACGATACAGGAAGTAGATGTTGAGGGTAGGATGTAGGGAGGGACAGGAAATCCAAATATCTGATCATACAGTTTAGAAAAATTATGCAAAAAGCATTGTGTTTAATTTTCAGGATCATGTGCTTTGCTATGAACTACATTTGCTGTATTACCTAAAAAGTGGTACCTTCCAAGAGTGTCAAAAGGGTTTGTATTTAACAAAAGTTTTCAAGGTGGTAAAATAAACATTTAGATCCTTTGCTTAGATAAAAGTCAGCTTAATTATGTGAACACAGAAAACATAACGTGCACTTACAATAGTAAATACACTTGTATAGTCACTGTGTATGCAGAATGGGCCATGTCAGAATTTTATATATTACATTTGTGTGGCTCAGTTGTTACCACACACTGTGCCTCACAGCCTCACAACACAGGGAGGTGGGGCCTTCTTGTGTGCCTGGGAACTCCAACTTCCTCCATCAGTCTACAGATATTTATTAGATTAATTGGTGGTTCTGAAATGTTCTAGCGTATGTAAACTACGTCATCTCTTTGTATTAACCTTGTGATGGATGTGTGTTCAGGGTGTATCCCAATGCTTACTTATTAAGGATTGATGCACCCCTGGATTGATAAATGCTTAAGAAAATGATCGGTGTATAATATGTATGTCATTTTAATGATTTAGCTAAAGATAACTGTATTTTTTATTCATACATTATCTATGGGGATAATGCTTTGGGACTAGGGATGGGTATCGTTTAGGTTTTATCTGATACCGGTGCCAAAACGGTACTTCTGAAACGGTGCCGGTGCTTAAAGAATAAAGAACACAAACGTCGTCCAAAAACCTCTTGTGTTTTTATTTTCCCAGTAATTTTTTTTAAGCAAAATTATAACAAAGTTAGCCCTTTCTGTCAATAAAACACAACGTCTTTGGTTGGAACCAGTGCTTAAACAATTGAAAACAAACTTTGTCATGAAACCTGTGATGTTTAGCAGTTTTTTTGCAAGAAGATAATCATATTAGCCTTTTCTAGAGCTATACGGCATCGCTCTTGGCTGATGGCATGCCCAGCACAAGAGAAAACTCTTTCAGAAGGCGTTGATGAGGCTGGGACACACAAGTATTTTTCTGATAGGGCAGATAAATTGGGGAGTGTTTCCCTCTTACTCCACCACCAGGCCACAGGGTCTTGTCCAGAGGTAATTCCTGGCAGTCTTTTGTATATTTGAAGCTCCTTCTGTACCTGCTCTGTGATTGAGGAGACTCTACCCGCTTGAGAAGCAGCCTGTTGAAGCTCTCTGTCTTCATCCTTAAACAGCTTTTCTAAGGGTGACTTCTGGACCTTACTTAGCTGAAAAACAACAAAAAAAGATGTGTGAGGTTTGCAAAATAAATAAAGATCACTTTTAGAATGCACTGGTTGTGTTAGAAAAAATATGAAATGACATATTTTTCTGGCTTGTCCATGTCAGCATCATCCACCTTGCTGTGTGCTTTGGGGTCCTCAGTGGGAGGCTATGGACACACAGATAGTAAAAGAGCATTCCTTCAACATAGAAACTACATCATGATGCAAAAGGACAAGATTGTACACACACAATGAAAATACCTGTGCAACTGCTGCTGTGGCATTTGAAACTGCTGTCTTCTCCAACCTGTCCCAGATGTCAGTAGTTGCCTCACCATCTAGCCTGCCTTTAAAACGTGGGTCCATCATCGTGGCCTCCTTCAGAAATTTCTGAAGGTTTTCATCCTTTAAGTAAAACAAGATATAACATAGGAGCTGATACTGAAAAAAGGTAACCCTATTTTTCATGCGCATTGACATTGTCTGCAAATACCTGATATCTTTTCTGCAGACTACCCCAGACTTTCTCTTTTATTGAAGAGGTGAAAACACTGTCTTCATCACATCGTCTGAAATGTGCCTCCAGCTTGGCCAGGATGGGGATGGTTTGGCTGCATGTGGGTGACTTGTCACTTGAGACACACATGGTTGACGTGTACAGGACTTGCATGCACTTAATAAAGTCCTCTGCCTTGATTAGATCAGTGTGCGTGAACCTTTCTAGCCTGTTGAAAAATATTCACAATGTTAAAGGTAACTGACGTTATTTAGCTCTTGCAAGTGATGCTCATGTCATTCACTTACTTGTCCTTGTCCATAGGCTTCCTCAGCCGTTGATCCAGAGCAGCTGCCTGGATTGCATCAAACTGCTCCATAAATCTCTTCACCATTAGGAAGAGAGAATTCCAGCGCGTCTTAACGTCAAGAATTACATTATGCTCTGGCAAATCTAAAGCACAGATAGACACAAACATATTTTAAATTACTATAAAAAAGCTAATATGAATGACAATACTTCTTGATATGTAACTGCATGCGCTACTTACTCAGGATTCGCTGCTTTTCTCTGAGCACAGTTTTGCTCAAGGATGAACGTTTGAGCCACACCACAACTGAACGGATTTTGGCACACCAGCTGGAAACTGCAGGAATGTCATACACCTTTTGTGCGGCCAGGTTGAGGGTATGAGCAAAGCATCCCACTTTTAAAAAGTCCAATTTTTTCAAAGCAGCATCCATGTTGCAGGCATTGGCAGCAATTATTTTCCCTCCCAAGTGAAATTGCTCATAACGCTTGATATTTCTTTAGCGACAACTGGATCTGTTTGTGACTCATAAACTGCTTCAGTGCTGAGCACATTCTGCTTCATTTTGCCTTTGTAGATGTAGTGAACAGTCACTGTGAGGAAATGGTCCTGAGCAATACTGGTCCATCCATCACAGGTGATAGCGACCTTGTTAACCTGTGCCAAATTCTGGATGAGGTTGCTTTTCTCCACGCAATACCAAGCAGGTATAAGTGTGTTGGATAGATCATCCCTGGATGGGGGCTGATACCTCGGATTAAGGGCAGAGGACATCTCCCTGAATTGAAAAAAACAAACAAAAAAACCCCCAAACAAATTTATAAAAAGAAAGTGTTTTTGGCTTGAAATTTAATTCTTTTTTTCAGATAAAATAAATAAAACATATAAAGCAGCTCCCAGAATAAACAGAAAATACATTTGAATTTTCATTAATTTTTTTCTTCCAGATAAAAAATAAAAACATATAGCTCACCTTTTATTCAAATATAGTTTACTTATAATATTTAGAGAAGACTTACAAAGCTAAGCTGCTATGAACATATTAACCTTTACAGTATTATACAGTCTATTTTTTATGTCAGAGTAATACAACATTTTTCACCTGAATGATGGTGACTCCACCGTTGAAAATGGATGGAGATCCATCCATCCATCCATTCGCTTCCGCTTATCCTTTTCAGGGTCGCGGGGGGCGCTGGAGCCTATCCCAGCTGTCATAGGGCGAGAGGCGGGGTACACCCTGGACAGGTCGCCAGTCTGTCGCAGGGCCAACACACAGAGACAGACAACCATTCACGCTCACATTCACTCGCACATTCACACCTAGTGACAATTTGGATTTTCCAATTAACCTATCCCCACAAGCTGCATGTCTTTTGGACGGTGGGAGGAAGCCGGAGTACCCGGAGGGAACCCACGCAAACACGGGGAGAACATGCAAACTCCACACAGAAAGACCCCGGCCTGATGGTGGAATTGAACTCAGGACCTTCTTGCTGTGCGGCAACAGTGCTAACCACCGTGCCACCGTGCTGCCTGGATGGAGATCTTTGACTATAAATTTTGCCACTGCCCTATGAATTTCGTCCACTTTTTCTTTCGTCATTTTAGCCTTTTTGGCCAGGGTGAAGGGAGTATCTGCCATCAAACAAGAAGACAGCCGCATGTAGCTATGATGATGTTTGCTAGTTCACCTTACATGCATTAATTTAATAACGTGGTTAAATTACACACGAACAACATTAAGATACTCACCCAGAGAAGAACGGCTGCTGCTGCCATCATCATCATCATCAGTTATCATTTCTGCTACACTGGCAGGGCTAGGGGCCGGACTCTCCTCTTCGGGTTCTTGGATGTTGCTAACTCCGAGAACAGGCACCACACCCGCAGTAGATGTGCTAGGTGTGATGTCTTGCTGCAAGTTATCAAATGCGGTGCATTTCTCGGCTTTTAAAAAAACGCTATGCGATGCCATGTGTTTCATTAGATTTGAGGTGTTACCTCCTTTGCACATTATTACCTTTAAGCACTTGTTGCAGGCTGCTGAGTTTATATCTTTTGCTGTGAAGTACAGCCACACTCTCGAGCGCTTCGCCTTCGGCATTTTAGCTCTGCTCTAAAAAAAAAACCCCGTTACGTACCTGGGCCTGCCTACTATCCTGGGAAAGGAAGTGATTGGCTAGATTTCTCAGGGAAAAAAGCACCGAAATGAAGCACCGAATTGTGCGGTGCTTTTCGGTCTGGTTACTACCGTTTATGTCAGAACCGGTTCCACAATGGCACCGGACACTGGTACCCATCCCTATTTGGGACTGCAGATGGAAATTAGCTGATAGATAAATATGATACAAGGCATGTTTTCCTTTTTATGTCATTATGTATTTTGTGCATGGTCCCTGAAATAAGACACAATGTAAAATAATAATAATAATAATTATACAACTTAATATATTAGTGGATTCATATTCTAAAGCTTACAAAAACAACAAACACCTCATATTTTAAAATAATAAAATGGAGTACAAAGTACAAAATTTGCAGACAACAACCGCAACGTGAAATCAATAGTCCTCCAAATTGGTATGGTGATCCTCACTTTTTTTTTGTTCTCCTTCTCATGACATGGAAGAATGACAGATTCAGGGAAACAGAGTCATGTTCAGCACAATGTACATTGAGATTATTACATTGTTGCAACAGCTTTTGTTGTGATTATAATACATATGAAATCCATAAACACAAATTTTTTAGCATTTATGTTTATGCCTAACAAGAGCATAATAATTATTTTACAGCTACTACACTACCTTGTGGTTCGACATGTAAAAAATATAACAGTGTGGTGTACTTGGAAGATACTGCACAGGACCGACTGTTATAAAAGCGATTTTATAAGGAAAATTTGTTTGTGTTGAGGGAAAAAAAAGGACAAAGTTCAAGATAAGAAGAAGTTTGATATTGAGAGTGTCTCCAGAGCTGCCATGGAGAGTAGCTGGCCATTACTGAACTCCCATAAAGCTTTGTGTGCAAAGAAATGCTGAATGCTGAAATTCTAGTCTTTGAACAATACGTTGTTTTCACAGCTCAAGTGAAACTCTCGTCAACTTGACTGACACACATTTTAGTTCTAGCTGAGAACAGTAAAAACAATAAAAAGAAAATAGACTGTCAGCCCACCCAAACTGTTTGACTGACATTTATAGTTTCAGAAAGCATAGTTCCTACAGAACTTAGCAGCGAGCACTTGCTATGTGATTTAAGGACATATGAAAAAATTATTTGTGACTGTGCCTCGGGTGGTGCTTGTAGAAAAGTATGTAAATACTGTAGAAATGCAAACAAAAAAGAATTTCCATTGATCTCATTGTGTGCTGTGAGTAAGCATATAAAGAGCTGCTTGTAGCAAGGTGTTCAGCATTGTATAAGGTAGTTTTTTTTGTTCCCTTTCACTATGACCATGCAGGTGTCTGTTTGATGGATTGTCTCTATCATCTCCTTTAGCTTCTCTGTCTACTGTAGTCTGTATTCTTCAGAAAATAATCAAAATTGCCTATTCCAGCTCATGCACACATGCTGCAACTTTTCTGTTGAGTTCTTTCCTGCCCCACTCACCCACATTTCCCTACATATGTTACTTTGCAGAACATATTTGCTTCTTATGTTGACTGAAGCATTCCCAGTTCTCCACTGACAGAAAGTATTTCATGACAAGCTATCAGATAAGAACAAAAAGTCTGAGTTTGCACTTGGCTATAGTTTTGAATAGGAATCTTGGTCTGCAAATTATTATTGCTCAGTTAAAAGCCAGTGGGGGAATATGGCAAACATGTGAGCAAACAATTGTGGGCAAAAATTGGTCTGTAAATTGTAATTTTTCTGAGATTATTCATTATGGTACCATGTCTGTAGTAGCAGGCTGATTACTACTAGAGCAGGATGGTTACACACCCTTTTGTTATGGCCTCAGATTTTTAACCCGCGATAAATGAAAGGGCTCAAAAAAGCCAGGCTATCCTTCAATCTCAATTAAAAGTGTTTCCCAATCAATTAACTGTATCCAAGCTGCACTCATTGAGACTTTATATGGAGCGGCAATTTCCAAGATTTAAAGGTAAATCATCTGCATACGAATTTTAAAAAATGTACAAAGAGAAAAAGAACAATGCCAGATAGACCCTTATGGAATTTCAGATGTCATAACTGCTGATGCAGAGTAGTATTTCTCAATATTAACAAAAAAAAGTCATGAGTTTGATTTAAATTAGTTAAGAACCAAATCCTTGACTCCTTCAAAGTGTTCCAGGTGTTCTGTCTTAATGGGTTAATCATGATTGACATTGTTAAAATCAACACTTAAGTCCAGCAGAACTAAGAAAGCACAATCACCAGAATTAAAGGTCTGATGGATATTGTTCTCGTCTAGAAATAATAGTTGAATAAAAATAATGTTTTCTAGACTTTTAGCATAAAGTAGCAGTTCTGATATAGCCATTCTTAAAGAAGCAAGGAATTTTCTTCTATGAGAATGACTGTACTACTGTGTAAACACACAGGAACTATACTAAAAGCGAAACATAAATTTATAATTGTAAGAACACCAAGATCTATCAGATCAAAGTTGTCCTTAATAAACCAAGATGGAAGATCTATTGCAGAGGTGGAGGACGTCATGAGAAACCAAGACTAAGAACTGGGAAAAAGACACAGTTTGAGAATTCCACTATTGGCTGGCAAACCAAAAGATTGACTCCAAGAATTAAAATATTTGCTCCAACAGTTTTCATTGTGTTTTATTGTGACAGCTTCAAACATCCTACCTGTTCCTTTTGTGTTTTAGCCTAAAGCCCTAAGATACAACTTTTGTGTAATGTAGTTGTAATTGTAGTTGTTCTTCTGGAAGCACAGCTGTTTGAATACATTTTTGATTTAATACTTAATGGTTAGTTCTCCAACACAAAAATGTTTTAACTTTACATAAAATCCTGATTCATAATATCACACCTGATTCTCTGCTTTTTCCTTTATCCGGACAGAATACTGTCATCAAGACAAGTTAGCTTCATTGTCATCTGTGTTTCATTTTCAGCTCGGTGGGTAAATACCTGTAATCAGCAGTCTAGGACAGTAGAGCCAAAGTATACTGCAGCTTTTTTTCTTTATTAAATGAAGACCTTTTTTTTAATTAAAGATCAATTTTGAATCAGATTGTAAAACTAAAAATTCCAATCCATAATAAGTGAGCATAACACGATATAATATTGCTGAAAAAACTGAATAGTTTCTTTCAGGGCTTGATTTAATCTCATCATATCTACTGTACAGTCATTTAAATTGCATCAGTTGACTAATGCAATGTTCCACTAGAATATAATTTTTGTTTTAAAAAAAAAAGGAACAAAACTTGCTCAATACAAACACAGGAAAACAGACTATGACTGAAGGACTTGCCTACTAGATTACTGCAAGAATGTAGGTTGGCCAAACAGTGAAAGTAGAACTTGAAGGTAACAGGAATGCAAAACAAGTAATTGGGACATAATTAATTAACATAATTAACATAATTTGTCATCCATTAATCTATCCATCCACCCCCCCTCCCCCTCTCTTTTACTGCACTGTTTATTCATTCTATTTATTTTATCTCTAAGCATTTTTAGTATATCTTTACAGACCGTTTGTCAGAATACAGTTCAGTTTGTACACCTGAAAAAAATTGCAATTT
This sequence comes from Mchenga conophoros, assembly GCF_057382185.1. Classification (NCBI taxonomy): domain Eukaryota; kingdom Metazoa; phylum Chordata; class Actinopteri; order Cichliformes; family Cichlidae; genus Mchenga; species Mchenga conophoros. Next base: position 19,307,884 of record NC_140540.1, read on the forward strand.
GTCTTTTCCATTGGCATTCCTTCATTTCTTCAGGAATTGCTTCGAGTCTGTCCATTTATCTTTTATCACCTTTCAATTCCATCAGCTTTTTCTTTTCTCATGCAGAATCACATTTATTGTAATTCCAGTCTCATTATGGTTTCTCTCTGTTTTTCATATTTACTATGAAGTATGAACTACTGGATCTCAGAAACTGTGGTGACAGTTGAATGTAATATTTGTTCTTCTGTCTCTGTATTTTTTGAGCTACAAGCACAAAACTAGAGGTCTGTAAATTTATATCTCTGGTATTTAATTGGCGCGTAATTGCTGAGACATGGTACATGAAGTTGCTAGACTGATTATATGTTGATGTACTACAGAGGAAGCCACAAAGAAAAGACAACAGGGTTACTTCCCATCGTAAACTGCATTTTCAGGTTTATCTGTGCTTGCTGTCATTTTCATAGTGACTTATGAAACTATTTAAAAAGGTTTCTCTTTTAAATCCGTATTGCTCTCTTAAAGACCCACATGATAAATGTAATTCTTGGTTCTTCAAAGAGGTCCTTGGGGATTTTTTGTTAAATTGTCAGTAGAATTGTTGAAGTTACAGAGGACAGACATGAAGCGCTTTAATGTTGAGTCAGCTGAATTCCTGTGGGAGTCTTTGTTAAGAAAAAAAAAACTGAACATGGAACTCACCACTGAAGGTGCCCTGTTTTTATAGTCTTCTCAGTTGCTTCAAATCCATTGAAATCAATTAAGTCTTTTCTAAAGCTTCTTCAACATCATAGGATGGTCACTGCTCTTATACACAAACCCTTTAATATTGATTTTATTTTTTCTTTTCAGGTACTAATGAATAAATATAACACATAGAAATTTACATTTACAACATTTGAAATGCATTCAAATCTATGAATTACATTTAGCCCTATTTTTAAATTCTTTACATTCTTTTATATCAGACTCCTTTAATTTGGATGATGTTCTGCTTTTGGAGTTTAAGTTCCTCATAATGTATCATGCACTGTGTGACGCAGGCAGGATTGCACGACCCAGAAGGCAAAACTAAACTCAAACCTCAGCTTTATTGCTGGACTGAAACGAATACAAAAACTTAACTGGAAAGAACAGGAACTAAACAAGCAGGCAGAACTCACAGGAGGAGAATGAAGAGGAGTGCAATGCCAGACAGAGGGAGACACAGACACTAAATACACAAGGAAATCAGGGCAAAGAGGAAAAACCTGAGACACACAGCTGGCAACAGTCTAATAGATGGGACAAGCTGAGCATGACCCCAGGAACAGAGGGAGCGAGAGAGCAATGGACCAGAGAGGGCAAGGGGCGAGAAAGAGACACACAGACAACTCGACAAACACAAAGAGAAGACAGGACAGAGTTCTGTCCTCAACCCAACAGAACACCTTTGGGATGAACAAGTGCGGAGACTGTGAACGAGGCTCTCTCGTCCAACATCGGTGTCTGACCTCACAAATGTGCTTCTGATACAATGATCAGAAATTTCCATTATACTTCATGGAAAATCATAAATTCGGTATCCCCAGTTGGTAGAATATTTAAATTCTGTTTTTACTAACAGTGTAAATACAGTGTTTATTGGTCAGTGCACACTATCGCACTCATGGGCAAGACTGCTGATGTGACAGTTGATCAGATGATGATCAATGACATGCTCCACAAGGAGAGTATGGCACATTGTGCTTTATCAAAGGGTTGAATGTGAGAAAGAAAGCGTAGTAGAAAAAGGTGCACTCGCAACTGGGATGGCCACAGTTGTGGTTCGATCATCAAGAAAATATAATTCCTGAACTTGTGAGAGCCTCACAGAGACTCAGGCTTGTGTCATCACATCAAGCGTCATCATCCAAAAACATCTTCATAAAAGGAACTACAACTGTTGCATTCCTAATATCAAGCCAGCCATGAACCAGAGGCAATATTAGCAATGTCTTACCTGGGTTAGGAGAACAAGAACTGAGCTTTTGCTATGAAGGAGGTTCTCAGATAAAAGTCATCTTTGCCTCTCATTTTGAAATGAAGATCATAAGTTTGGATGACGAGTGGAAGGACACAAATTTAAAGATGTTGGAAGTCCAGTGTGCAGTTTCTGCAGCCAGTAATGATTCAGAGTGACATGCCATCTGCTTTTGTAAGGTGGTGTCCAAAGTCAACAAATCTGTCTACCAGGAAATTATGGAGTGTTTCAAGCTTGCATGTGTTGACAAGCTTTATGGAGGTGCTGATTTCCTTTTCCCAAAGCACATGTCCACTGTTCCAAAACTACTACTAAATGGTTTGATGACCATCTTATTATTGTGGGTTAGAAACATCTGGAAGCCCCACCTCAGTGTTTAACTCTACTTTTTAGAAGTTCTTTTCATGATTGGTCTTAGAAAATATTTTGTGATTTGAGATGCTTCTGATTTTCATGAGCTATAATCATGAAAAAGATATAAAATAGTTTGAATGAATACAAAATCTTTAGATAATTTAGATATGGTTGTCAGATCTGGATAAGGGTCAGCTAATGCTAGTTTGCCCATAATTCACTGTGATAACAAATGGGAAACTAATGCTGGCTATTGAAAATGGGCATAAAAAGAATGCACTAATTGGACAAAGCTAAACTGAACAACTGTTTCCAAGCACTGTTTTTTTTTTTTACCATGGACGACCGTGGCTCAGGGGGGTTGGGAAGCGTATCTGTAACTGCAAGGTTGCCGGTTCGATCCCTGGGCTCTCTGTCCTGGTCGTTGTGTCCTTGGGCAAGACACTTTACCCTACTGCCTACTGGTGTTGGCCAGAGCTTGCCTCCACCAGTGTGTGAATGCCAGAGTGAATGAATAGTGGCATTGTAAAGCGCTTTGGGTGCCTTGAAAAGTGCTATATAAATCCAATCCATTATTATTATTATTATTACTAAATCCAAAGTTGTTTTAAAAGAAAATCGTGTCACTTGGCAGCCTCTGGACAGTGGCTCTGGACATTTATTTTGGGCTGTTATTTTAAAAGATGATCTTTAACTGTATCTTTTAACTGTAATAAACAAAACAAAACAAAAATCTACATGTACAAAATCACCAGTCAGATCTGCTGACATTGCTTAGACATTGATGACATTGGTTAAAAAAACATCTTAATAGGCTTTTTTTGCCCTGTGAATATATTTACCATCAGCTGAGCTGTTGTGGAATCCTTTGATGGGTTTAAATTCAGGAGTCTTTGAGTTTCAAGTCTCTCCAGTCTAATATTGTGAATACTGAACAAAAAAATGCAAATCTCTTACTACAGTGGTGTGAAAAAGTGTTTGCCCCCTCCCTGATTTCCTTTTTTTTTTGTGTGTTTGTCACACTTAAATGTTTTGGATAATTAAACAAATTTAAATATTAGACAAAGATAGAAAAAGTGAACACAAAATGTATTTTCTAAATGAAGGTGCTTGTTAAGGGGGGAAAAAAATCCAAACCTACGTGAAAAAGCGATTGCCTCCTAAACCTAATAACTAGTGGGGCTACCCTTAGCAACTGCAATCAAGCATTTGCGATAACTAGCAACAAGTCTTTAGCAGCACTGTGGAGGAATTTTGACCCACTTTGCAAATTTGTTGTAATTCAGCCACATTGGGTTTTCGAGCATGAACTGCCTTTTTAAGGTCATGCCACAGCATCTCAATGGGATTCAGCTCAGAACTTTCACTAGGCCAGTTCAAAGTCTTTATTTTGTTTTTCTCGTCATTTAGAAGTGAATTTGCTGGTCTATTTTGGATCATTGTCCTGCAGCAATGATCCAAGTGTGCTTCAGCTTCAGGTCGCCAACAGATGGACTGACATTCTCCTTTAGGATGTTTTTGTATACAGCAGAATTCATGGTTTCAATTACTATAGCAAGTCTTCCAGGTCCTGAGGTAGCAAAAAAGCCCCAGAACATCACACAACCACCACCATATTTTACTGTTGGTATGATGTTCATTCATGATTTTTGGCAAATATGAGATGAGCATTGATGTTTCTTTTGCTCGTCACTGGTTTTCTCCTAAAGCCTCTCATATATGTCATTTTCGCCCAGTCGCTTTCTTATTGCTGAATCATGAAGTCTGACCTTAACTGCGAAATGTGAAGCCTGCAATTCTTTCATGTTGTTTTGGGTTCTCTTGTGACTGCCTGGATGAGTTGTCAATGTGTTCTTGGAGTAATTTTGGTAGGCCGGTCACTCCTGGGAAAGTTCACCATCTTTGTTTTCTCCATTTGCGTATAGTCGCTCTCACCGTGGCCCGCTGGAGTCCCACAGCTTTAGAAATAGCTTTGTAACCTTTTCCAGTGACTTTGTTTCTCAGGTGTTTCTTTAAATTGTGGTGTGAAATGTTGTTTTTTGAGATCTTCTAGCTTGCTTTACTTTCTCAGACAGGTTCTATTTAAACGATTTCTTGAGTAAACAGGTCTGGCAGTATTTAGGCCTTAGTGTGTTTAGTAAAAGTGAACTCAGCTTTCAAAAAAAATATGGTTAGTCACAGTTAATTCATTTAACAAGAGCAGCAATTACTTTTTCACATAAGACCAGGTAAGTTTGGGTAGCTTTTCTCCTGTAATCAATGAAACCATCATTTAAAAACTGCATTTACTCTGCACTGTAATGTAAATTTGTGGTCAATGATCTGAAGCATGTAAATATAACAAACATGCAAAAAACCCTAGGAAATCAGGAAGGGGGCAAACACCTTTTCACGCCACAGTATAAGGGAAAGTTCCCCTAATAATACATTTTACATTTGAGTTTCTCACATTTGACTCAGTTTCGGGTCCAGCCTCAAGTGCCCATTGAGGAGCAGCAGTTTTTTCCCAGTTTTTAAAATGATTTTAGCCCCTGAGGTTGGCACTTTCTGATGTAAAATGGTAACTGCACAGAAGTTTAATCTGTGTAAGTCCAGGGTTTAGGCATACTAGAGTTACAGTCTACAGTGTAGAACAGGAGGAACGTGAAGATGACATATCCCCGCGGCCTGTCTGCCCTCGACGGACAATGTTTCGCTCCGATCAGCAGATCAAGACCTGATCACTTTACATAGGGATGCATTGTAACCTCTGTAACTACACACACGTGTACACACCTACAGAATAGCTGGGGTTCAGGTCAGAAGCAGATATGCTGGAGTCTGCTGCCCATCATAGCTGCATTGATTTCCTTTCTCCTGCGTCAGGCTGTCTTGTCAACAGACTCCTCTAGATGAATTATTCACAGGACAGCCCTGCCAGGATCTGTAAATAAATACTTAACTAATATTGGCCTCTACAACCCACAGTGCTCAGCTTACTGTGAGGGGGGCTTTGAAGGAAAATGAAGACAGCAACACAAAATTGGCCCTGAAGATAAGTTTTCATCCATCCTTGTTGGAATCTGTTAAGTGTTTAATCGCTGGCTTATTTGTGGTGATCTCAAACCGCAATAGTGTTTCCTCCCCTGATGCTGTATAATCAGAGTCTTGGTAGAATTGATTACATGTATAGTGCTAATTAAATTATTAAGTCAAACAAACTGTAGCTTTGTTATACTGTTGTTTTTTACATCTCAATAGACTGCGCGAAAACTATTTTTCACATTAAAGGGAAACAACAGATAACAAATTATATTTCCTCGTCTTGCTGATCTTTCATAATTAGCAAGAGTTCGTAATGCTGATGAAATGTAACTTTGAAGGAAGCATTCCATCTAATGCAAGTTATTTTTAATATTTAGAAGAAGAAAAAACAAAAGTGTGACACATGTTTTCACACTCGAGGCACAAATCACTCTTCTTCACACTGTTCTTCACGCAATACTCAGTGGAGAAATGACCATATGGAGCAAAGTGTTAAACAACATTCACAGGCTTCTGTCTGTTCATCAGCCTTCACACAGTGTGTATACCAAAGCAAAACCCACCTTGAGGCATTTTTGATGCTGTATCAAGCAAAAACAATATAGCAGGAAAAGAGCATCATTAGACTGGCTGTAGAGTAGCTCTAATTACACTAATGGGCTCTCTTGAAATGTATCTCTCCCTATTTTTAGGTGTGTCTACAGTAAAATCCTCTTAGGAGCTTTGTGCAGCATATACAATAATAGTACACGCGATAATGATTAAATAGTGCCCTAACATAGACATTATTAAATAAAGCCCATTTCTTGACTACTTCAGAGCAAGCAGAGATGCTTCGCTCCAGTGGCTTTGTTACCAGTTCACAGAACAGCCACCTTTAGAGGCAGATCTCTGATAAGGCCAGGCAAGATGTCAGAAACCCATGATGTCTTTTTTTCAGATGTCTGACTCCTTAACCCAAAATGTTCACCAGTCTTCCTATCTGACACTCTGTACACTTGTGTATTTTGTCTACAGCCATGTAACGTTTTCTTCCACTTTCCCATAACTTCCTTTTATTCCAGTTTTATAGATTTTAGACTTCTGGACCACAAAAAGTGCTAAAGTTTTAAAACTTTAAATTGCTTTCTTTTGTTACAGACAATAGTAGTAGTACAGGAACAATGAAGAAATGCAGTACACAGTCAGCCATCATGGAGAACCCAGAAATCTACTTCACACCAGTACAATCGTCCTCATTTTGTGGCTTTTTATCTGAGTAATATGTAATACATAGTAAAATGACTGTGTTAGATTGTAGATTGTTTTAAAAAGGGGGGTGTGCAGTCATGTTATGATTGCCACGCTTCATAGGTTTAATCTTGCAGTGTGAAGCAGCAGGTCTTAACCTCGATTTGTGACCGTCTTTCATTTTATGAGCTTTGGATTAAAACATCTGCCATGTGGTGTATGCTACACATAACGAGGTTTGTAATAAGATCAGCCTGCGTGACACTGGGATCACAGCTATTTCTCTGTTACAAAGCCTCTTTCCTCTTTTAGACTTTCATCTGAGCAGACAGATTTTTTTCTCTGTATGGATTTGGTGGACTGACAGAAGCAAAGGAGTCTTTTTCTTTCTGTCTTCTCAGTGTGCCACTCTCTCTCTCAGCGTCAAGCTTAACCATTTTGTAAATGACATGTTAGAAAAGCATTGTATTGTCAGTAACATTTTTTTTGTTAGTGCAGCTGTGTACACTCCCTTCATGATGAATCAACTAAAAGTATCGTTTTTAGGATTCAAGTCAGTTTTTCGCCTCTCTATTGTGTTTAAACTTTGTAAGACTGCTGGCTTGACTGCATTTGTGCTGATACTGTATTGCTTTCAGCAAATGACCAGTGTGAACTTTCTTTTATGGCTTTGTTATGTGTGTGCACATTTGCGTTTAACAACAGATAAAAACAGATATAACAAGACGCATTTTTCCTTTATGGCTAACAGTTGACAACAGACCTCCTGCTGAGATTTTAAGAAACTGGAACGATGACTCAAAACTTACTTTAATCGCTTTACACAGCATGAAGAGATTGTGTATGTGTTTTAATGTTTCTGTGTTGTAACTCACTGAGGATTTTGCTCCTTGTATATACCAAAGAAGCATAGATAATTTTTACCACAGTGTTGTCATGTCTTTGTGACTCATTGAGGTAAAATCCCAGTCACACAGACCAGGTGGCCAGTTGGTGACCTCTGACAATATCTGGTTTGTATGGTTGGCCAGGTTGGTGATTGAGAAGATTGTTCGGCATCAAAATAAAGGTTGCCTTTCAAAATGTGTAGGTTGCAGTAGTCCAACTGGTCAAGGAATACACGTTTCTCTACTGATTGAAGGTTTCCAGTCTCTAGGCCTATGTGACTGAAGCCTAACAAAGTACATTTTAACCCTTTATAATGAAATCTATACTGTGCAGTATGGCCAATTTGTGTCTTTATGTCAATTCCAAATAAGAAGTTGGAGTTCATTGCTGTTCTCTATGTAATGCAAAAGCATACATTCCTCACTGAGAAACTGAGACACTACCTCAGTGCCTGTGAAGGTAAGTTCCTTAGCAGTATGCTGGACTACACATTATCTCAAGAGCTCATATAGTCCTCTGATGCAACAACAATAACCTGAGATACATTTATTCCTTTTTGATGGAGAAGGGAAAAAGGGACTAACAAGTAAACGTATCTGTTAGTAAAGAGGAAAAGTCTGTGTGCAAAAAGTTATAGAGCAAATTTGTTCAGAAAGGATAGCAGCATGTCTACAAGTGAGAATGGCAAGTGAATGCTTTTCATTCAGCATGACGTCAAAAAAATGTAAATTTTTGTAGGCCTAAGGTATTTCTGTCAAGTTGTCTAAAAGTTAAACATTTTGTTGCCCAGTGTTAAAACATACAGGGAGCTGAAAAACAGTGACGATACAAAGACAGAAACAAAGTCTGGAAAAGAGAGAGATATAATTGCTCTGGGGGATTGTATCCGCATTCAGCCACTACTGGGGAGATTGGTGACATCCACCATATTGATTAGTGCATTTAATGCTAACACACACACACACACACACACACACACACACACACACACACACACACACATCAATGCTGGGATAGCACAATGTGATTCCATAGCCACTCTCCCAGTTCCAAACCTGATATGCTTTAGCTAATTCTACACTTCTTTTCTACTTCTTTCTTCTACTGATATGTTTCTCTGTGTCTTCTTTACTTTACACTTTCTTTCTAACTGTATGTTCTGTACAGCTGGTCTCAAGGTGACATAGAGAAAAACCTGTTAAAAAGAAACTTTCAAGTTCATCAAATTGTATTTAAGTCAGTTGCTGGAACGTAAAATCCGTGCGTGGACATTACACATGACTTATTTAGCTGTTTTGAAATGAGGCATAATGTGGGAGGAGTCAGTCTGCCTGAGAAACCAAAAGACACTGAAAGCTCATATTGTAACAATCTGTTTATCACAAAGGCAACCCACCCTAAAGTGTTCCCTACTTTACCCTCTCAAATAATTTATGCATCATTCAGTAAGACTTCAACCAAAGTTGTTACAGTATGCAGCAGCACACTGTATGAATTGAGGAGTGGACCCAAAATCTAGACACAAAGGAACATGAGACTAAACTTGAATATTAACAAAAGGCAAGCCTTTTAATATGGCTAAAAGGTGGGGAAACAAAAGGCACATGCACACTGGGGAGAAACTAACTAGAACTAAACTGGGAAAACTGAATGCTGAAGACAAAGAGCAAAACCTTGAATGTGGAAAATCCTGGCGACATGGAAACATGTCTCCTGACAAAGACTGAATGAGAAAACACAAACTAAATACACACAGGAGGATAATGAGGGAATGGGGAACAGGTGGGAACATAGCTGGGACAAATCAGACCTAACAAGACAAGGGGAAGCAAAACTAGACACAATGCACATAGGGCAAGGACTTTCACAATAAAACAGGAAACAGAATGTAATGCAGACATGACAACACGAACTTGATAACATAAGCAGTGTTGGTCAAGTTACTTGAAAAAAGTAATCGGTAACTAATTACTGATTACTTCCCCCAAAAAGTAATCCCGTTACTTTACTGATTACTTATTTTCAAAAGTAATTAATTACTTGGTTACTTTTTAAAAACACGATTTACAATCTGAAGAGGTGATAAAGCGATAGATCTTTCAGCCCAATTCTACTTTTTCTACATAATCCATCATACAAAATGTAATCAAATGGAAAAGTCTCTTTTTTTAACTTGTTTTATCAGTTTTAATCTTTTAACTTTATGCATCAAGCAAAAATTTAATTATATGCAACATTCTCTGACTTGAATAAATTAGTTTAACATTTAAACCTATTTTCTACACATTCCAGCACATAAAATAAAATATTTTTTGTGTTTACACTCACTCTCACAGCAGAAAATAAATAAAGTCAAAGACTCAGCGGTCCTGTTGCACTATTTTCACCTGACACTAGCAAAACTAGTGTCTGTCCGTCAGAGGATAGACTTTAAAGTTCTGATGCTGGCCTATAAAGCTCTGAATGGTTTAGGACCAAAATACATCAATGACCTCCTGACCCAGTATGAACCATCCAGATCCCTCAGGTCATCTGGATCCGGTCTTTTATCAGTTCCCAGAGTCAGAACCAGACACGGAAAACCAGAAAGCCTCAGATCAGCTGAAACACTCAGTTTATTTAAATCCAGGTTGAAGACTCACCTGTTCTCAGCTGCATTTGAATAAAGCACCAAATCCACACTTTAAGCTTAAATTTCAAAACTTACATTAACTACTGATTTTATCTACTGTTCTGATTTTATCTGTTTTGATTTTATATACTGTTGTTTGTTTGTTTGTTAATTAGTTAGTTAGTTTATTTGCTTGTTTTAATCAATTTTAAATAGTGCTGTCAATAGATTAAAAAAAATTAACTAACTAATCTCACAATTTTCTGTTATTAATTGCGATTAATCTCAATTACTTTATTAATAGCCTGGCTCCAATTACATTTTTTTTATTCTTTATATTTTAAGATTGTAACAGACATTTATGCAACACAATGAAGTAAATGCAGAATAAACACAAAGAATGTATGCTGAAATTCAAAGAGAATTTTAATAGTTTTCATCAATCTTTAACACAGTGAAAACTTACAAAAAACCTTTAAGGCCATCAACAGTGACTGAACCCAGGCCTACAGGTTAAAGTGAATATCATAACAATAAAGGGTGCACAAAACTCAGTATTTAAAACACAAAAAGACACAGCTGAAAACCCAGAATGTTGAACATTTTTCACTTCAAAGGAGCAATCTGGATTAGTCCTTCTTTGCACTCAGCCAGTTACTGAGGCAGACTATTCTGTTTACATTGTCTGATGACAAAGAAGCACGCTTCTTTTGAATGATGTGACCTGAGAGTGAGAATAATCTCTCACAAGGCACTGTGGTTGCAGGGGTTGACAGGTACTTGCGTGCAATAGGTGCCAGCCTGGCATGTGCTCCTTCTCTCTTTAACCACCACTGTAGTGGACACTCTCCTATGTCAATTTTGGGCTCTGCTTTGTACAGATTCAGACAGCAGTCTATAGCATCTTCCTCTTCCTCTGTATCTGAATCAGGAGAACCCAGCAAGCAGATGGACATCTTGCTCTTCTTTGGTGAGGGTTCCTCTGTTGTCTGAGCAGATGGTTGGTGTGCATCCGTCTCTGACATCAGAAGGTCATGTACTGATGCCCACACCTCTCTTCTTTCATCTTTGGAAAGGCATTTAAGATCTTTAAACCTGGGATCAAGGGCAGTAGCAATCTTCAGCCATGTGAGATTGCTGCTGTCCCTCCGCTGAGCTAGGTCTGTGGTAAAAATCTTCTTAAACCTCAAAACGTAGACTGGGTCATCATCTGAGGGCTCCATAATCCTGAACAAATGACACAAGGCTGGCAACACCATGGAACAAGAGACATACCGCTCTCCTCCCAGCAGTTCGGTAACATATCTGCAATAGAAAGATCAAGTCTGTATTTTTCTATTAATCACACAGAGACAAACATAAAAACTACATATGAAAATACACAGAGAGGTGGAGGTGGAGAACATACTTGAAAACAAAGCTAGAATGCAAAGATAGACACACAATCATGAGAAACAAAATGTATTTACCTGCAAGGTTCCAGTAGTTCCTCCAGCTTTTGCAGTCTGTCAAGCTCCTGGTCAGTCAACATAGTCACCTTGCTGTTTTGTTGAGTCAGGATGGTGGTCAGCCCAAATTTGTTTCTCTGGATCCGCTTGATCATCTCTAGGGTGGAGTTCCATCTTGTTGGAACGTCCTGAACAAGCGGTTCTGTTTGATGTCCATGTGCAGCTTGCTGTGCCTTTAATTCCTGAGCGTTTGCTGGACTTTTCCATTCGTTTGCAACATTCAGAAAATGGTCAGCACACGCCTCAGCATAGTGTCTCTCTTCAGTTTTACTCACTGTTAGTGCAAACGATTGCATAGTCCAGTCGTTATCAATAAAATGCGCCATGACCCCCAAGTAATTATCGTTGTTCACCGAAGTCCAGTGGTCTCCGGTGAGAGCGACATTCCTTACTTGCACAAGCTTGCTGGACTGCTGAGCCCTCTGGTCCCCATACAAAGTGTGCAGTCTCGACACAATGGTTCCTCTCGAGGGCAGATTGTAACACTCATCTCCTGATGCAGCACGAATGACTTCTCTCAGTCCATCATCTTCTACTATGCTAACTGGTCGGCAGTTTTTAGCTATCCAAACAACCAAGGAATTGGTTACCTTTTCTCTCACATTTTTTGTTATTCGTCCACAAGCACCATACTCCTGAAGCGTAGACTGGCGAGGTCCCGTAGAGGTGGATTCAGTTGGGTGTTTTGCTCTCAGGTGATACGCCAGTGATGAACTGCTTCTGTGGTACTTGAATTCAGCGTTGCAAATTGTGCATCTTACTCTCGTTTTGTCCAACAAGCCATCAGGCAACTTCTTAAAGAGAAACTTTCCACCCAAAAGTCCGCCCTCGTCCATGCTTGCGTGTGTTAGCTAGTGTTAGCTAGATAGTAGCATGGTGTCACTTCTTCTTCTAATCATTTCTGTCAGGCCAAACGCCAGCATAGCACACTGTTGCCCCCTCCTCCAGAGGTGCTCATGAATTTAAAGGTCTTAGATTACACGAAATTAATAAAAAAACAAAATCAGCGTTAAATTTTTTTAATGCATTAAACATTTCGCGTTGATCTTAACAATTAACGCGATAATTTTGACAGCACTAATTTTAAATCATGCTTTTTATTTGTTCTTGTTTCTAATGTCTCTGTAAAGCACTTTGAATCACCTTGTTGTTGAATTGTGCTATACAAATAAACTTGCCTTGCCTTGCCTGTAAAGCAGGACTGCGGGAGGCGGAGGTTTACCCTGGTGCAGGTGTGCCACGGTCAGTTGAAGAATCCGCGACTTTCTCTGTGAGTTTCCCATTACGTCGTTGCGCACTCGGTGCTTGCTTGGAAGTTTAGGGTTTTTTTTCGCTGTAAAAAGAAGTTTTCTTCCCACGCACGAAGGACACTAATGTTTTTGTCACTTTTTATGGAATCAAACTCAAAGTAAGGTCAGTACTTCCACGCTTTAAACGCTGCACACTCATACTCTCTCCCACAATCGATATGTGATCCATTGTTGATCTGCACACAGCTGTTGTCACTAACGGCGCACTCGCTTACGTCACTGTCGTGAGACATTCTCGCAAAAAATCACGGTTTTAGTAACGCAGTAACGCAGCGTTCCTACGGGAAAGTAACGGTAATCTAATTACCGTTTTTGCAATAGTAATCCCTTACTTTACTCGTTACTTGAAAAAAGTAATCAGGTTACAGTAACGCGTTACAAGTAACGCGTTACTGCCCATCTCTGAACATAAGACAAACAAACATGAAACACATAAAGTTAAACTTAGATATAGTGGAAGAAAACACAAGGGGAATCTAATAAACAAATGAATTTAACTAACCTAACAAACTTAAACATAAACATTGACATCCAAATAAACTAAAACTTAAAACGCTGGGTCAACAGACCCGGGAATGTGACAAAAGTGGCCTTAAACTCATTGGGAAAGTGAAGTCCCAAACCCAGGATCTGAGCACTGTTTTCCCCCAAACTTCACTACAGTCACACCCTGCTGGCCATCAGAAAGAATGCAGGGTTTGGCTTAACTTTTCAAACTTAAAATGCATTCATCTTTTACACAGAGATGCAGGGACTAGATTGCCCTTAACAGTACAGGTATTTTATTTGTAGACAGCAGCAACTTACTACATTACTTTGTATTATTAAAATGTATAATTGTGTGCTGAGTCAATTAAATAGATTCGGTTTATTGAGATAATTTTGTATATCCATGTACTCATAAAATTATATTTTAAACACTTAAATAAAAAATATTATCAAGAAAAATATCCAGATGTGCTTCCCGGAGACATAAAAATAAGACTATGAGCATTGCTTTTCTTTCATTTAATATTTACATATTTTATCCGTGTAGTAGGATTGAATTATTATTTAAAAAAACCAAACAGATGAAAAATTAACCTTTATGTGGCCACAAGTCCACAATCACTGGCTGGTGACAATTAGCTGAAGTTAACACAAGCAAAATAAGTGGTTTGGAGAAGATGAGGAAGGACAACAGACATCACGTTAATTGACCAGGGGAAAACTGAGGCCATAAATCTACAAAGGCCAATGTGGGAAATGGGTAACACGAGGGTGCATCAGAGACAAATCAAGGAATAATAAGATAAAGGAAGCAAAGCAAAACATAAGACACAAGGGACAACCCACCATATGTGGCAAATGGTTATTAAGTGAGGCTGAGCTTTTAAGGTCCGTTGCTTTTAAGGGTGCACAAGCTGATCCAAAAACTTGAACCATGAAGCAAAACTAGTGTCAAACATGTTCTCGTGTGTTGTATTTTCCCTGCTTTTGTTTAAAAATCCAACAAGTGCAAATTATCTTTATTTCCTAAAAGACCAATCATGTAGTCCAGTCATGATGAGGACAAGCATGCCGAACATCTGAACAGCGGAAGACGTTTGAAGTTATTCACTGTAACATTTGTGTGTAGCTGGCAATGAAAATCACATGAATGCTAATGTTATGATATCTGATCTTGAGCTATTTTGTGAGCATCAAGTGAAGTCTGCAATATGACTAAGTTAGGGGTCAGGCACCTGACTCTACTTTGCAGCCGAATTCATATTGACTCAGCTGTCACTGTGACATACAGACCTCTCATGCATTTGTTATGCAGATGTCAGGACCCTTGCTCACAGTATGACTGCCTCTTTCCTCTCTGCCTCCCTGGTTTGGTGAACCCTCCTCCTATATTAATGACATGTTGATAAAGAGCTCTCCCATTACACCCACACCCATCTTTAACCTTGATGCTGATCTGTGTTTGTGTGCGTCTGCCCTCTGTCATCACTCTTCTATTATTTACCACGCGTCTCTGTCTGGGAAGGGCTTGTGTGTGAGGCTAGCAATCGCTTCTAGGTAAACAACCACTGCCAATGACACGAATGACCCTCACACACACACAAACGCACACACACACATACCTTACTAACCTCATCCCTTCTCTGACCACATCTCATTTCAGATCGATATGTTTTAAGCGAGGCCTAAAACAAACTTTGCTTGCATGGCTGCTGTGTGTGTTTGTTTAATTTCATGGAGGATGCAGGTGTCATTTTCCAGGTCAGTCTATGGTGCCCTTTAGGTTGTCTTCAGGTGACAGTGAGAGATATCCATCCTCTCTATCTGTGACACCTCAGTATGCCTGCATGTCTCTTTCTGTAGCCAGATTAGCTGCTTCGGGGTTGGGTATAGATTTGTTTACATACATGCACACAGACTTTACATATAGAAGATTCATTTTAAAGTTACCTATATGTATAGATCTTTTGGCAGTGTTATAGAAAATCAGCCCTATGGGTCTAACTAATTATTTTTTTCAATCATAAGACACAAGCAATCCTCTGTGAGGTATTTTACTATCACTTCCGTCACTATTTAAGTTTATAAAATTGAACTGACCCTTTTTACTTGTTTCCCTGTAACTCATCCAGTGCAACTGCCTTATTTCCTTCATGTTTGTGTGGCTGTCACATGTTCAAAAAGGAGGGAAATGCACACATAGACCATTACATTTAATAGGGAGACACATATGCTCAGTTACTACAGAATGAATGACCAACAAATCAAGAAAAACTCATATGTAATCAGTCATTCTTCAATACTTCCCTAATTACCCTTGATTTAAGACTTTATTATTGATAATGATTTTCTTCTACTGTAGAACGGTCTGGGAGATACTAAATAAGTGAATCATTAGGTAATGAGTAATTCATAATTAGCGGTAACGTGATTATCTCCCCATTTTCTTTATGAGTTATTCCTTATTGACTCTAATTCAAACACTGAGCATCAACTGTTCATTCATTACTAATTACTCCAACATTTCTTATTCTTTGTGGCACCTCGAGTAAAGTGAATCATATTTACTAGTAGGGATGGGTACCGGTGTCCGGTGCCATGATGGCACCGGTTCTGACATAAACGGTAGTAACCAGACCGAAAAGCAGCGCACATTTCGGTGCTTTATTTCGGTGCTTTTTTTTCCTGAGCTGTGATACACTTCTAGCCAATCATTTTACGTGTCCGAGGATAGTAGGCGGGCCCAGGTACGTACGTTCTTTTATGCAGAGCTACAGATTAAAAATGTCCAAGGCGAAGTGGTCAAAAGTCTGGCTGTACTTCACAGCAAAATATGCAAACTCAGCAGCCTGCAACAAGTGCTTTAAGCTGATACTGTGATACTGTCAAAGGAGATAACACCAAGAATCCGATTAAACAGCTGGCGACGCATAGCGTTTTTTTTAAAAGCCGAGAAATGCGCCGTATTTGATAGCTTGCTGCGAGACCTCACACTGTGCACGTCGGGTGGGTTGCCAGTTATCGGACCCGGAGCAACATCCCCCAAAAACCCAAAGAATAGAGTCCTGGCCCCTAGCCCTGCCAGTGTAGCAGAAATGATGAGGATGATGATGCAGCAGCAGCCGTTCTTCTCTGCGTGCGTAGCTTAATGTTGTTAGTGTGTAATTTACGTTGAGTAGGCTAACCACGTTATTACATTAATGCAGGTAAGGTGAACTAGCAAACATCATCATAGCTACATGCGGCTGTCTTCTTGTTTGATGGCAGATACTCCCTTCACCCTGGCCAAAAAGGCTAAAATGACCAAAGAAAAAGTGGAAAACAGGTAAACATGAGAGGTTTTTGTATAAAGTTTGTGTTTGTCCATTGTTTAAGCACTGCTTCCAGCCAAGAGTGATACCATATATGCCACATAGCTGCAGAAAAGGCTAACATTGTTATCTTTTTACAAAAAAAACAGCTGAACATGAGAGGTTTTTGGACAAAGTTTGTGTTCTCCATTCTTTAAGCACCGGTTCGAGCACTGTTTAAGCACCGGCACTGTTTCAAAAGTACCGATTTGGCACCGGTATCGGATAAAACTATTGCTAAAAATTATTGCTTATTATATAATCCTGGATCAGGAATTATCAGGGTGTGATGAGTGTTTCAGGCCAATCTTTTTTTATTTTCAATTCTTTTATTTACTCATTCTTTCATAATTACATGTTACTGTTTTCCTTATTGTAAAGCAACAATGAAAAAAAGAATCTACCCACAGTCTGCATCAATGATATCACGACTTAAAAAAAAATATCCACACACGATTAAACTGTTGATACAGCCTAAGGCATGGTGCTGTAGACAGACAGACAGATGCTTTATTTAAGGGAAATTACTGTGTTACAGCAGCAGGATAAAGAATAAAAACACTACAGTTTACAGTAAATAAACAAAGTTAAAGTACAAGGAACATAGTGAGGGCCTTATGCTGTAAGAGCATGGAAATGTAAATATATAACAGTGATTTTAAATTAAAGAAGAGTAAAAAAAGTAAGGCTGGGATTGTGCAGCAGAGTATTAGGGTAGGGTGTTTGAGCTTAAAACTACTGATAACCTAGCAGCAGCTATTTGCAGCCAACCTGACTTGTGTCTGATGGTTTTTTGTTTTTTTTTGTTTTTTTTACCAAAGCACACCAAAAGAAAATATAGAGCATCTATTATCATTTTTTAAATGTGACAAATTATCACACAACAACGATCATGTTTCATTCTGAGCTGAGCGTTAACAAGAGTTCAGTTGTATATAAACCATAGTAGTACTTCAGCATGAACATTTTGATTGAGATGGTAAAAAAATCGTAGGCCTTGTAGCTTTAGAATCAGAATCAGAAAGGGTTTTATTGCCAAATGTTGAGCAGGGTTTAAGGGTTTTAGCTGTATTTTGTGAGTCAAAAGTAAAAGCATTAGAGACCTTGGTGTTTCCATAGAACACAAACCAACATTGAAACTCTTGTACTACCATGAAAGTGGTCACTTTAAAGCACCTGAACCTGAATACTGTATTCTCTTTGAGGCCCACTCCAAGAGCAAAAGAGACATTAACAACGACCCTCACTAATGCTAATCTTCAATAGGATTGTTTGTCCATTCATATCCTTACTGATCATGTTTTTCATCTACCTTCTTGTCTCCAGTGTTTTTCAGACAAACAAAAGATACACAATAAATTAGTTTTATTATGCCAATTCCAATTAAAAACTCACAAAGACAGCTTTAATTAAGCAATAACTCTTAGAATCTGATATGTATTTGATGTGAAGACTCACACAGCGACCTGGGAAGATAGCCGGGCTGTGGATTACTCAGAAAAAGAGACTCTAAGTTAGGTATTGTGGACAGTTTTTATGCGCTCCACCTACTGTACAACTCTGCATAAATCATGTTTTTAGCTTACACAATGTGTGTGTGTTTGCGTGAAACCGTCTGTGTTGACAAATGGTGTCCATGTGGACTGATGTGTAGAACTGCTCGCTGGCTATGGTCTATACTGAGCAGAAACCACAGGTAGTACAGAAAACTGCTAAACATTTGGTGTTTGAAGCCCCAAAAAGCAGAAACATCACCATCATCAAACTTATGAAGAGGATTTCCTTATCATCACTGGAAATAATAATACAAAATTAGATAAACATTTCCCTAGAAAAAACACAAACAGTGTTTGACTTTTAAAATTGCTGTTTTGTTGAGTAGTGCTGTTTGAAATATTGAGCTTTTTTAGATTTTCAATAAAACAATTAGACCCCTGCTTCTATGATTATTTGTAATTATTATTTTGTTTGCTTATGCATTTGTTGATTGCATTGCAAACCCAATGCTACAGAATGTAAGAATCTAAGGCATTTCTTCCAAACCAAATAGCTTTAAGCTGGTGTCAGATTCAGCATTCATAATGTGGCTTCCAACTAAGCTTTTGTCTTTGCTAATTGGAAGAAGAAAATATGATTAGATTTGAGATGAGGAATCAATTTATACTGTATATTTCTTTCACTGAGTGTTGAAAATGTTGAAATATGCCGTGTACACATCATTAATCAGTCTTTTTTATTTCAGCAGTCATTAGTAAGACTTCTTCACCCCAAGCCTTTTTGCATGCCTGGAGGAGGCAGTAACGCTTTGTAGTGCGTTACTGCTCTTTGTGGACCGACAGTATTATATTGTTAATACTGTCCTCATTCTAGACAATACATTTTTGTAAATTCACAGCATGATGCAGTACAGTATATGACCTCCTTATCCTGCACTAAACTGCCTTGTATTTTATGCAGCCTTTAAATAACACAGTTAGCACCCTAATTTCTGTTGTTTGATATTTTAGTGGTAACAAAAACACACACAACTTCAAATCATGGGCAGCACGGTGGCATGGTGGTTGGCCTCACAGCAAGAAGATCCTGAGTTTGACTTCACCATCTTGCCCAGGCTTTTCTGTGTAGAGTTTGCATGTTCCCCCATGTTTGCGTGGGTTCTTTCTAGGTACTCAGGCTTCCTCCCACAGTCCAAACACATGCACTTAGTGGGGTTATGTGATTCTAAATTACCCATAGGTGTGACTATGAATGGTGTCTTTCTCTCTGTGTTAGCCCTGCGACAGATTGGTACCAACTACCTGTGGTGGTTGAAGTAGGCTCCCGATCACCCACGACTCCTTAAGGATAAGTGCAAGAGAATGGATGGATTGATGGATGGATGGTGCAAATCCAATATCTGACTTAAAAATTCTAAAGGAAAAAAAGTGAGCTTACATGTAAGTTTAAAATTTTCAGTTTTGGGATTGTCACTGAGCAGTCTTACCTCTCCAGATAAATTTCCTTCTTCCTCTTCGCATCTATCTTTCATTCTTTTGTCTTTCTGGGAAAAACAGCACCTGTAGCTCTACCTAGCAGATACACTGTGTAACAAACTGCACAAAAACAGTTGATGTGTTTGCTGATGTTTGTTGAGAAAGGCTGCATTGTAAATGACAGGTCGCTTAAAAGCATTATGCCATTTATGCTCCCTTAGTGTTGTCTCTATTTAGGTCCAAAGACCTTGATGTGTAGAGGTCAGGCAATGAGTGTGAATTAATAACTTTCCCCAAATGTGTCCCCAGATCTGTTTACTCTTGCATGGAGCTTACATGTCTTTCCATATCTTAGCTCAATGTATCGCCACTGAGCCAAATTATGCACTGGCAAAAGACAGTTTATCAAATAAAATGTTTCTCTAGAGTGATATCACATATTGCTGGCATATTATACATACATTACACAGATTTGTACCTTAACTGAACTGAAAACAATGCTAATTGTAAAATATGTGGTCTCATAAAATGTCATCAAAGAGATTTATGTCCACTAACTATGTAAATGTCCCAACTAACATTTTTTTCCAGGAAGAAAGTTTTACTTTTTAACCCCTGCTTTTCTGCATTGTTTGTTCATCAGTGTTTATAATAAGTCTCTTAGTTGATATGGACTATTAGTAACAGCATTTAGCCCGTCACCTGCTTTTCTAGCTCTTAGCCATCACAATTTTTTACTGCTCTGGATGCGTGCTACAGTAATTAGACAAGTGGACAAGTTTAATAAAACAAGTTACCCTCCAAAACATAAAAATATAAGCTCTGATTATTAGACACAAAGAGGAAGTGTGACTTACACATATTTTCTTTAACATAACGGTGGAGAAACGTAATGTTCATAATATAAATATTAACTCACTGTCAGTCTTGACATCGATGCAAAACTATGGTCTTTCAGACAGTTATTTATTATTATGTAAGTTTGATAAAGTCAGTCTCACCTACAAGCAAAGTTTTTTGGCTTACGTACTTTAAAAAACAATATTGGTGAAAATATAAACCTGCTAAATCAGGTCAGTGCATCTCTTATCATCAATGATGCCAGACAAAGTTTCACTTTTGCTGTTGCAGTTTTATTCATCAGGCAGTTGCAACGTGAAGCTTTTTTATTTTTTTACACATTTTTATAAAACCTTTATGAGGTGTCTAAATATCAAGTGATGATATAATGCCTAAATGATCATTTAAGCATTATAGTCATGACAGAGCAAAGACTGCTGAATTGTCATGGGATCTTCTGGTTTATATGTGTTGATTGCATTGCGAAGCAGGAACCAGATCCTCCGTTGAACTGCGCTCTATGACATCTTATCATCAAGGCGAGCAACATCTCCACGTGGTAATAGGCTGCCAATACCTTGCATCCAGGCAGGCCCATGTCTGGCAGAAAACACCAAGATTTGAGAATTAAAAAAAAAAAAAACAACCAAAAATCCCTTTTTCTTTATTTATAATCACTAACAGTAACTTTTAGAGAAGTTTTAGAGAAATTCCTTACATAACCACTCCCTTAGCCAGCCTCTTCAGTCTGTCTGGGTATTTGCTTTCTACAAAAAGGTTGAAAGTTAAAAAGCTGTTACCACATGAGAATAAATACAGATATACTGAAAAGAATGTTTTTATGATGCTGATCAATTAATCAGCAGCAGCAACTGTATTTTCAGTTTTAACTATATAGTTTCTTATTGGATATTTTAATAGAACATTATATAAAGACAGCACATTCATTCAGACATTCCAGTGTCCACATATATGGCACCATTTTATGTGTGTGTGTGATTGTGAGTGTGTGCGCACCTCCTCCACCTGATTCATTAATTTTCTGTCTCTCTATATATATCTATATTTGTTTTGGCAAATATTTGAAATTAATACATTCAAAACAATCTTGTTATTAGTGTCTATAATTGTATTAGAATGAGTTAGAAAATAAATTAGTTTAAAAAATTATGATTTTTCCCTTCAACAATTATAGAAAAACAAGAAAAGTGATAAAAAAAAAACTGAAATACATTTACTTTTTTAGTGAATTTAGTGAATTGTTTTTTTTTCTTGTTTTTTTTACAGTGGTTTTGCCAAAGACCAAACTTATTCACTATTTAGGCTGACCCAATACAGATGGGATAAGCACTTTTTTCAATCAGAGCTATCTAGAGGAAATGGCAGTGGTACAATCTTCTAACTGGTGAACATGTTCTACTCTTTTAGTTTCACCACAAGTTCAAGAAAATCCACTGTAAAAAAGAGTGAATGTGTGATATTTCCAAAGGTAAATTATTGATAGCCTTAATATTGAACTTAACTGTGAATGTACGTTTTGCTGTCATTATGCAGCTTTACCTCTAAACCTCTGTAAACCGTTTCGAAAACTCGAACGAAATCGAGGCTCCACGGGTTCAGCCATGAACAGGACCAGTGTCAACACAAGAAAGATCACAACACCCTTCATCCTGAAACACAAAAACGTATTGCAAATATTATCATATTATCAAGGATCAAAGTCATTCTGTAAATGATTTCTTAATATGCATAAATACATATTACACATAATATATATATGTATATATATGTATATGTGTATATATATGTATATGTATATATATATGTATATGTATATGTATATATATGTGTGTGTGTGTGTGTAATACCAGCTTTCATTGCAAAAGTTTCTCTTTATAAATTAAGTTGTTCTATTACTTACCTTAGATTAAGTGTTAGAGATGGTAAATTGTTGTGAGAAAAACTGAGCAGACTGAGATCAGTCTGAGTGTATCTGGGCCTTTTTAATGGAAGCAGTGGCAGGAATGGGCGGGGGGGGGATAGCTATTATCAGCTCTAGTTTGTTATGTTGTAATGTTTCGTACTCTGCAATGTATTTTGCAACAACAGATAACATTTTGATCTAATGAGAACTTCTTCTGTCACTTCTCTATGGTCGAGGTTTATAGAATAATTCTTCTGTATGGAAGTGGTTTGGCTAAATATGTGAAATGGCAAAAAAATAGAGGAAAAAAGTGAACTTAGAAAACCATTCTTGTGTAAACCTGGTGATACTGGTTTTAACTGTTAAGTAGTTTGAATGTTATGAGAACATAACAAAGAAGGGTTTGTATATTTTAAGTATTCTTCCTGCGCCTACTGGCAGTTGAACTTTTATTTTAAAAAAGTGTGTTTATACTACAGAAAGGAAATCATTGTGGACATACTCTCACATTCAATTCAAAAAAGATAGACTTTCATATTCTCTGTATTCATTACATGTAAACTGGAATATATCAAGCTTTTTGTTTTAATATTAATGATTATGGCTTATTGTTAATGGAAAGTCAAAGTTCAGTATTTCAGGTTATTAAAAAATTTAAGTCTGAGTCTGAGTAAAACTGCTATTTAGACAAATTAATTGCCATCTATCTCTCAGCCTGGTTCAACACATGCATCATCATAATCATAGGGACTGCTGACTTGACAGATGAGAATCACTGATGTCCTCCACAAGGAGGGTACCAGAAAACCAAAGAAGGTCATTGCTAAAAAGCTTGGCTTTTCACAGAGTGCTATATCAAATCATATTTATGGAAAGTGGACTGGAAGGAAAACGTGTTGTATGAAAAGGCAGAGAAACAATGGGGATCGCTACAGTCCTGACATAATTGTCAAGAAAAGTTGATTCAAGAACTTGTGAGAGCTTTACAAGAAGTGGATCAAGGCTGGTGTCAATGCATCAAGCATCATCACCCACAGAGATCTTCAGGAAAGAAACTACTGTTCCAACTGTCAAATGGCTACGGTGGCCCTAAGGGGTCAAATTTACTGCAACTTTAGAAAATACCAACATATAGAAAAAAAAATGTAGCAAAATGTTACGTTCCCCTAAAAGGGGTCCAGGCAATGAGGGGGAAGTAACAAAATGTGTCCGGGTCAGAAAAAGGAGACAGAGGCAAAATGGTTTAATGAAAGAGTTTTATTAAAGTTCCTATTAATAACTCAACTAAAAGAGACGGACAAGCCGGTATCACCATTTAAAGAAACAAAACAAAACTCAAGCGTTGGTCAGTGAACTGAAAAGTAAGCCAGAAAAAAGGTTAGTAACCAAACACTCCTCTCCACCAAGCAGGAGCAAACAATCACAAAAAAACCAATCTCACTAGCTACTAGCTGCAACCTCCAAACACTCACACAGCTCACTAGCTGCAACCACTCACATGGCACTCTGGCACCAGAGCTCACCTTTCTCTGCCCTTAAATACATTTAATTGCTGATGTGAGTCAGCTGTACGATAGAAAAAGGTGGCACCTAAGGCAGGAGAGATGGTAGGATACGCCCACACAGGCAACTTCAGGAGGAGGCCCTGCTAGGGCCGTAACACAAAAGCTCATACAAAACGTTTTTTTTTTGGTAAGACAATGTCTTCCTATTATCCATTTACTGTTTGCTTGTCTGTAAATGGCTAATAGCTAACGTGTATCTACAGTATTATAGGAATCATGTGATGAATGTATCATTGTGAATCAAATGAATCATGTGAAAGTACACATTGCTTTATATCTTTTTTCCTTCTCAACACTGATGAATAATTTGCTTCTTTTTACATGTCTCAATGCAATTCTTTGCATGTTTTAGTTTCTGTCATTTCTGCATCTGTTGTTGCCTGCATCCACAGAAACACTTTGTGATAATTTTTTTATTCAACTTCTGTTGTGTTCTTTGTGTTTTTCTACCATTTTTGTATTTGCTGTGTTTTTTTTTTTTGTTTTTTTTTTTGCGCCTGTCCCGTTTGGCTCTTTTGCCATCAGAATTGTTGTCTAAAGGCAAAGAAAGATGCCCAACGGATTTACTTTACCAAATTGACCATCCCAGCCTTGCCGTAATGGTCCATTTGATTCACATTTTATTGTTTATTTTATTTTCACTTACTGAATACGGGACAGACTTGACTGGGGGAAAGAAGGGGAGAAAGAAAGAGGGAAAGAGAAACAGCTGAGAAGAGGGACGGGGGAGAAGGGCAAAAGACAAAAACCAAAAGAATGAGCAGAAAAAAAATGCATATATCAATCACCTGGATCACCTGCTGAGAAAGAAAAAAGAAAACAAGCAGAAGAGAACAAGAGTAATAGAATAAACAACATCCCAATGATATATGGGAATATGACAGTAAATACTAAATATTAAACATTATTGTGCAGCACATAAGATCAACAGAACACAGTGTGCTTTGAGGTAGGAGCCAAAAAGGGTGTAGTTTGTGGGTGTGATCACCCGTGTGTACACCTGTGAGCATGGACGCACTTGTTTTTTTTTTTGTTTTTTTTTAAAGGTTCCTTCATGTAATGATCTGCTAGAGGGTGTGGGGGGGCCACAGCCCCGTCCTCCAGGGCATGAAGCAGGTATGGAGGAGATCAAAACTCCAGACATCCAGAGGCCCCCAGAACACAAGAGACCAAGGAAGACCAACAGAGGGGCAGCCGCGCCACTGTCCCAGAAAGAGCTGAGGAGAGTCCCAGATGAGGGCTCACTCAGCCGCGGAGCAGAAGCCAGGGGGAGTTGCAGTGACGCGCCCGTGAGCTCCGCCGGCAGCCAGCCGTGCCTGAGTGACCAAGCCCCAGGCCGAGAGGCCGGGGGCACCCCACCTCCGAAGTGGCCCGAGCGAGCCCCAGGTTCCAGGCCCCGATAAGCGGCCGCCAAGGAGTGAGCCGGTGTGTACCTGGACGCCCATCCCCGGACACAAAGAACCACCAACGCACCGATGTCTGAGGGAGTCCGCCACTGGCAGGGGAAGTGGTGGTAGGGGGAGATAGGCCTCCAAACCTTGGAGGGCCTAAGATGTCCCCAGAGAGGTGGCGCCTGACACCCAACCTGACATATAGACACAGAAATACAGGCACACACATATACAAACATCCATTCCCACCCTCATGCTCTCATATGCACTTACTCCACACTCAACCAACGTGGAAACAGACATAAAGAGACGCTGTACACACGATCACACTCCCCAAGCATACTCTACAAACCGGGTCTAGGTACCCTTGCCCCTTGAGGGGGGAACTGCACCCAGACCCAGGTGGTGTTACCCTTTTCCCTGCGATGGGGGGAGGCAGACCGCCCCGACTCCGCAGCAGCAGGGAGGCCCCACACTCCAGACCGCAGTCGGACGGCCAACTCCTCCTCCTAGCCCCCCCGCTCCAGCAGGTCGCAGAGAATGGGGATGAGAGAAGACTCCAAACCTCCCTCCACCCGCTCATTGTAGTGTTGATGCATGTGTGTTCTAAGGTGCATTTAAAACCCAGGAGGGCATGGAGCTACCTGCCAGAGAGCAGCAGGTAAGCGCATGGTCCCTCCTGCTGGCCCTCAATGTCTACGTGTATTTAACATTGAGAGGTGGGCAACGACGCCAGGGGTGGGGTGTACACCCTGATGGTACTTTGGATTCCGTGTATCGTGCCCACCCCCAAGATCCTATATGTACAGTGGGGCAAAAAAGTATTTAGTCAGCCACCGATTGTGCAAGTTCCCCCACTTAAAATGATGACAGAGGTCAGTAATTTGCACCAGAGGTACACTTCAACTGTGAGAGACAGAATGTGAAAAAAAAAATCCATGAATTCACATGGTAGGATTTGTAAAGAATTTATTCGTAAATCAGGGTGGAAAATAAGTATTTGGTCACCTCAAACAAGGAAAATCTCTGGCTCTCACAGACCTGTAACGTCTTCTGTAAGACGCTTTTCTGTCCCCCACTCGTTACCTGTATGAATGACACCTGTTTGAACTCATCATCTGTATAAAAGACACCTGTCCACAGCCTCAAACAGTCAGACTCCAAACTCCGCCATGGCCAAGACCAAATAGCTTTTGAAGGACACCAGGAAAAGTATTGTAGACCTGCACCAGACTGGGAAGAGTGAATCTACAATAGGCAAGCAGCTTGGTGTGAAAAAAATCAACTGTGGGAGCAATCATCAGAAAATGGAAGACATACAAGACCACTGATAATCTCCCTCGATCTGGGGCTCCATGCAAGATCTCATCCCGTGGGGTCAAAATGATCATGAGAACAGTGAGCAAAGATCCCAGAACCACACGGGGGGACCTGGTGAATGACCTGCAGAGAGCTGGGACCAAAGTAACAAAGGTCACCATCAGTAACACACTACAACGGCAGGGAATCAAATCCCGCAGTGCCAGACGTGTTCCGCTGCTGAAGCCAGTGCATGTCCAGGCCCGTCTGAAGTTTGCCAGAGAGCACATGGATGATACAGCAGAGGATTGGGAGAATGTCATGTGGTCAGATGAAACCAAAGTAGAACTTTTTGGTATAAACTCAACTCGTCGTGTTTGGAGGAAGAAGAATACTGAGTTGCATCCCAAGAACACCATACCTACTGTGAAGCATGGGGGTTGAAACATCATGCTATGGGGCTGTTTTTCTGCCAAGGGGACAGGATGACTGATCCGTGTTAAGGACAGAATGAATGGGGCCATGTATCGTGAGATTTTGAGCCAAAACCTCCTTCCATCAGTGAGAACTTTGAAGATGAAATGAGGCTGGGTCTTCCAACATGACAATGATCCAAAACACACCGCCCGGGCAACAAAGGAGTGGCTCCGTAAGAAGCATTTGAAAGTCCTGGAGTGGCCTAGCCAGTCTCCAGACCTCAACCCCATAGAAAATCTGTGGCGGGAGTTGAAAGTCCGTGTTGCTCGGCGACAGCCCCAAAACATCACTGCTCTCGAGAAGATCTGCATGGAGGAATGGGCCAAAATACCAGCTACTGTGTGTGCAAACCTGGTAAAGACCTATAGTAAACGTTTGACCTCTGTTATTGCCAACAAAGGTTATGTTACAAAGTATTGAGTTGTATTTTTGTTATTGACCAAAAACTTATTTTCCACCCTGATTTAGGAATAAATTCTTTACAAATCCTACCATGTGGATTCATGGATTTTTTTTTCACATTCACTTCTTCACATATCATGCATATGCACACATAAACACACACAGCTATTTCAGTTTAAGCATGTATAAAAATTATTATTGTTAGTATTTATATATACAGTACTTAAAACAGATAACGGTCACAAAGTCAAAATAAAAATCTAAAACAATCTAAAAATGTAAACTGAAAACATAAACTAAAAAATAAATTCAAAGGATTAACTGGCACTGCACCACATACATAGTTGATTCTTGAAAGGATAGTTTGACCACCAGGTTAAGCTCCTAAGACCTGATCTCTTTCATGGCATGCATTTTTAATTTCTCTTTGCTATTTGGGCTGATTGGGGCCTGATGAATGTAAAAACAAAGAATTATATTTTTACCTGATTTTGCTCTACAAGGGCCTGATATCCATATATGGGATAAATTTCGATAGAACAGTTACAATATAATGTCCTCGTAAGTGGATATCAGGCCCTTCTAGGGCAAAATTTACTACTGTGGTCTAGACAACCCAAAATGTCCACATATGTGGACGCTGGGTCCTAGGAGGTTAAAGCTGTTCTACTCCTTATTTTACTCAACAGTGATGTGTTGTGCCATTGAATAAATAAAAATGTTAAAGGAGTGTAATAATCAAAAATATGGGTTGTTAGCTGAAGGAAATATCTTGTGTTAGAGGGCTCAAACAAAAAGAGGCTTGAAATACTGAATAAAATTAAATTATTAAAAAAGGAACAATTTCACATAACTTCTTACCTGAAATTCAGTTCACCTGACACTCGGACCAGCGGCCACCTCGGGTCTCTGCTCCTCCTGCCTCCCCTTTCCTTCACCCACCTGCTGGCCTCTACCACTTGCTAATGTTACTGAATCTGTGGAAGCTCCGCGATAGCCACCACAAGAAGTAACGAATAACGACCCTATTTAAATCCCAGTAACGATTAACGCGTTCCTGATTTTGGCATAATAACTAGTCACCGTGCTTGTTACCACAATAATAACGTAGTTACTGTAACGCGTTACTTAATGACACGTTAGTCCCTACACTGCTGATGGGACAGAATGTACCACAGTTAGATCAAGTCCTTTCCTTGTTTCCTTCTTTACCAAAAGAAAAGACATTTAATTGGTATTTTTGTGGATCTCCCTTTTCTGTGGTGGATGTAAGGCCTGATCTGGCCCATAATAATTAAAATACAATGCTCAAAGGCTCTTGTTTTATGAAATAAAAATCCCTGTCACCCCTTTGTTTTAGCAGTAGTATTAGTAAGTATTTCATGCCTTATTTTACATTCAGGGTGTTGCCAACATATCATTTGGATTTTGCATTCCAATTGAATAAGATAAAAAAAAAGTTTTTGAAATAGAGAAGGCAGTCTTTTTTTGTTTGTTTGTGTGATTGTTTTATGTAACTTTTGTGAATTTTGGATTTACTGACAGGTGTATATAATGCCTATTGGCACTGAATAATTCCTAGAGACTTCAGCAATAAACAGATATGCATTGAAAGACTGTTTACTAAAATTATCATACGTTGTTTTTCCTACCAAAGTTAATTTAATCATTAGGCAAAAATTATTAATTATTTTGAATAACAACCACAAACAAAGTTTTGCTTTTTGCATTGCAGGTTTTATTCATGTGGACAGTTTGCAAATCAAGCCATTTTACATTTTTGAAAATTTGAGCTGTAGCAAAAATCACTACATTTCAATGTGTCATGCAAAAATCAGACTACTTTTATATTGCTATGCTGCATTTTTCAAACAGAAACCCTTATCCCGTAATTCTTTGTGTCTTCAGAACCAATTCGTCCCTGATGTCGGTTGGGCTTGATTAGTATCTGCTTGTTGGTTTCTGTATGTTGTGAAATTGAGATGAGAAAATGAAAATCATTGCAGAAGGAATCATTCAGTTGATCAGCAGTGATCCATCAGAAGAATGCTTATTCACAAAGAATATATTTTTCTAATAATTTTAGGCTAAAATTCAGAAAGTCGTAGATTTTAGCTGCTTTGTGTTATCTGAAATATTAAATTAGTTGGACATAGCCCAATTTACTTCAGTATGAAATGCCCTGATAATAGACCTAATGAAGGTGGACCATTTTGTTTTGTTTTTCAGCTTTGAAAATGTTGTTTACAGACTTTAGGTTTTAAATAGATGAAATCAACAAAATGAACAGCCTGATCACAATTAGTTACCTGTTGTTCATTTTCTCGGAGTTTCTGTGTGCTGATATGACGGAGACAAAAAAGATACAAAGCAACAGTAATTAGTATGTTCATATTTGGGTGTAATTTTTTTTCTTCAATTTATAATTATGGAATAAATGTTAGTTTTTGAGTGTAGCTGCTATAGAAAAGTGACAGCATCAACATTTGTGGAACCTGCATTGATGCCCCACATGTCTCAGTTTTACTATATAACCCCACTGATTACTGAATAGTCTATGACCAATGGCAAAATAAACAATGCATATTATATTCAATATTCCAACACCACAACTTTTTCTGGCTTTTCCCCCCCAAGAGTTTAGTTTTTTGGAGTTATCACTGAATCATGATCAGTTGCGATTTACCTTTCCATGCTTCTTTGCCACCTTTGTATGCTTCTTTTAAACCTCCCCAGATAGATTGAAGGCGCTTAAAAAAGCACTCTCCTGGTTCGGCCATGAGGACAACCAGGGACAACACAAGAAAGAGCATAACAAACTTCATCCTGCAAAATAAAAATATATCAAGACCTATAACGTTATAAATGTGAGCCCCTACCCTACTCTTTCACTGATAACTTGTTCCTCAATGTGTTTTACATTTCAGAATAAATCTTACTTGTGTCACAATACATGTTGAGTTTACATAACCGACAGATTTTGCATTAAGTAAACATGAAATGTCGTTTACCTGAACAGATGGAGTCCAAGTCAATATCTGCAGAGATCTAAACTTTTTAGTGGGGGGTTTGGTTTTAGTGGTTACACTCAGTTTCTCAATAATAGGTGGAAACCCAGTACTATTGCACTACATATATCATTTTGGGTAGGAGGTGCTCTAAAGTGTTTTCAACTTGTGAGAGAGTTTTTTGAGTCATGAGTCAACTTCCATTAACCAATGAAATGAAAACAGAGCTGTGTTCTTAAAATATACACATTTCGAGCTAAACACCAAAAAAAAAAAAGTATTATAATAATGTGCATCTTCAAAACAAAAAGTTGCCTGATGAAAAGTAATTGAAACAACAGTTTAATTTTCTAGCTTGAATCACTAGGGTTTATTATAAATGTTTTCTAACCTTAACACAGAAATAACCAAGTACATAGGAGATTCAGATTTTTAAAATTCTCTTACTGAGTTTCACTTAGAGTTATTACAGTAGCCAGGTATCTTAGCTGTGGTCAAACACTGAAAACAGGGGCAAACACCTAGTTTAAATCTGTGAAATTACATTACAAAACTGACATAATTTTGCCTGAATAAGCATCCATTCAAAATTTTGTAGGTATTTAGATACCTAGTCTTATTTTTTCTTCGTTTCACTAAAATAATCAAGGTGGAACAACCTGAAATTGTAATTTGTTCTTATTTGTGCTTTTTCAATGACAACATGTTGAAGTAGGAAAAGCAGAAAAGTAGATGACAATGTGCATCCGGGCCAGCTTTCACATTGTCATGGCCTATAACTAAGTGGCAAGTCAAGGCATTAGGCATACTGCAGTCATTGCCATGTTTTTGGTTGATCACAAATTTCAGGTCTAAACCTTTTTTATTATGTGTCTTGATAGTGTGCAAGAAATATATCATTTACCATAATAATTAAACTTGCTAAGACAATAGCACCATTATTGAGTAATTTTACATGCAAGCTTTTTGTCGTCCTTTGCTACTTGCAGTTTTACCAAACACATCTTGAGCAATTTAAAAGTCTCCTAAAACACATTTCTCAGTTTAAGCAATCCTCATGACCAATATAAACACAATGGCTAATCGGATGTCTAGGAAGAGTTTGTAGTTTTTAAAAAGAAAAAGAGATACATTTTCATTATTATAGGAAGATTGAACACATTTGACATTTTAATGCCAACATGCAGATGGAACCTTGTTTCAAAAATTTGCTGTTCTGAAAAGCATTGTTTTTTTTCTTCGCATGATATGATATGTTATTTTAGGAATAACTAATAGAAAAATATTCTTCTGTAAAACCACCAGTTGCTAACATTTAGCCATCTTATTTAAATTATTTGACTAGAAACATCCATGTCACCAGCTTGACTTCAAAGGCCTTGAGTCCTAAATACACTTTGTGCTCTGAAACTCTTAAAAACATAGAGGAAATGAGCAGCTGCTCATCTTATCAGATGTCAAGTCACAGTGCTTGTGCAAGATCATTTGTCAACAACACACATTGATGCTGACGAACAATTTGAAGCAAATTCACATGATGAGTTAGAAACAAAAAAGGGTAGTAACAAAAAGGCCTCGATCACACTGATTGTGCAATAAGTGCAATGTACAGAAGTGTGCCAGAAAATGGTGCAGGCACTTCTAATGAAATCCAAGAGTTACTTTGAGGACACTTAAACAAATTTAGTCTTGTCAACTAAAACCTTAAAATAAGCTTAAGTAAGCAGCAAGACTAAATAATGAGCTTTTTACCAAAACAAATTAAAGTTTATAACTATATAAATATAATCTGTAAGTTTCTACAAGAAGTTCCATCTTGCCTTAACTCCATCAGCGCCATTATATTGCTATGTAGTAACATCCAAAAAGTACCTTTTCCATGTAGTTGTTTTATCACCTGCAGCAATCTTCCTCCACTTTAGGGCTGCAGCTGTCGATTATTTTATTAATCAATTATTCCATTGGTTAATCAAGTAAACAGATAATAATTATTTTTTCTCTTATTAAAAAGCAGTAATAAAAATTCAAATGACAAAAAAACAGGTCTTTCACTTTCACAACAAGCAGGTTAGTTGTTTCTATTTTAGAAATTGCTTTAATAGCTTTACTACTTAAAAGATCTACGTATAAAAAAACAAACTAAACTCTTTCATTACACTTACATGACATAATAAAGCTTTTTTTAAAGAAAATATTTCCTTAAATGCAAATATAAATAATTTAATGTACAGTAATGTCAAATAAAGTAATGTACACCTGCAATCTAAACTAAGGCATAAATTATGTGACAGTATTATATCTCTTCGCGGAGGTACATTTAGTGTGTGTATATTTTTTTGTGCATGTGTGTCTGCATGTTTAAGTGCGATATCGAATGACTGAGTTTTTCTTTGTAAGTCTTTAAAAGGAGCATGTGTTAGGGGCAGTAAAGAAAAGCAAGCGTATCAGCATTCTGATGTTTGCCCTGAGCTTTGATACAAAGTTGAGCTCCTGAAAGGAAGATGTATTGACATTGTAGATGTTAATAATTAAAGTTAATAATAATTCAGTGTCAAACCGAACACCCCCGGGTCTATGGCTTAAAGTTTTACTGGTCCATGTCCATTTTTATTGGCCTTCAGAAAATGTTGTTTTTTCAACATTTTTAATAATAATACAGTCTAATTAATATAATACTTGATTTTATTTCTGTCTTAATCTGAAAAATGTTTGAAATAAATAAGGTCTAGTACACCCAATACCCCCCTTTAGCTTTACTTCTGCTTCCTGCAAGTACGAGTGCGATACAAAGTGGGATGGCTAGGAAAGCATCAGCCTTCAGGAAGCTGCCTAATTTAAACATCGTATCAAACTTAGTTAACCATTGACTAAGTTGACTTTTGTAACTTTACTGTGGATTTACTCTATTTAAAACAAAGTACAGTGCTACTACTAACAAGCTCCAAAGTTCACTTTTCTTCATGTCAGAGTTTGTGGACCTATCTGCTTAGGTTGCTGGCAGGCTATCTCAGCTGCTTTAATGCGTTAGGCAGAATACAGCTTTGAGAGGTCAGCAGTCTGTCACAGGATTAACACAGACATACTGTACAGGCAACCATTCACACTCATGATCACCCATATGGGCAATTTATAATCGCAAATTAACCTAACCCCACTAACTGCATGTCTTTGGACTGTGGGAGGAAGCCAGAGTACTTGCGCACCTACACATGTGAAGAAAGTTAGGAATGCCATGGCTAACATATTTTACTTAAAAAATCACTGTTGGTGAAAATACAATACACTCTCTTGTTATGACTTAATAACAACAGACAAAGTTTGTCTTTTTATTCTATTGCAGTTTTATTTATTGAGCAGTTTGCAGCAGCGAGGTTTTTTTTTTTTTATATATATTTTTGGTTTCCAGTTATTAACTTCCTAGGACCTGGCATCCATATATGTGGACATCACATTTTGGGTTATCCAGACCAAAATACTACATTTTGCTTTACAAGTGCCTGATATCCACTCACAAGGACATTATACTGCCACTGTTCTATTTTAAACAAATATCCTCATATGTGGATCTCATTTTTCTCAGGAACAAAAATTAGGTTAAAAAAAAAATCTGGTAATTCTTTGTTTTTACATTCATCAGGTGCCAATCAGCCCAAATATCAAAGAGAAATTAAAAATGCATGCCATGGAAGAGTTTGGGTCTTAGGAGGTTAAGGCATAATAGTCAACATCAACAACAACAAAGACTCCTTGTCTGTTGATTGCATTGCAAAGCATAAGGGGGCCCTGGATCCCCACCAAACTGCTCCTTAAAATGTCATAGTTCTATGACATCACAGCATCTTCAAATTCGTCGAAGTTCACAGCCTTAGGTCCAGGCCTAGGTGTAGAAGATTGAAGTCGGAATACTTGAAAAAGTCACCATATCTATTAAATGATACTTTTTTCTTTAAAATTTCAGTCATTGTTAATAACTTTTAACTATTAAAGAAGAGTACTTACTTAACCACGCTCTGAATCAGTTCCTTAAGGACTTTTTCGACGACTTCTCCTAAAACGACATGTTAAAAAGAGTTATCAGGACATGACGATATATGCATATACATTGAGAATATTGTTCTTCAGCTTTTGATACTGATCTGGGAAATGAGGCTGTTGAATAAACACTTAAAAAGTTCTTATTTCTACCTACAATTACATTACAACATGTTAATGTAAGATCAGCACAGTGAACATTTTTATTTCCATCTGTAAGAATTTATATTCGAAGGTATTGCTCTGTTCTGTTCACAGCTTCCCACCTTGCTCCCACTCTTACAACACTCTTAGGTATGAATAGCATGGGTGGAGGTGGGCTGGAAATGAATGGATGTGCAAGTAATGGAGACTGGCTACAACAGCTTTATAGATTCGTCAATCCAGTGACGTGAAATCAGACAGGTGGTCGAAATCCCCCCCCAAAAAATAAAAATGAACAGATAGATACAAAAAACTGTGTCATCTGAGAAATCAGTTGGCATTAACTTAACATTGTAGCTGAGCTTCACTTGACTGAACTAAAGTCATGTTGCATTTTCTCTTTCTGTGTCCTGTAACATCTTGTTGGGACAACTAAAATCAGTTATCTAATTAGGATTTTAAGTTTAATTGAATATAAAAAACAAAAAAACAAAAAAACAAAAAAACAAACATTTTATTTAGCACTGATCCCTCTTGTTTTACCTCAGTTCAGTTCAATATAATTCTTTTTGCCAAAGACCAAACTCACTCACATCTCACATTATTTAGAGAACGGGAAAAGGGTAGGAAGTAGTGGCACGGTTTTTTTTCATAGATGAAAAAACACATCGCTCTACCCTTGGCCTAACTCTCGACGGGACCACCCTATATCTCCCGATCACTCGATCTTTTTTCTATTCTTTTTTCATTAGTTATATATAAAGTTTCAGAGAACACTACAAAAGGATAATAAAGTTCAGTAAAAGTTTGATGTTTTGAACGTTTGATCTTTCACGGCCTCAGTTTTGCTATAATGATACAGCTCTAACTTACCAGAAACCTGCTTTCCTTGAGGTTGAAGTTCTGTAGGATCAGCCATGAAGAGGACCAGTGTAAATACAAGAAAGATTATGGCAGACTTCATTCTGAAACACAAAAAAGATATCACAGTAGTATTTCTAGATTCAAATAAATTAATTCACTCATTCAGTCATATTCATTGTTACGACTTTGTATTTATAAATAAAAATAGTGTGCTACTAGCCTACCTACTCACCTTTCAACAGATTAATGAACTTAACATCTGTGTTCAACTAACTGTTTGCACTAAAACACTTGCCATGTGATCAAGTGCTCTGTATAGAGTAAAGGCATAGACACATTTTCAGTACAATGCTCAATTACGATCTGAATTTTGCCCTAAAAGGTTATAGAGAGTCAATATAATACATGTTAATGAACACAAGCTTAAAT
Organism: Mchenga conophoros; assembly: GCF_057382185.1. Lineage (NCBI taxonomy): Eukaryota > Metazoa > Chordata > Actinopteri > Cichliformes > Cichlidae > Mchenga > Mchenga conophoros. The sequence goes on from NC_140540.1 coordinate 19,343,979, forward strand.
TGTAACATTTAACACTGCAGGAAGTTAATAACAAGTGTCTGTTTATCAAAAAAACGAACCATTAAAATAAGAACTGAAAGTTTCTGTATTCATGATGTGTATATCGAAGTAAATATATAAAATATAAATATATAAAATATAAAATATTATATAAAAATATTAATATTATATAGAAGGAACTAAAGCAAATCCTGTTTTTGACAGGTAAGGAAAAAAACAATTAAGACAGTTATCTCAGTTAGGTCACTGACGTGTCATTAATGTTTGGCATTAAATGTCTTAAAAGATATGCTTTCGTATTAGTGTAATTTAACATAACTATGAACTAACATAAAAACATGCTGACATACGTTGTGGAAAAACAAACAAACAAATGCTATTTAATTCAACTTTAAACATTCAATTTTTTTCATTTGTTTTTTGTGAAATATTCATTTCTCTTACCCAATGTTGACCACTAAGAATTTGCTTTAATTTTAGAAAAAATGTGCTTATGATGCTTTGTCACGTCTGTGGATGCCCTTTTATCAATAAGGATCTTGTTCTGTCCTCACTAAGCGTTGTCCTCGTGAACGTAGACTCAGCTATACAGACAGCTAAACACTCTCCTAATCAAAATCCAGGGAACAGGCCAATGTGTTGAGTTGGATGATTTAATAAGGAAAAAGTGTGAAACTGTTGACAAAACCAGAAATAAACCAATAAAAAAGTTGCCTCAATATACAGTATAACAAACACATATTCAAAAATATGAGCACAATATTTATCTGCTTAGTGAGTGCCCGAATAAAACATCAAATGAAATCACACTCATGATCAAAACGTTAAAGAAACCACATGACATATGAGCTAGCTTAACCTTACTAGCTTAGGTTATACATGCATTCAAATTAAATTCTAACTACAAACTATATCACGCCTTCACAACAAATAATAATGCACACAAGTTGTCTCAGTGATAACAAACAATATTACTCACAGATGATGCCGTTTATCAGCTGGATGGCAACAGATTAACGGAGGTGAAACTGCCTCTGGCTAGATCTTACAGAGTAAAAAAAAACACACACAAACAACCACTAGAGGGCAAACTGCTGCAGAACAGAAAATACCTAATGCCAGCATACTCCCCACCTGACATCCCTAGGATGTCAAACTGCACATCACTTGACAGAGTTTCTCTGCAACAGGAGTATAACTTCAGACACTGGCCTTAGGTAAAGTTTTGGAACACTGTCTCTGAAAACTTTCACCTCGACCTTCCTGACCTTTCCATTGTCACTTGGAAAAGTCCTTATGATCAGTCCTGTGGGCCAGTCATGTCTCTTCAGTGAATTGTCTTTCATTAGAACAACGTCTCCGTCCATGAGATTAGGTCTCTCCGTTCTCCATTTCTTTCGACCTTGTAGACTACTGAGGTACTCCCTTTTCCACCTCTCCCAGAATGTGTTGGCCAAGCTTTGAACCTGATGCTACTGACGTCTGAAGATATTACTATCATCAAAGTTACCAGGAGGAACAGGGAGTACAGCAATCTTCTGAGTTAGCAGCATAGCAGGAGTGAGGATGAGAGGTTCGTCTGGATCTGTGGACACTGAAGTAAGTGGTCTGGAATTGACAATTGCAGTTACCTCTGCCATAAATGTTGTCAGGACCTCATGTGTGAGCTGAAAAGACCCAAGCTTGAGGAACATTGCGTCAAGGATCCGACGTGTGACACCGATCATCCTCTCCCAGCTTCCCCCCATGTGTGAAGAGTGGGGAGGGTTAAACAGCCATACACAGCCCTGATCAGACAGGTAGTTGGACACTTCCTTGTTGTTACAGCCTTTGGAACTGATCCCAAGCTCTCGACAGGCTCCAACAAAATTAGTACCACAGTCTGACCTTAGCTGTTTGACAGGCCCTCTAACTGCAAAGAAGCGTCTTAGAGCGTTAATGAAACTGGATGAATCCATTGATTCGATGACCTCGATGTGTATGGCACGCACGCTCATACATGTGAAGATGATTGCCCAACGCTTACTGTTGGCTAGCCCTCCACGTGTCCTCCTTGAGGTGACACACCATGGTCCGAACACATCCAATCCAATAAAGGTGAACGGAGGATCTGTACTCAAGCGATCAGCAGGCAGGTCTGCCATTATCTGCTCCTCCTCTCTCCCACGCAATCTTCGACATGTCACACAGTTGTAGACCAAACTGCTGACAGACCGTCTTCCTCCAACAATCCAGAAACCAGCACTCCTCAAAGCGCCTTCCGTCAAGTGTCGTCCTTGATGGCAGACTTGCTCATGGCAGTGTCTGATAAGCAAGGAGGTAACATGATGTTTACCAGGCATGATAACTGGCTGACCCTCTTCTGCTGTGAGCTGTGACTTTTTCAGTCGTCCTCCGACGCGGAGAAGACCTTCAGAATCAATGAAAGGACAAAGCTTGCTGAGAGAGCACTGTTTAGGGACCTGACCTCCCTTTTGTAAGCAGTGTATTTCTTCTGAATAGACCTGCCTTTGGACAGCAAGAAAAATTCTGATCCTTGCATGATGCAGCTGGTCTGGACTGAAAAGCAGCTTGCAGTTGTGCCAACCGTGGCAAGGACCTTCTTTTGCTGCCCTTGTAAAGGAGTAAGCAATGTGGCAGAGCCTGGCAATAGCTCTGGTGAGTGACCTCCAACTTGAAAATCGCTCAAAGCGTTTACTGCCCAGCTGAAATGACAAATTTGTGGCACAAGTCACTACTTCTGGACGTAGTTCCACATCTGTTGCGGGTTCAACTAGGCTGAAAGCTTCCTGTTTTAAGTGACAATGTTGCTTGTCTACAAGAAAGGCTGGTCCAGACAACCAGGAGGAAGCTGCAAGCTGGTTAGCTGGAATCGCTCTAGTTGCATGGTCAGCTGGGTTGACATCAGAAGGAACATAGTTCCATTGGCTTTTGTTGGTTGAACGTCTGATCCTTTGTACCCTGTTATGAACATAGACGTAGAACCGTCTAGAGTCATTAAATATATACCCAAGTACTACTTTACTGTCTGAGAAAAGCTTGATGTCGTCTACCTGAATGTCTAACTCTGCAGACATAACCTCTGCCAGTTCCACTGCAAGAACGGCTGCACAGAGCTCAAGCCTTGGGATGGTGATGTCAGGCTTAGGTGCCAACTTTGTTTTCCCAAACAGGAATCCAACTTTGCTATGTCCTGCAGCATCTGTGACTCTCAGATAAGCAACAGCAGCAATAGCTTTGGTAGATGCATCACAAAAGATACAGATCTCCTTGCTCTGAGCTGTGGAGAGTGGGACCATTGTGTAGGCCCTTGGGATCTTCAACTCTCTTAGGTCTTGAAGAGATGTGCACCACCTCTGCCACTGTTCAAGCTTTTCTCGGGGCAGTGGTGCATCCCAGTCACAAGTCTCAGTGGTGAGTTCTCTCAAAATGAGGCGGCCCTGAACACTGAAGGGAGCAGCGAACCCCAACGGGTCAAATAAGCTGTTGATAGTAGACAACACACCCCAACGTGTAAAGGGTTTTTCTGCGCAGTCCACACGGAAAGTTAGAGTATCTGTAGCAAGATCCCAACCAAGACCCAGGCTGCGCTGCATGGGAGGGGAGTCCTGACCCACGTCCAGGTCTTGCAGGTTGCTAGCTAGATCTTCAGCTGGAAATGCCCTCATGACCTCAACACTGTTAGACACAATCTTGTGTAGTCTGAGGTTGGATTGCGCTAGCATGTCTTGTGCACCTTTCAGCACTTTGATGGCATCTTCTGCACTGAGGAAAGATTTTAGGCCATCATCAACATAGAAATGTCTGTGCACAAAGCTCCACACTTCGGGTCCATAGTCCTCTTCACCCTCCATAGCCGTCCTCTTCAGGCCATAAATGGCCACAGCTGGCGAGGGACAGTTACCAAACACATGAACCCTCATGCGGTACTCCAGCACTTTGTCATCAAGTTGGTGGTTACGAAACCACAAGAATCAGAGGTGGTCCCGATGATCCTCCCTCACTAGGAAACTGTGGAACATCTGTTGAATGTCTGTCATCACAGCAACTGGGTCCATTCTGAAATGCATGAGAACCCCAATTAGGGTGTTGTTGAGGTCCGGGCCTTGTAAGAGCACATCATTCAATGAGATGCCTTTGAACTGTGCGCTTGAATCAAAGACGATCCTTATTTTTCCCGGTTTCTGGGGGTAATAGACACCAAAGGAAGGTAAATACCAATACTCTTTGTCAGGCTCTGGTGGGGGAGCTGGCTCAGCATGTCCATTTTTGAAAATATCCTCCATGAAATCTATGAAATGATGTTTCATCTCCGGTTTCCTATTCAAGGTACGGCGAAGTGACATCAGTCGGCTGAGGGCTTGCTCTCGATTATTTGGTAAACGTGGTCTTGGACTACGAAATGGCAGGGGAGCCACCCAGCTGTTGGAATCATCTTTCTTGAACTCCTTGTTCATGATCTGGAGGAAGATTTCATCTTCGATGGAGGGTGCCAGCTTATCATCCTCTTTTGAATGGCTGAAGACCAGCTCACCTAAGCTTGGCTGACTGGAAGTCAGTGTGTCAGGGGATATTAGCTGTTCCTCTATGAACTTTTCTTTGCAGATGATCCTGTTCTCACAAGGCTTGAAGTAGCTTGGTCGTCCATTTTCAAGGACATTGGTCTTGAATGTGTTGACAGTCGGCCGGTGAGCCTCACCGAGACAGACGTCACCGACTATTACCCAACCTAGATCCACTTGTTGGGCATAAGGTTCGTTGTGACGGCCGTTACGCTGACTGCGCACTTTGTGAACTCGGATGATGTCCCTCCCAAGTAACAAAAGTATCTCAGCTGATGCATCAAGAGGAGGGATCCTGTCAGCAATACACTTGAGATGCTTGTGGCTTTGGGCAGCTTCTGGAGTAGGGATTTCGTCCCTATTATTGGGAATCAGGTTGCACTCAATAAGAGTCGGCAATGATAAGTGCAACTGTCCATCAGCTGACTCCACCATAAATCCAGAGGCCCTTCTTCCAGCAGTCTCGGTGATTCCTGAGCATGTTTTGAGGGTATAGGGGGAAGCCTCACCCTGGATGTCAAACATGTCAAAGAATGCTGATCTGGCTAGCGACACATTGCTTTGGTCATCCAGCATCACGTATGTCCTCACCTTTTGGTCTGGGAGACCCTTGGGATACCAGACAGATTTTGGAACATGATTTACCTTTAAGACCCTCACCACACACGGCTGTGCATGAAGAGGCTGCTATGTCAGTGACACACTCGGTAGGCTCCCCACCATGCTCTGCAGAAGGTGGTCTGGAACTTGGAGCCCAAGGTGCCGGTCCAGGATGGAGTGCTGCAATGTGCCGGTCGCTGTCACACTCAGAGCAGTGGATGTCAGCTTTATACTCTTTAGCTTGGTGAGTTGCTGAAGCACAACATTTAAAACATATGGAGTGCTCCACCAGGAAGCGTCTTCGCTCTGCAAGTGATCTTTCTCGAAAGCCTCGGCATTTCCTGAGGGAGTGAGGTTTCTTGTGGAGAGGACACTCTCTGTCTAGATCAACGGTGAGTCCTTTGGAGGACTGAGAGGTGGGGGGGTTTCCTACCTCAGTTTTACTTACGGATAAAGGAGGTTTGGATTTCCATTGTTTGGAGAAGGATCCGTCACCTTTGAACACAGCTGAACCGAAGTTAGCAAAAGCAAAGCTAGGATCATTTCTCATCTCTGCATGGTTATACACGAAGTCCACAAAAAATGAGAAAGGGGGATATGGAACTTGGTGCTCCCTCTTATAGCGAGACCCCTGAGTTATCCACTGTTCTTGGACATTGTGGGGCAGTTTCTCCGCTATAGGGTTTATTCCCCTTGCAGTGTCTAGGAAGCTGAGCCCTGGCAAATATCCCTCTTGCTTAGCAGCTTCGATCTCTAGGAGCAGGTCTCCGAGTTCTTGAAGCTTCTGGTGATCTCTATTTGAAAGCTTTGGGAAGTGGTTCAATCTATCGAAGAGAGAAGCTTCAATGGCCTCTGGAGAGCCATAACACTTGTCCAGCCTTCGCCAAAGCATGTTCAAACCCATGAATGGATTGTTGACATAAACTGCCCTTATCCTCTTGGCGTGGTGTAGCGACTCCCCACCAAGCCACTTAATGGGCAGGTCCAGTTCTTCACTAGGTTTGAGGCTAAGTCCCTCCACAGCGTTAACAAAGCTAGATTTCCATGACAGATAACTAGCAGGCTGGTTATCAAACACTTTTAGTCCAGCTGTGACAAGGTCTCGACGCGCCAGATATACAGCTAACTCAGATACACCTTGAGCCTCCAGTGGTGAGCGGGGTGGAAGTTGGTTTGTTGAGTCTGTGCAGCGATGTGTGTGCATGGAGGGGACATCTCTATCTGTGTTAAAAGACAGAGGGTCAGGGCGATTCTTTCTCTGGTTGCCTGGGTGCAGGCCTTCAGCCGAGCAAGCAGAAGGATACGGCTGTTGTGTGTCACGACTGATGCGATGAACTTTGATATCTGGGAGGTGTCTGTGTTGTGGTACAGAAGCAGCAGCCTGTGTTTCTTTCTCATTTTGAGCTAAAGCATAACTCTGCCCTGAAGAGAAATGTGCTTGGATGAACTCACCAGTTCGCTGTAATGACTGCTTCGTTGCTTGAGCATGACTGGCTTTACTCCCAAGGTCACAGTTGTCTAAATCTGCAGCAGCCTCAAACACTTGAGCCTCTGCTTCACACTCTTCTTTTAGTGCATTCAATGTAGCCTCTATGCGTGCTTTCTCCACTTGCATGTCTATTTGACGTTTGGCATAGGCTGCTCGCGTGCGTGCAGCTTCCGCCTTGGCACGAGCTTTAGCAGCAGCGGCACTAGCTGAAGATTTATTTGAACTTTGCTTGGAAAATGCAGCTGAGGCAGCACACTCTGACCTAACCTCCAGGCTCTGAATATCGGCGTCAATAGGGTTTGAGCTGGACATTGTTTAATACAGGCAGGTGAATGGGTCTTCAAATCCCGTAAAAAGATACAGAAGAAGCGAACGTAGCCTCTTTGATGTTTTTCTTCTACTTACTTACTGGTTACTGGTGGCGAAGAAATAGGCTGCCGAGATTCCTTCAAAGCTTGATGTGATGGGCCATCTTTTCACTGTTCTGTCCTCACTAAGCGTTGTCCTCGTGAACGTAGACTCAGCTATACAGACAGCTAAACACTCTCCTAATCAAAATCCAGGGAACAGGCCAATGTGTTGAGTTGGATGATTTAATAAGGAAAAAGTGTGAAACTGTTGACAAAACCAGAAATAAACCAATAAAAAAGTTGCCTCAATATACAGTATAACAAACACATATTCAAAAATATGAGCACAATATTTATCTGCTTAGTGAGTGCCCGAATAAAACATCAAATGAAATCACACTCATGATCAAAACGTTAAAGAAACCACATGACATATGAGCTAGCTTAACCTTACTAGCTTAGGTTATACATGCATTCAAATTAAATTCTAACTACAAACTATATCACGCCTTCACAACAAATAATAATGCACACAAGTTGTCTCAGTGATAACAAACAATATTACTCACAGATGATGCCGTTTATCAGCTTGTGAAGGCATGGATGGCAACAGATTAACGGAGGTGAAACTGCCTCTGGCTAGATCTTACAGAGTAAAAAAAAACACACACAAACAACCACTAGAGGGCAAACTGCTGCAGAACAGAAAATACCTAATGCCAGCATAGATCTGCTACCAGTAACGGTAAGCTGAAGATATGTCATGCAACGACCAGCGAACTTCGTAACACACTTTCAACATTGCATGTTGACTAAATTCATTGTTAATTATACTTCATGTAGTATTTAACCTAATAAGTTTTTTTTCTTTTTCTTATTCAAGCACTAGTATTTTTCCACTGCGTTTTCCCCCTCCATTATTGTTGTTGCATTTTCACCATTTTGTCTTTAACACAGCAGCTTCACTGCAGAGTTGTTTCTTGTCATGCCAGTTGTCTAAGTTTATTTTACAGTCAGTGTTCTTAAACCCAACCTATTAAATTCACCAGTTACTATGTTGTGTTGTTATTAGGCATTTTTGCTTTTTACATATGAGCTGCAGAAGGAGATTTTTTAAAATCAAGACACTCTTTTAGGAGCTCTTCTAGCCCCTCTCGGTAATCTTCCAAGAAAATAATGACATGTTTTTATTAGGGCAGTGTTTCTTCCTTGAGCCATCAGAATGAAGCATTTTCAGAGCCTTTTTCTGATTTGGTTGAAGAAAGAACTAAATAGGATGGTATTTACAGTGGGGCAAAAAAGTATTTAGTCAGCCACCGATTGTGCAAGTTCCCCCACCTAAAATGATGACAGAGGTCAGTAATTTGCACCAGAGGTACACTTCAACTGTGAGAGACAGAATGTGAAAAAAAAATCCATGAATCCACATGGTAGGATTTGTAAAGAATTTATTCGTAAATCAGGGTGGAAAATAAGTATTTGGTCAATAACAAAAGTACAACTCAATACTTTGTAACATAACCTTTGTTGGCAATAACAGAGGTCAAACGTTTACTATAGGTCTTTACCAGGTTTGCACACGCAGTAGCTGGTATTTTGGCCCATTCCTCCATGCAGATCTTCTCGAGAGCAGTGATGTTTTGGGGCTGTCGCCGAGCAACACGGACTTTCAACTCCCGCCACAGATTTTCTATGGGGTTGAGGTCTGGAGACTGGCTAGGCCACTCCAGGACTTTCAAATGCTTCTTACGGAGCCACTCCTTTGTTGCCCGGGTGGTGTGTTTTGGATCATTGTCATGTTGGAAGACCCAGCCTCGTTTCATCTTCAAAGTTCTCACTGATGGAAGGAGGTTTTGGCTCAAAATCTCACGATACATGGCCCCATTCACTCTGTCCTTAACATGGATCAGTCGTCCTGTCCCCTTGGCAGAAAAACAGCCCCATAGCATGATGTTTCCACCCCCATGCTTCACAGTAGGTATGGTGTTCTTGGGATGCAACTCAGTATTCGTCTTCCTCCAAGCACGACGAGTTGAGTTTATACCAAAAAGTTCTACTTTGGTTTCATCTGACCACATGACATTCTCCCAATCCTCTGCTGTATCATCCATGTGCTCTCTGGCAAACTTCAGACGGGCCTGGACATGCACTGGCTTCAGCAGCGGAACACGTCTGGCACTGCAGGATTTGATTCCCTGCTGTTGTAGTGTGTTACTGATGGTGACCTTTGTTACTTTGGTCCCAGCTCTCTGCAGGTCATTCACCAGGTCCCCCCGTGTGGTTCTGGGATCTTTGCTCACCGTTCTCATGATCATTTTGACCCCACGGGATGAGATCTTGCGTGGAGCCCCAGATCGAGGGAGATTATCAGTGGTCTTGTATGTCTTCCATTTTCTGATGATTGCTCCCACAGTTGATTTTTTCACACCAAGCTGCTTGCCTATTGTAGATTCACTCTTCCCAGTCTGGTGGAGGTCTACAATACTTTTCCTGGTGTCCTTCGAAAGCTCTTTGGTCTTGGCCATGGCGGAGTTTGGAGTCTGACTGTTTGAGGCTGTGGACAGGTGTCTTTTATACAGATGATGAGTTCAAACAGGTGCCATTCATACAGGTAACGAGTGGGGGACAGAAAAGCTTCTTACAGAAGACGTTACAGGTCTGTGAGAGCCAGAGATTTTCCTTGTTTGAGGTGACCAAATACTTATTTTCCACCCTAATTTACGAATAAATTCTTTACAAATCCTACCATGTGAATTCATGGATTTTTTTTTCACATTCTGTCTCTCACAGTTGAAGTGTACCTCTGGTGCAAATTACTGACCTCTGTCATCATTTTAGGTGGGGGAACGTGCACAATCGGTGGCTGACTAAATACTTTTTTGCCCCACTGTATGTAACACTTACCTATTCTTTGTGAGCATTCAAAGCACTTTTTACACTGGAAGCCATATTCACACACATACACACACAAACACACAATTATACAGTATAAAACATAGAATATAGTTTTTATCAAGTGAAACCTAAAAACGAGTATCAATTTAAAACCTACCAAAGTAGTGATCTCTCCCCTCCCCAAGTGGCTTACTTGTTTGGATCTATCCTTTAAATTTCGGCCATCTTGTGGCTGCATTTTTTTTGTCTCTCAAAGCATACTTAAGCCACTGATTGAGTGTGCCTGTTTCCAGTTTACAATGGCATGAGTTTGCTAAGGTTATTCTAGTTATTTGTGCATGGTCGTAGTCAATGAACCTCAGATCTTTGATGGGCAACTAATAAGAGACCAATTTGTAAAAGAGAGTTTGCTTTCACTGCTTTGAGATCAATCATGTTATCAATGTTTGGTGGAAATAGAATAAGCATTAAGTAAAACCAGTCCTCTCTAATATATCACCTTAACACAGCGGTCCCCAACCTTTTTTGAGCCACGGACCGGTTTATGCCTGACAATATTTTCACAGACCGGCTTTTAAGGTGTCGCGGATAAATACAACAAAATAAAACTAGTACCAGTACCGAAAAAAAGAAGATTTATTCATAAAAGACCCAGGAAAACAGAGTTAACGATAAAAACGATAACAAAATAACGCTAAAAACCAATAAAACCCCTGAAAACCATACATTTCACACCCGAGCCTCAACTCTCGCAGCCTGGCACCAAACGACTCACGGACCGGTATCGGTCCGTGGCCCGGGGGTTGAGGACCGCTGCCTTAACAGATAAACTCCAGGGCCCGTATCCCTAAAGAATCTTTGTGCAAAAAGTGGCTCCTAGCGGCCAAATTCTAAGAAAATTCTCAGAGTCATGACGTTTTCTTAGAATTTCCCCTAAAAGTGACATGACAATCCCAGTTAATATAAAAGCTATTCCTCAAGATTCCTAGCGCTTAAAAGGGCTCCTAAGGCGAGATCTGCTAAGAGCAGGGAAGAGGACTTTTAGTGGCTTAGGAGTTCCCCTAAGCAGCTGCACAAAATGGCCAACAGAAGAGGCAGGAGAGATGTCCTGCAAACACTGGATGACAGGGAATTATTGAGATGCTACAGATTGGATCGTGCAGGAATCATGTTTGTGGTGGATCTCCTTAGAGATGCAATTACTTCACCAACTCGACGCCACAACGCTATTACACCGGAGACGAAAGTAATCACAACCCCGAGGTATTTGGCAACCGGGAAAATGCAACAATGCCAGCAGTGATGACTTGGGTCTGCAATCACAGACATTGCTAAAAGCTGAGCCGTGTTACCCTCGTTAAGACCACACTGGACTTGTAACTTTGTGATTTCTACTTCATTAAGGACAGCCTCTTGAGATAGGCCATCTTGTTTTCAACGGGGTCCATATGGGAGTGAAAGTACAAAATATGCCAGCTAGGATATTAATATGAGCAAATAAGACACGAATCATTATTTGAACAGGGTGTAATGAGTTTAAGTTTTCACATATTTTAGATTCTAATGGCTATAACCCCTACAGCTTACTATTCATTTTCCAGATATTTTCTTGAATGTGAAATATTATTTACAATTACAGTCAGCATAAGATTAGAGTGTATAATATGTTTATTGATTTGAGGGTACATCCTTTGCTCATTATCACCAAAAGCTCATTTCCATCAAACTTGTAGGATCAACCAATCACGGCTTTTGAAATGATGACTCATACCTAGCAACGGGGTCAACCACACCTCCTCACTAAGATAGGATTTTCCATCCATTCCTTGCTCAGAGTTCACTGAAAATGTTCTGGAATCACTTCTAAGCTAAAACTCCTGGCAAGGAATTTTTAGGTTAAGTTAGGAGCTCTCTGAGAGGATTCTCAGAATCTTTAGGGATACGGGCCCTGATTTCTAACGAGCTTAGAGAAAGATGTAAAGGAACTGGAATGAAAATTGAAGACGTTTTCAATAACTCATAAACGGCTATGATATGCTGCTAATACTCTTTAAACCCCTGTAGATATTGGCAGTTCAGTATGTTGTTCAGTGCTCCAGCCTTTAATTTAGCTAGTTAATTTTTTTTTTTAGTAATATACTGTATTTTAGCACACTTTTTGAAAACAGTGTAGGCCTGTATTTCTGTTTTTCATTGCTTGTGACTGAATAACTGAACTTACAGCTTGAGCCTCAAGAACTAGTGATGTGCTATACCACTGATTTCCTTTCCGATCCGATACCAACTAAAATTCAGGGTGGTATCGACGATACTGATCCGATACCGATACTTTGTACAAAAACTTAATGTTTCATTGTATTTCATAATACAATATATTATTGTATTATTTTAATTGTAATAATAATATAATAATAGAGCTTTATAATGATTAAAGGACATTAGACTACTTGTTCTTATTGCTAATAATGCAGAATATTCATATAGAAATAACAAAAACCTGAAGTTGTGCGCTATTTGAGCATGTTGCCTGCCTGCAGCACTAAAGGACTCCGCTAGAGACGTCTGTCTTGCCCTAGCAGCACCTGTCCCTCGCCTCCTCTTCAGTTCGCCTCAACATAAGTTCATCATATTCTGTGATATGATTTACCCTGAGGTGTTTGATGAGGTCAGTGGTGTTGCCACAACACCTCACTGTCTTGCCACATATTGCAAACCGCGTCTTGGCTGTTTGTGGAGGTAAAATCCGTCCACACATGACTCCGTTTCCGCTCAGCCATTGTTGTGAGTGCGCACGCCAGGGGCTGCGACACATTTATACAGCCGTGTTTCGCATATGACTATGAAAGGAGTAGTCATATGTCTAAATTGGAAGTATGTCTATGAAGGTTCTCAGTCATCCAGGTCATCGTAGTCTAAGGAGCTTGGAAAGAATTGTTTCCATGAAGCACTTGCTGGTGTCTAGTCAAAGGAGTTTTCAAAGAAAAGTGTCTGGACTTCTTTAAGTTGCTTGAAGACGTTTCACCTCTCATCCGAGAAGCTTCTTCAGTTCTAAGGGTCAAATGGTGGAGAGTCCCAGATTTAAACCCAGTGGGAGTTTCCCCCCAAAGAGGGACAAAGGACACCCTGATGATCCTCTACCTAATCACATGAGCAGAGGTGTGAAAATGGGTGTGGGTCACTCCTCTTTCAAACCATCTGTCCTCTCTGTCCATGTGAACATTGGCATCCTCGAAAGAGTGACCTTTGTCCTCCAGATGCAGATGAACTGCTTAGTCTTGTCCTGTGGAGGTGGCTCTTCTATGTTGTGCCATGCGCTTGTGAAGTGGCTGTTTGGTCTCTCCAATGTAGAGGTCTGGGCATTCCTCGCTACACTGTACAGCATACACCACATTGTTAAGTTTGTGTTTTGGAGTTTTGTCTTTCGAGTGAACCAGTTTTGTCTGAGTATGTTGCTGGGTCTGAAGTACACTGGGATGTCGTGCTTGGAGAAAACTCTCCTGAGTTTCTCTGATACACCGGCTACATAGGGGATGACAATGTTGTTGCGTCTGTCTTTCTTATCCTCCCTCGCTGGTGTCTGGCCTTCTTTTCTGTGCATCTTTGCTGACTTTATAAATGCCCAATTAGGATAACCGCATGTTTTAAGTGCTTCCTTTACATGTGTGTGTTCCTTCTTTTTCCCTTCAGGCTTAGAGGGAACATGTTCTGCCCAGTGGTGTAGGGTCCTAATTACTCCAAGTTTGTCTTCCAGAGGGTGATGGGAGTCAAGGAGGAGGTAATGGTCTGTGTGTGGGGGCTTCCGGTAAACTTCATTGTTGAGGTTGCAATTCTCTTCAATGTGCACAGCACAGTCCAGGAAAGGCAAACAGTCATCCTTTGTGTCTTCCCTGGTGAACTTGATGTTTTTATCCACGGCGTTAATGTGCGCAGTGAAGGATTCCACTTCTTGTGTTTTGATTTTGACCCAGGTTTTGTCTACATATCTGTACCAGTGGCTGGGTACTGTTTTACCCCGGTTCTTTTTATTCCTCGAGCATCCAGAGACTGCACCGGAGCTCAGTAGTTATTTTCACAAAACCTTTATTCGTCTTTACTCATCTTTTACTCATCTTCATTTAAGCATGCATCTTCTAGAAGTGAAGACGAGGCTGGTGTGTCCCTCTCCAAAAAATCTTCACCGCTTTGTTCGTTACAGCCAGCTTTATAGAGGCGTCCCCATCATAAAACCCCCTACGGTGTGCTGCAAACTCTGTGTCTGTATCTATGTCCACGAGCACATGAATGCCTACATGTGCGCGTTCCCGCGTGTCTATGTGAGTGCTCGTGTGTGACTGTGTACGCATACCTGTGTGTATGTGTGAGTGCACATGAGTGAGTGTGCGTGTGGATGTGTGTGCGTGTGCGTGACAGTTAAAGCACTGTGGGTGTAGGTGACTCCCTAGGTCATAAAACCCATCTCCCTTCCAGACCACAGTTATCCAGTTACAAATGTTGAGACCCCCACCCAAACATTCTCTGGGAAATTTCCACTCAGCATTAACTGCTCTCTGTTTTACTTTCACATTTCAAGTGGGGGAGGGGTCTCCTACAATCTACTCCTAAGTTCACGACACAGTGAGTCCTTTATTATATTGAGGGCAGTGTCTCTACAATAGTTCTACATTCTATGTTAACACATTTCTAAACTCTAAAATAAGCTAAACACTCCTACAGTACTCTCCCTTTAAAAGAGCCAAGAGCCTTTCTTTCCACTTCTTCCATGTAAAGGTTGGGCAGCCATGTTTTTGTCTGTAGAAGCCCTCGTTGTATTTGAAATATGTAGTGGTGAAGCAGAGGTCTAACAGTGTGCAAATCTGATCGGGTGTGAAGTTGGTCCTGTCTTCCAAGGAGCTGTCTTCTTGTAGTCGTTTTCTGATAGTCTCCACTGCCTCTGTGGTGCGTATGCAAGTGAAGAGGGAGACTACATCAAAGGACACCATGGTTTCATCTGGATCTAGGGTAAGTTTCTGGACCTTGTCGGTGAAGTTCTTGATGTGATGTGGGGTGTTCCCCACAAGAGGTGCCAGGATGGTAGCAAGGTGTTTCGAAATGTTGTAAGTGGCTGAGTTTATGCTACTGACAATGGGTCTGAGTGGGACACGCCCCCCCAAGTGGTACCCCAGATACTGTACCTCCCTCCGTCCAGCCTCACACTTCTTCAGGTTGGCCTTGAGCCCCACCTTCCTCAGAGACTCCAAGACAGCAGCCACCCGCTGCACATACTCCACCCAGGTGTTACTATGGATGATGATATCGTCCAGGTAGACAGCAGCATATGCAGCATTCGGACACAGTACCGGTCCATGAGCGTCTGGAAAGTGGCGGGGCTCCAAACAAGCCGACGGAACTGTGACGAATTGGTACAAACTGTACGGAGTGGAGAAGGCCAGTTTTTTCCTTGGGCTATGCAGACAGGGGGATCTGCTAGTAGCCCTTGGTTAAAACCAATGTAGCAGTGCCTAACCGGTACAGGAGCTCGTCGACCTGGAGCATGGGATAAGCATCAAACTGTGGCACGTGTGACAGAACAATTCATCTTGCAATAGTCGACACAGAACCGTATAGACCAGTGTTGGGCAAGTTACTTTGAAAAATTAATTAATTATAGTTACTAGTTACTTCTTCAAAAAAGTAACTAAGTTAGTAACTGAGTTACAAGATTCTAAAAGTAATTAATTACTTGAAAAGTAACTATTGCGTTACTTTAAAAAAATGTTTAACATTTTTTCCACGGTATTATTGGCCATTTTTAACAACTTTTGATTTTCCCCCAACATTTCACCTTTAAAAACTATTTACTTTGCTTGTTTGGTATCATCCTTTTCAGCACAACCTAACGTGTCTGAATTTACAGTTATGTTTTCATTTTGACATACTGTATTAACACAATTGATCTAAGCTCTAGCAAGCACTCTCATAAGCCGAGAGTGCTTGCTAGAGCTGTCCTCAGACAGTAAACGTGACGAAACTATTGAGGAAAAAACGCTGCATATTATGCACATATTGTTTATCATGACTCTGGTTTTACGTGGCCTATCAACACAATTTAAAAACTGGTATATATCACCTTGTTGCTTTGTCATCTTGAAGTGGTCATGTGATTGGCTTACCACGACTACTTTATTCTTCCTCAGTCAAACAGCAGCACTCATTGTTTTGCCCCCTTAGCTCCGGGTGTTGTGCCAAAAAGTGATCATCAGGCAGAAAGTGATTGCCGTCCTCGGGAGTGCGCGCAGCTGCTTAAAGCTGTATCACCCCGATAACTTACGTAGACGGCTACTTCCATACAGTACAACTGATGCGGTAAGCTGAAGACAGCTTTAACTGTCTGGTTGTTGAAAAATAGTAACGCGACCGCACCGCATTTTCTTGTTAGTAACGGTAATGGCGTTGTAACGATAGAAGTAGTAATTAGTTACTGAAAAAAGTAATGCCGTTAGTAACGCCGTTACCGTTACTTGTAACGCCGTTACCGTTACTTGTAACTAGAGATGGCACGATACCACTTTTTTATGTCCGATACCGATACCGATATCATAAATTTGGATATCTGCCGATACCGATATGAATCCGATATGGTGTTTTTTAATCAACAAAACTGTTTTTTAAAATATCTTGCTGCATTTTGTATACTCAAGTTTAAAACAACAACTACACTAAAGCTATTCTGTTATACCTGTATGCAAAAAAAAATATTTCATAGTACAGCAATACTGATCAATCTAATAAACTTAAACCTACACCATCCTCCCTATTCTGGTATTTTAAAGAGTACTTAGCATAAATATTAAGCAACCTAACTAATAGGGTTCCAACTCCCAGCAACAACAAAAATAAATAAATAAAAAATAGGGAACCACCCCTCACGCTCCACCTCATGATGCTTAATCGACGTAATCAACCTTAATTTGATGCAGTGTGAAAAAAAATGCACAGAAATCAATTATTTTTCAAGAAATATTAAATAGATTCAACATCTTTCTTCAACAAAATTGCAGACTGCACAGATGGTACCTTCCCAAAGGAAAAAGTACTATAGCTTACTAGGGTATATATATTAGACTTAATAGTTACTATATACAGTAATGGACTTCTATTCATTTTGCATCAAATTAAAACTTTGTGTGTCAGATAATTATTTATTAAAAGCTAGACATTTTAAATGAGAATAAGAAAGAAAAGTATGTCTTTGTGCCCCCTTTTCCCTGTTAATACCCTACCGGCCCCCCTGGCTAAACTTTGCTAGATCCGCCCCTGCACAGTTACCAGCGTCAGCTACGTAGAAAAAGATCCTCGAGTAGAAAGTAATAATAAATAAATTCTAACAACAGCTTATTAAGCTTAAACGTGCTGCTGTTGTTCAGCCGCTGGTTTCCTCTTTCTGGTGCAAAGTGGGCCAAAAGCAAACTAGAGACACGGACTCGCGACAGAAAAGCCGATCAGCTGATCGTTAAGCAGTTTCATGATTGAAGTAGCAGCCGGAGAGCGAGAGGCAGTCGCTTGTTAAGCTTAACGCAGGAATGCTTTACAAACATTCAGAGATGGACTTACACACTTGCTTTACTTCTCTCGGGGATAACTTTGTCGGAGATGAAATGCGGGGTTGCTAGCGAAGCTCCACATGCTATCCAGACCACAGGTCCCGCATGCCACAGCCGCTCTATCACGTGATGCATACTGCTCCGACATGCTAACCTGAGGTGAGTTACGGTGTGTTGCAAGTTTTGTGAGGTGCTTTCGTGATATTTAATGGATCGGATTACATTTTTTTATTTTTCTCCGATATCCGATCCAGTAATTTAGGTCAGTATCGGACCGATACCGATACGTAATATCGGATCGGTCCATCTCTACTTGTAACGCCGTTATTCCCATCACCGGTATAGACCCGTCTTTTTTCACAACCAAAACTATGGGGCTACACCAAGCGCTGTGTGACTCTTCTGTTACTCCTGTTTTCAGCATTTTGGCCAATTCCCTCTGAACAATTTGCCTCTTATGCTCAGGTAACATGTAGGGCCGTGAACACACAGTCACGCCAGTCACATGGGTATGGGTTTTGTCATACCCATGTGACCGGCCATTGGGTTGTAATGAGCCACCTGGAAAATAATTTCTTCTAGGCATCAACAACTGGGTGTGTCACAACACAATACAATCTGTTCCTAATCAAAAAAAAAATGAGGAAATGTCAGCGCTGCTTCAGGGCAGACCATCTGACCTCAATTCTTATCACCTGGTCAAAGGCTGAGCATAGGGTGTCATCATGAGTGCTGCCCAAGTGTGGCGGCACTGAGCCTCTCATTCAGCAGGAGCAGACAGAGAGTCCATTCCTCCGCAGTCGCCTGTGACACCTCCAGGAAGGCTTTGGGGTTTTGGGGGGAGCATCATCAGCACTGGCAAAGAGCCAGATTGAGTGGTTTTACAAAACCTTGCTTTGAGACCACACCCTGAACCCGCTTTTCCACTCCTCTCGCCCACCACAGAAACATCTTGTTCATAGTATAATTTTTTTTTAAATACAACCTGTAACTGCATGAAGGTCAGAGCAACCATTCAAATTATTTCAATATTTATTCAAACACATGTATCCTTTAAATTAGACAAGGGACAAATGTTTTTGTGCATGAAAATTTATTTTTTGCTTTAGCATTATTAGGTGTGAATGCGGGGGTGAATGTGAGTGGGAATGATTGTCTGTCTCTGTGTGTTAGCCCTGCGACAGACTGGTGACCTGTCCAGGGTGACAGCTCCAGCGACCCTGAAAAGGATAAGGGGAAGCGAATGGATGGATGGATGCTTTAGCATTATAATAAAATGTGTTGCTGAAACAGTAAAGTAGTTCTACACATTACAAGTGTTGCAGAAAATTATTGAACCTTATTGAAAATTTACTCAATACATCTCATTTGTCTCTTTAAATCATCTCATCATGTCATCAATCATTCAGACACATTTTAAAGCCATAGCAGGTCATGTTAATTAGTTTGTTTTTCAGAGGCGCATAAAGCATTCAACTACAGTAAAGAGTTTTAGACTTTCTCTTTCGGGTGGAAGTCTAGTTAAAAACAACTCTCTCTCGTTTGAGCTGCTCTCGGTTAAAGCGTTGGTTCAGCTTTTCCTGTTGCTGAAGTTGTTTCAGTTGCTGTAGTTGTTGCTGCAGTTCCTGCTGCAGTTCCTGCTCTACCTGCAGTTCTCCTCTTTGTCTGCGACGTTGTATTGGGCTGTGGTCAGAGAGAAATGACAATTTAGATCCACATGCAACAAGAGTAGTTGTCAAGCATTTGCAATAATTGTAGAAGCACAAGTTCTTACCGATGGATAGCCTTGTCAGCTGAATAAAAGAAAAAAGAGATGGAAATAATGTAGTATGAATTTGACACAGTATTATACATATAATATTAATGCAGGATGTACAATGCAATTATACCATTCAAAGGGAATGTGCCTGTAGTGTACATCTTACCATACTATAATTCATATAATATAAAACACAGTAATGCAGGATGTATAATGCTGTTACCGTAACTGTAGTGTACAACTTACTTATCCTAAATTAGCTTTGTCTAGAAATGATAATTGAGCTGCGATCATGGTATCTGATACCACGGCCAAAAACCTATTTTTTGCTGATAAAAGACTTTGAGGAAGCTAGCTTATGTTTTTGTGTTAACTGTATTATAGTGAGGAAGTAATGATCACTGGCATTCCTAATTTTAAGTAAACAAAGGTAAAATAAATGAGGCGAGGGTAAGATGTTTCCAATATTAGACAATTTTACAGGTCAACTTTAAATTTTTAAGCCCATAAGCCTCCAGCCAAATCTGACATTAGCTGTTGCTTTTAAATAAAATCAGACACCTCACTTTTTCAGAGAAATTGGTTCTCATCCTCATAAGGTTCCCGTGTAAAAATATGCTATTGTCCAAACTTAAACCTTGGTGTGTTTCTTTCTAAAATTTTAAATGTATTAAATATTTAATGTATATGTATGTGTTTATGGTTATGCATATAGTAAACTTATGATTTACATAGGAAATGCGAGCAAAGAAACTGGTAAACATAGTAGTCCAACATTAAATTAACATTAAACACTGTAATGTTATTACAGTAGTTACACATCTCCATTCGTACATTTTCTACAATTTCTACATAGATGATGATTGTTAGAATACATGAGAACGGGTTACTGTAAAAAAAAAAAATCCCTGTCATGATGGGTAAAAAAAATCTAAATATCAACAAGATTACCGTTAGAAAGTCCACCGATAATATGGGAAAGAAAGCCTTCCCCAGGTTCAGCCATGAGGACGACCATCGACAGCACAAGGAACAGTATAGTGCACTTCATCCTAGAGATAAGAATCAGAGAAATCCTATTACTTTATTTAAGTTGAATTTAATGGCTCTTTTTGAGTTATCAAGTTTAAGTAGTTTTTTTTTTAATTACATACCTTAAATACATACCTTTCTGATTGAGAGGGAATTCAACTGTTGGCTATGGAAAGTAAGTGGTGTAAGGCCTACAAGTAATGATCGCTGTGTGTTTGCACATCTCTTTATATACCAGTTGTTGAATTACTTTATGTGTTGCTTGTGCAATACAGGATGGAAAAAGTAGACTATTACATGGTATTTTGTAATGTACAATGAGCAATTATCTCTGTCAATGAGGTTATGTTTGCATGTGTGTGCGTTTCATTGTTTCTGCCTGTGCGCGGTTGAAAAGTTCAGAATGAATTCTGATACAATTTTGTATGATTGTAGAGTGGTGTTATCTTTGTGTCTTTTATACACCAAGGTCATCAATGTAGTGATTTATTGATGTTCATCTTCTTACGATCAGAATATCCCACTTTTTATTAGCGTCTCTTCATGAAAGAGTTTGCAAGCTCATAGAGTTAGTTACATTTTTTGGTAATTTTGCCAAGAATTAAAAAAAAAGGGAATAAAGTGGAGACTTTCAGCTTCCTTTGACAAAAAAATTTAGATAATTGTTCAGGCATTACCAACATTTTCAAACCCAGTCCCTGATTTCCAGGAGTTAAAAAGTAATTGGAAAACTTACTGACAGATCGATTCACAGCTAGGTGAGATCTGTTCCTTTTTTGTTCCATGGCCAATCAGGCACATAAAATGACTGAAGCTGTGGCACACACCATTTATGATGGTGATCTGATTAAAGAGTTTTTTGAATAATCATTTGAAATATCCATATTTTTTCTGTCTACAATTAGAATGCTAGTATACATAAATAAGTTAGAATGACTAAAGCAAACATAAGATTTTCATTTTGGTCTGTAATAATTCATATTTCCCATCCGTTGACATACATGTAAGGGCAGAACTAGGAATAGGATTTAGGAGCTAGTTCTCGTAGAGAGGTTCAGTTCTCAATAGTTCACTTCTTTGGAATGGTTTGTCTGCTTGCCTGTCAATCCGGCTTATCGGTTCCAGATGCACTTGTGTTACAATCACTTGATTTAAGTTTGTCTGCTGAAGGGAGAAAAATTATGTCTGAAGTGTAGTGGTGTGCGGATTCTTCCGATACCAGTAATTTATGTTCTAGAATCGATTCTCATATTAAAATATCGATATTTTAGTACTTTGGGGTAAATTTGTAGTTTTTCATTAACAGGAACACAGTGGAAAGAAACTATATCGTTCGGATCATCTAAACTGGAAGAAACTACTTCCTCTTACGCCTTTCATAGTCATATGCGAAATAGGGCTGTATAAATGTGTCGCAGCCCATGGCCAGTGTTGCCAACTCCTCAGTAAGGAAAATCAGTCAGTCTGTCTGTCTCTGTGTGTGTGTGTGTGTGTGTGTGTGTGTGTGTGTGTGTGTGTGTGTGTGTGTGTGTGTATATATATATATATATATATATATATATATATACACACACACACACACACACATATATATATATATATATATATATATATATATATATATATATATATATTAGGGGTGCAACGATACACAAAATTCACGGTTCGGTTCGATACTTTGGTGTCACGGTTCGATATTTTTTCGATACAAAAAAAATGTTCATGCCTTTTTAATTTGTCATTTATTAAAATTATAAATATATATTTTAACTCAAAAGTACAGTTTTTAAATTTAACCCTAACCCTTGTGCGCGTTTTTTATTTTGACAGCGAATGTGCACCTGCGGACCACTTATGTGCAGCCCTGGTTATTTAGCTCGTCATATTGCAGCCACAGAAATTATTTTGTCCATGAAACCATAAAGCTGCA